>NC_056630.2:116598704-117198704 GCF_002870075.4 Lactuca sativa | reverse complement strand
ACTATCATGTCATCAAGGGTCTTGCAACTAGACATGTTTACAAACTCTTGTATCTCATCCTTTATCATATCGTGGTACCTTTCCTTTTTTATCTCCTCGTTCACCACATATTGTGGAACTAGTAAAGCCCTATCATGGAACATGGTGGTGATCTCCGCCACAACGTCAGTAGTCTGACGAAGGCCCTGAAACTCCCTCGTCGGTTGCTAAACCTCGATCACCAGTGTAAACTCATCCCTGTATCTCATCACAAAATCCTCCCATGTCATCGTCTCAACCGCCTCGCTTCCCAAGGTATGATATACCTCATCCCACCAATCACGAGCTCTGTCTTTCAAAAGACAAAATGCAAATATGACCTTCATCCACACGGGGTAGAAGCTAGTCAAGAAGACGTTCGCGATGTCCACCAACCATCGCTTGCTAACAATGGGTTACTTCTTCTCGAAGAACTTAGGAGCCCCACATACACGAAACTCTCACAATGTAAGAGTACGAGCTCCCACCATAACCACCATCTCATTATGGAATGCACCCAAGCCCTCATCCAAAATCTCCATAATGCCCTCCACGATCGTACCAAAGATCATAGGAGTCTGCTCCATAATACTGCGTGTAATCTCAAACGAGATGAACTCTCACATCTACTCATCAATCAGTACGGCCCCAGAGCCCAAACCCGACCCATCGCCAGAACCAAAACCTCCTTGAGTGACCACCATACTGAAAATTAAACAATTAAAACCATCAGAAAACACTCGAAGAATCCCAAACTTTATGAATTCCTTAGTATCCTCGTGACTTCCCTTGACTCGAGTATGGATCATGTGCTTTAGTACTACAAGCCCAATACTACCTTCCACACCTATCCGTACTTTCATCAAGGATCGCCCTGATTCCCCTAGGTCACTCCCATACTACCAAATACCCGCCAATCCTGCTAAACAACACATTCGACATGCTACATACTTCCTAGGTTCTCCTAGTATTCCCTTCACACCTCTCTCTAACATCAACTACAAAATAAAGTCCCACTAATACCCATTATCTACCTTGTGAATATAATTACATTCAATAGACACTAGATCATTCTTTGACTGCAAAGTCTCACACTATAATGGTTGGATCCAAACAAGAGTTGCACAATAGAATTAAACCTAACCTTCAAAAATTAACTAATCTTTGTAACATGTAACCAAGAATGTTCTCTTAATAGTTAACTACTATTAATGGAGGTTTCTAAAAGCATAAAGCAAGCAACATTCGAGCATCGAGTTATCTAAACTAGTGCATCGCTTAATCTGACAATCCTATCCTTCCAACTCTGTAACCCATAATATCGTGCAATTCTAAAGGCTCATACAACAAGCATACAAAAGCACCTCACCTAGCATTCTCTCATGCAATTCTGAGCAGATCTTTACCCTTATTCTAGCATGCTATACACATATACACATACTAAACAAATAAACATGTATATGTATTTTGGGAAATACTTACTTGAACTCGGCTTATTACATGCATCGCACATACTTTTCCTTTTATAAAAACCCTTTTTTTTAAATCTTTTTTTTTTGAAAATTTACCAATTCTTCAGTTTGAGTTCACACTCGAGAGTGTACCCGAATCCCTCAAATCAAGGCTCTAATACCAATTAGTAACATCCTAAAATTACTAAGTAAATTTTTTTCTTTAAGTCAACCAAAACAACCATTCATTCGTTCCAAAAGTCCATCAAAGTATAGAAAAGTATTAAATAGTTAGCCAATAAAAATGAAAAATGAAAAACAGGATGATACATCAAATGTGGAAAAAAAATGACCAAAAAATCTAACTAGAAAAACTAGCCCAGTAAAACTCACCCAACACCCTATCCTTTCACTAAAACCCAGTCTAGAAAATCTTACAAAATAAAAGGAGTTCAAAACTCAAAAAATCAACTATCGGATGTCCGATGAGACGAATTAGTAGAGGTGACCAACATTCGTGAGAGGGTGGTGTGGAGGAGGTGTCCAACGCTTGGAAGTTATATTGAAACAAGAACGGAAAAGACATAGATGATCGATGAGATTATAGTTTATATGGCTTACGTTTAATTTTTACAAAATTGGTACCTCTAAAAGATAGAAATTTCAAAATACCATAAAGAACAAAAAAAACATTATTGTCATTTTATAGGATGACTCACGACAACACTCTCATAAATCACAATGAGAAATCAAATATCCTTCTATATTTTATTTCTACCGATCTTTTTACTTACTAGATCAATGCAAGCGTCAAAATTAATAAAGAAAATTAAAAGAGAAAATTAATGGATTCCACGTGTCAATATTTAATATGAATATAAATATAAGGAGGAAGAAATGACAATAGGATATTTAATTTTTCAATAAAGATCTAACTTTTGGAAACCACGTTAATAAGACATTGAAACTTAGACTCATAATGCCTATGGTGTAAACCGAAGGGATCAAAAATGTAATTTACTCTATTAAAAAGGAAAAAGTCAAAATGGGTAGGCAGAGAATGGGTAAAGTTTCCGATTAAGGAAATAGTACTAACCTTAAAAAATATCCTTTTAAATAATTTGCACCTAAATTTGGTTATTTTCCCAAAAGTTTCAAGCTATCATTTTCTTTCTTACAACCGGCAGTTGGCGGTCATTTGTCACCATCGCAGCCGGGAGTATCCGGTCACCTGATATCTGTCCACCACAAATTTTCGATTCAGGGACGTGTGCTTCTCCGTCGACAAAAGCAATGAGCACGTGCTATAAAACTTTTTAAAGTTTGGTTTTAACCATAAAAAAAATAGAAAAATATTATTTCTATTCTTTAAAAAGTAGTTGTCTGGTTATAAAAGGTGTTATAATTATTGCAATTATTAGTTTTGTTTTTATCTTTTCTGAGAACATCAAATATAATTGAAAGTTACATTTTTACCGTTACTTTCAAACCGTGAACATGTAAAACAGTAAAGTAATATTTGTATTTCTTTTCTCCATTCCCCCCCCCCCCCCCCCCCCCCCCCCCCTCTAAACTCAAGAGGAGAAGGTTGATTTTTTATAAATTGAATTTATAAAGTAAAGATGTATGGATCAGAATTGATAGTAGTATAATTCAGACTTCAGAGTATTTATTATTTTTCAATGCGATCGATATTGTATAAAGCTTTTTATATATAATTAGTTTTTCTTTTATTTTAGATATAAAGAGGTTTCATATATGATAAACAGAGTATGAATCATGAATGTTACACAGATTCTAGAACATTCGTTACTCACTTGAAAAAAGTAGAAGGCGATATGTTTGTTTTGGTAGGTGTAATCGTTCTACATGTGTTTTACCATATTATGGCAAAAGATAGAAGTGTGATCATAATGCTCGATGTCGGTTGTTAAAAGATTTATTGTTCATTTTACGCAAGTAATTTCTTACACATGTTCATCATCATGTGGTGTTGTAGGAGCAAAATGAACGGCTTAATAGGGATCAATTTTTTTGGGATATATATATATATATATATATATATATATAATATATATATATATATATATATATATATATATATATAGATACCATTTTGTTATCAATTAGAGATAATTTGGTCATTTAGAAAACAAATAGTTTTGTTTTTAGATAACGTATCTGCTTGTTTCAAATTTTTATACTTGCTCTTATGAACCGTCTAACATCATGAATATGATTATTGTTTAAATTTGTACCTTGATTAGTAGTTTTATAAGAATCTTTAAGATTTTGCTCAGAGTTATTTATAGATTCTTGGATTTGCTGTATTTTTAAAAGAATATTTCTATTAGGAATACAATTCATCAAGATTTTGTTAGACATAATTAAATGATTTAAGCATGAATTTGATTATTAAAAACGAGTACTATTTTAACAAAAATTTCAAATCTTGTAGAATTAATAGTTCGAATAACTTGAAATGAAATTATCATAGAAAAATAAAAACAACACAACGATAAAATATTTTAGATAATACCTTCTTGAATTAGGCTTGAATTACAATCAGTACATACTTCTGGAGAAAGAATTATTTGAAAATCTAAAGACTTTGAACATCTACTAGTAGAAAGAGAGACTCTTGGAGATTTTTTAGACATGAGATGAACATTTTTTAGAGAATGAATTTTTTCTTGTGTCTTCAACTAAAGAATAGTCTCTATTTATAATCATCTTGGAGTCTTCAAAGTCTTGAAATCATGTAGTGATATTTTTCACCGTAAGAACCCATGGCCAATCAATAGAAATAATTACTTGTAAGTGGTTGTCCTTGAAAGTGGTTGTCATTCATCTTTTGAAACAATTGTCGTTTGTAATCAATGACCATCTTCTTTTGATAAAGCAAGCCATTATAGAGCATCTTCTAAAGTTTTTTGTCTTCATATCATCATTGATTATAGATTTGATAATAATTTTGATAAAAATTGTTTATACATAAATACATGAATACCATCATAGTATACATGCATACGTATTTGAAAAACAAAATTTTGATAATAGAAGAAACGAAATATCCTACATTTAAAGTATTACATCAAATTTATGGATAATGATTTCTTATTCTTCATAAGGGTCATCAAAAGGGTCTTGAGCGTCTTCAAATAAATCATTCTTTATAGATTTTGGAGAATCGTCAGAAACTGGTGGAGTTTGGTGAATTTCTTGAAGTAATTTTTGAAGTTCTTCAGGGGAAGAGGTAGCAGCATCTTTAATTCTTGCAATTAAATCCACATCACTTTTGGGAAGACTGTTGATAAAAGTGGCTTCAACTTCTGGTTTTTGAATATATATTTCTTGATAATGTTTAATTACTGCTTGTTCACTGGCTTGAGAAATCTTCATTTTATCCCACCATTTTGAGCGAAATTGACGATTAAGCCAAGGAGGAGAGGAATCCTTTGTTTCTTGATAATGAAAAGTCCAAGACATTATCCATGGAACTTTAAATATCATGGTGAATTGTAACATGTATTCAAATTCTGGAATTTGTTGAATAAACAATTCTTTAAATTTGAGATATCCAGCGTAAATTTCTTTTGGCAAACAATTTGGAAGAATACTCATATATTTGTACCAATTGATAAACCATCTTGGGTATTCACAATTGAAGTTCAAATCAAAGAAGATAAACCATGAATGTGAAAAATTCCGAATAAAGAATGCCTTAGTCCAGGCGTCTTGATAATCATAGTAAGAAAATCTGGGATAAGCAGGATAACTTATAAGAGGTTTTTCAGAGTGAAAGTTTGGAACCCAACTTTCTGGAGAAATGATTTTGATAATATGAGCTTTGCTAAAATCAATGTTTCCCTCTTTAGAATTAGAACGATGAACAAAATTGACTGAACCAGATTCTTGCAGAATAGCTTGATAATATTCTCGGGTTTTATACGAATCAACATAAAAGGTTTTCCCTTGTCCAAAGAGATGATTTGTGAGAACATGAAAACCTTGGTGTAATTTATGGATTTGAAAATCTTCGAGAATTTGAACTCTTAGGAAATTTGGATTAAGAACATAAGGAGTTTTTGTAGAAGGGCTAGGAGTAATAGATTTTTGAGTTTGAGGAGTTATAGGTTTTGCAAAAGGGCTTATAGTGTCGGTTGAAGTAACTTTTGGAGTAACAAGCTTTGACTGAAGGATATTAGAATAAAGTTGTGAATTCTTAGAAGTAGGAGTTAAAGGAGAAAAACGATTTTGATTTTGAAATGGAACTAGCTTTTGAGAGACTGGAACAAGATTTTGAGAGATTGGCTTCTTGTCATCATGTTTGGAAGAGGACGACGAACTCATTTTCCTTGCAAAAATTCTCGAGAAAGAAAGTCAGGAAGCGAATTATTTTCTCCTTTTATAAATTCTATTTCGAAATCAAAGTTACCTAAGAGGGCTTGCCAACGAGCAAAAATTTGCTTGGAAATAATATTTTTTACATCTTTTCCAAAATAGTTTTTGCAGATTGACAATCTATTCTTAATAAAAAACTTTTCATAAATAAATCATCTTCAAATTTCTTAATACATAAAACAATGCTTAAAATTTCTTTTTTGACAGTTGAATAGTTTTTCTGTGTATCATTCCATGCACCAGAATAATATCGAACCAATTGCTCTTCAGTTGAGTTAACAAATTTTTGTTTTAAAATTCCTCCGAATCCAATATCACTAGCATCGGTTTCAACTATGATTTTGGCATCGGGATGAGGTAAATTTAAACATGGCAAAGTAGGGACCTTTTGTTTTATATATTTAATTATATCTGTATGTTTTTGAGTCCATGGTTCAGGATTGTCTTTTAATCGATTATAAAGTGGTTTACATATGATCCCTAAATCTTTGAAAAAATCATGGATATAATTTAAGCATCCTAAAAATCTTTGAAGTTGCTTTTTATCTTTAATTTCATCAGGAAATTTAGTAGAAAATTGCAAGCTCCTTGTAATAGGTCTAATAGTGTTTTTGACAATATCATGTCCTAAAAAACGAATTTCATTTTTAAATAAATGCATTTTTGCTGCAGAGACAGCTAAACCATTTTGATAAATCAAGTCATGAAATTGATTTAAATGTTTAAAATGTTGATCAATTGATTTTGAAAAAATTAGGACATCGTCAATATAAGCAATAGCAAAACTACTTATAGGAGTTATGATATCATTCATAATATTTTGGAATTCAGAAGGAGCATTTTTTTAATCCAAAAGGCATTACATTCCATTCAAAATGCCCAAAGGGAACATTAAAACCAGTTTTGTATTTATCTTCTTCATGAAGTTGTATTTGCCAAAATCCTGATTTCATATCAAACTTTGAAAATATTTTTGAATCATAAAGCTTTTTTAGCAAATTTCGTTTATTAGGAATAGGATAACGAATCCATTCTAAAACTTTGTTTAAAGGTTTATAATTGATAACTAATCTTGGTGATCCTCTTTCTAATTCTGGGGCATTCATGACATAAAATGTTGAACAAGACCATGGTGATTTAGAAGGTCTTATGAGTTTTTTATTTATTAAATCCTGAATTTCATTTTTACAATGACTTTCTAATTCATTATTCATGTGAATGGCTCTAGATTTTGAAGGAATATCCTTTTCATTAAATTTTTTTATATATGGTAGTTTTACAATATGTTGCTTTCTATTCCAAAAGGCATTAGGAATATTAGAACAAACATTTTTTTCAAATTTTAATTTTAAACCTGTTATTTTATTTTGAATATTATTATCATTTAATTGATTAGTTATTCGAACATTATTTATTTCGTTAATAAGATATTTGGCTTGTTGCGTTTTATAATTAAGGACATTAATCGTTGAATATAGAGGAGGTTCACAAAACTTAAATATAATTTCTTTTCCAAAGACATTGGTTTTTATACCATCATCATGAACCATAAAAGGATATAGTTTTGTAATGAAAGGCGTTCCTAGAATTAAAGGAGAAGAGAGATCTTTTACTAAAATTAGGTGAGTTTTATAACAGTAATCTTGGTCATTACAAATATGAACATCAGAAACTTTATAATTTACAATTAATTTTGTACCTCCGGCACCAGTAAGTCTAGATGTAGTTTTTTCATAAAATTGTGTAGGAAAAATTCCTTCTTGAATACAATTCATATCAGCACCACTATCAATTAAAGCAGTTAAGTTGATTTTAAAATTATCCTTGACTAAAGTAATTTGAGTGTTCCATTTTTGAGAAACTTGATTATTTATAAGTTTACCAATAGTTACATTTTCAATTTTATTTTCTTCTTCGTTATTAATTTCTATATTTTTGTTTTTAAAAGTAGAAGGTTTTTCCTTTTCTAAAATAAAAATTTTATTTTTTATTTCTTTTATTTCTTGTTTTACTATTTTTAATTCTTCTTGAAGTTCTTGCATAGAAATTGGTTTTGCTTCAGTAAATCTTTCGTATATATTTTTTAAATTAAAATTTTCATTATTAGCAGGAGTTATGTTATTAGTTTTATTAAGCATCTGTTTTATTAACAATTCTTGGATATTTTTATCTTTTATAGAATCAAGAGAGTTTAAAAGATCTTTATCATCTTGTGAAAGAACATTAATGGAGCTACTAGTAATTACATTGATTAAATTGTTACAGTGACATTTACCAATACACTCGCAAATATCAGAATCTTCAGAACTTGAAGTAGTATTTTCGAGAATATTTAAATCATTTGTTGGAAAGTCAGAAATACTTTCATCGGAATCTGAATCAGTATTTAAAATAATTTTTCTTATTTGTTTTTTCAAGTCTTCAGAGACATTTAACTCATTTATTTTTGTCTTAGCATAACAATTATTAGCTGTATGACCATTACGCCCACATTTATGACAAATAATAATATCTTTTGATTTTCTTTTAGATTTTTTATAATTTAGTCTATAAGGTTTTTTAGATTTTGAAGCGTAATCTTTGCCCTTTTTATAATTTTCTGGAAGATTATATTTCTTTTTCCTGAAATATTTTGAAGATCTTTTCTTAAATACTTTAGATTTTGAAGTAGACGGACCATTCAAGGGCTGATAACCATATTGTTGGCAAAAATTTCCCAATTCATTTTTACTGTTAATTCTATCTTTTTTGAGTTTTTCTTTAAACCTAAGATCAGCACAAACTGCTAATCCCTCTTTATTAATATAGTTTATTAAATCTCCATAAGTTAAATTTTGATAAGGGATGGTATTATTAAAATTTTCTCTTAATTTTTGTCTAACTCTTTCCGCAAAGAGTTTTGGAAGGCCAGCAATAAAACGTTCTTTCCAATAGGACTCTTTACAATCAGGTCTTGAAAAAACTTTAACAAGATAATTATCTTTATACCATCTAAAATCAGTAAGTTTTCTACAATGTAAATTCATTAAAATTTCTGAAGTTTTTTCTTGAAAAGTAGTAGGATCTCCTACAAAGTTTTTGATAATAGCAAAAATTAAAGTGTTAACCATATCATCTTCAAACGTTTGTATTTGTTGATTATTTTCTTGTTTTATAATAGTTTTCTTAGCAGATAAAATATAATCTTTTTCTTCTTGTGAAATATAGAAATCCCACCAGCCTTTAAGACTGCCAGTAAAACCAGAAGTAATAATATTAACAATTTGGAGTTGAGTATTATTATGAGCTTTATAAGCATTAGCAGCCATAGTCATTTCTTGAACAATATTCATAATTTGATGTTCAGAATGGCCATCAATATTCCATTCATAAACAGAATTACCATCATATTGAGAACGATCAAATTGAAAAGTTCGTTCTTCAAGTTGAACATCTGGAAGAGAGGGTCTATTCCAATAATTTCTTATGGTTGGTTTTGGATTTTTTCCGAAAGTGCTTTGCTTTGATTGATGAATTTTATTAAGTTTTGAAAAGTCATTAGTGAGTTGATTAATGTCATCATTTGTATCAAATTGTTGAGCAAGAGTTTCAAAATTTGTTTCACTATTAATATCACTATTTTCAGATTCTTCATTCGTAAGAGTATTAATATTATTAGTGTTTGAGATATGAAGTTTTGAAAGTCTTTTTTCTAATTCGTTAATTAAATATGTATTTCCTAGATTAAAATTACCATCGATTTGGCAAGGAACAAAACTTAAATTACTAGTGCTTGCCATATCATGCTTGTTAACGTTTTTATCTTTGAAAATTTTTTCTTCAATTTTAACTAAATGCTCGGTAATACTAGATAAGGTTTCATTTGCATAATTATTTTGGTAAATAATTTTTTGAAGACCCTTTTCAGTAGTTAATTGGTTTGGGGCTTGAACTAAAGGAGTTGCAATAAACATATCGTTAATAATAATTTCTCCTTTTGGTGGAAAATTAGCAATAATTTTTTTATTAGAAATAATATCTTTATATTTTTTCTCAAAAATAGGAGTGATAGAATCATTTTTAAATGGGTAATTTATTTTATGTTTAGGGGCATAAATTAATTCAAACCATTGAAAAAAAGGAGAATGAATTTTATTTGATAAAACATAATCTTCTCAAAGACCTAAATGGAGAAATCTTAAGTAGTATGAAAAATTTTCTTCATGCCAAACTCTTTTTTTATGGTTATAATCTTTATAATATTCAATATCTTTTAAGTAATCAAAATCAACTTGATATTCTAAATTCGAGAAATTCATTTTAACAGGTTGTTTTTGTTAGGATTGAGGAAATATGCTTTATCGATTCTAAATTATGACTTCTTGATTTTTCATATTTTTTTATGCCTATCTTCAGCCTAGAAATTTTTTCTATTTGTTTATTATATTTATTAGTATATGGAGGTATTTTGTATAAATTATAATTTTCATGAGTTATAGTTTGTTCTAAATGTTGAATGGTTTTGCATATATTAGAATTTATCTTCCAATGCCTTTTTAACATATTAGCCCAAAGCTTATTATTTGATGAACAATTAATTTGTATTTTAGAACTCATAATTGTTGTTTAAAATTTTGAAGTTCATCAATAAAATCTGATTTAGTAGGTAGGACTAGGAAGACTATTTTCACTATTTTGATCATCTTGATATAATGGTTTGGGAATAGAATTAGTATAGTCAACAGTTTTTAGTTTTAAAGATCTCGACTTTAATAATGAAGATTTTGAAGAGCCTGTTTCTGTGATAAAAGAAGTTGATAATCTGGATGATGAAGTATTTAATGAAGAAAAATTTATATCTACAGAACCATCATTATATTCAATAATATTTGAGATTTGTTTTGAAGAGTCTAATGGTTTTGGATCAATAACATTTTGTAAGTTCCAATTACATGATTGAGTTATATCAGACCATTTTAATCTTTTCGGTGTATGAACTTTGGTATGGTTAGTATTTGCTTCAAAAATAATTGTTTCATTTCTAGGACTTGATAAACGTGTTTTTGGTTCAAGTGTAGTTGTCATAGTTTTGTAACAAACACGATAAATTATTGCTAAAGGCTTTGTATCATCTTTAAATTCTAAATTTTTTGTTTCTATAGTTAAAACCAAAGTATCTAAAATATTTTTATCAAATAATCCTACAGAGAAATTTGGATAACAATTGAAATAAATAGGTCCGTTAGCAATATTCGTTTCAGCCATAGCTAAAATAGATTTTGAAAATCTTTATGTCTCTTGTCTATTAGAATAAGGAGAACAGGGGCATCTATTCCAATTCTAAATAGAGGCTTGATAGCAATTTGGACCAAACCGACATGTAAAAATTTATATTTCGTTCTATGCTCTAAAATAGATCGTGATGATAACAAATGTAAATTTTGTTGGTTTTGACCAATAGACAAAGTTTGTTCTGTCATTTTAATAGAATAACCTTGAAAATAATCAAAAGTTCCTATTCTATATATTGTATTAATATTAGTTTTAGGTATTGTCCAATTATTCAAACTTTGTTCTATGTTATTAACGGTTTCTTCAATAGAATTTATTTGATTATCATCATTATCTTGTTCATTGTTGATATTTTTACCAGGAATATATTTTTTAGATAGTATGCCTGAAAATTTACTCATATTTAATTAATTTTGTTTTAAAATTCTATAAGAAAACTTACTTGTTTTAATAATGGTGAGCAGAGGGGAATCGTCCCGACGATGATTGTGGTCCGGCACCGCGACTTACGTCCTTATCTGCGCGCTTTACGCTAATCCAACCAATCATTGGTCTTATCTCTGAATCATGCTTATTAAAACTTATAAATTTCTTATAGGATACTAAACCAAAATTAAATAAATTTGAAGTAAATATATCATCCATATATATATATATATATATATATATATATATATATATATATATATATATATATATATATATATATATATATATATATATCAGGGCCGGTCAGAAGATTTCGAAGGCCCTATGCAATTTAACAAAAAAATAGGCTTTAGTACTTAAAAATATAAAATTTAAAGAAAAACAATTATAACTAGATTTTCTTCTTGACTCTCCAAAACTAATCTAGAAACTAAGAAAAGTATCAACACTTCTACCCTTTAACACGTTGTTTTCTATAAACCTGTAGAAACCAAATTTTTTATTAAAAATAATATATCTAAACAAACATAGAAAGGAAAAAATCACAAACAAAAATAAAATTACCTTCATAAACTCTGAAATCCGTAAAAAAGGACATTTCTAATTTGTAAAACCTTGTATTTTTAAAATACAAAACATCAGATATTACAAAAAAATTATAACTATATTTCCTTTTTGGCTCTTAACTTTAAAACCGATATAGAAACTAAGAAAAATACAACACTACTCCCTCTTAACACCTTTGTCATCTATAAACCATAGAAATCAAAATTTTATTAGAAATAATATGTATAAGCGAACAAGAAAGAAAAAAAATCAGAAAAGGAAAAAGAAACTTTACCTTAAACAATTCTGAAACTTGTAAAAAAAGAACTTTATTGGTTTGTAAAACCTAATGTTTTTCAAATTACAAAACATTAGATATTGCAATTTGCAAAATACTGATATTACATTAGAAATATAAAAAAATCAGAAATTATAAGACTTTCTTATACCTTCTATCTTCTGATTTTCTAAACCACGTGTGAAATTGAGGGGAAGATTTTTTTGATTGATTGCTTCTAAAGACAGAAATAGTAAAACCTGATTTTAAAATACAAAAAAAAAAAAAGCATCATAGATTGTAAGATTTTTTAATACTACAATAGAAAGATATATTTAGAAATTGCAAGACCTTTCTTTATACGTTATGATTTTCGAGGATACCAGCATCTAGTTTTTTGATTCTGCTTTTCAAGGATATCAGGAATTCGGGATATGTTTGTCGATTGAGTGCTTTTGATTTTAGGAATCAAGAAGTGAAGAAGATATGCTTCTAAAGTTATGATTAAGTGATTTTCTTGAAGAAGAAGAAAAATTAAGACTGTAAAATAAATCAAAGGCAAGCATCTGATTTGCTTCATCATCCATTTGATTTTAAACAGAAAGCTAAGAATGAGACTGTTGCTTGAATGTGGACGATTAACGTTGCTAGCCATCAATATCGCCCCATGCGTGAGCCGGAATCCAAGAACATAGAAAACTGAAGCGTTTTTTCCTTGATTTTTTTTATTTCCCGCTCGGAGTGTGGAGAGGAGTATGAAGCGTCCGAATTTTTGCACACAATTTGTTTAACCTAAATAGATTTGGGCCAAATTGAACCTCCTCTAAGACATATGTTAATAAAATTTTGGGCCCTTTTGTTTGGTGGGCCCTGTTCATTGGGACATGTTGAACACCCCATGGGCCGGCACTAATATATATATATATATATATATATATATATATATATATATATATATATATATATATATATATATATATATATATATATAGGACACTCAGCCTTTTAGTTTTACCTTACTCTTTTAGCTCTTATTTCCAATGTTCATTGAATATCATTCGAAGGTACTTTCTCATTTCCTTTTCTTTTCGTCCCTATTCAGTCCTGATCATGGGCAAAAAAACAACTCGATCTCGTGCAACCATCATTGCTATACCTGGTGATGATTTCACAAATCAGAAGATCTTGTCTTATGGGGAAACTTGTACCTTCACCGATGATGACATCGAGATCTTGAAGTCGGCTGGAACTTTTTCTGTCGGTACCGTTTTTAGGGCTTTCGATTCTAGGATTTAGCCTGATTTCGTTTCTTTTACTTGGGTTTGTCTTCCTGCGTATCATTTCACCCTAGTACTCTTTTACCCCTTTATCGGAATCATTTTTGATTTTTTTGAGATCACAAAAATCTTGTACATTCAACTCATACCAATGATTTTGAGGATCCTCTATTGGATTGATCATTTGAATCGTTCCGGGGATCTTTCCGTTGGCATATATGAGCTAACCTATATTTATGATCTTACGACTTTTGGGAACTCCCGTTTCCTGTTGAAGGTCAAAACTGATAAATTTCCCCTTGTTTTGAAGTCCAAGCATAATGATGGTGCTTGGAAAGGAAAATATTTCTTCGTAAGACGTGACTTGATTCCCGACGAGAATCTTTTACCATAATCCTGGATAAAGAAGGGTAGGATTTCATATTTTTACATTAAGGATCCTGACATTCACTTTTCCTATCTTATTTGATATTTTGCAGCCTTCAAGTTCAACGAGTTGGTTCCTCTCGCCGGAGATATAGAAAACATGATCAAAATCTTTTTCACTTTGTCTGAATCGGAGAGGTCATTCAAATTCAGCCAATTCAATCAACAAGAAAGTTCGTCTACCACTATCTACATGTCGAAATGTAAGGATACTAACTTCTTCTTCTACTTTTTCGTACGGAGGATCCTGACTTCTTATGCTCTTTTTTGTTCTTCTATGGATCCAAGAGTACTCGTTCTAGTTCCCACTTCACCTTTGTTGAATTGGATACGGCAATGTCTGATGGTCAACTAGTGGTGAAGAAATAGAATACCTTGTCCTACATTCCCATCATGAGACACCCCCCCCCCCCCCGGTAGATTTGACCGTGAAAACTCCGAGATCTAAGAAGAGAAAGAATATAGGTTCCACTGAGTTAATTTGGGAGAATGTTGGGGCTGAAGATGATCTCTGGAAGTTAGTTTCCTTCTCTCAAACTGTAAGAACAATTATCCTTATTCCCTTTACATTTTTACTCTTTTCTATTTCTTATGTCTTTCTTGTTTCAGGTCTCCGACCACGTCTCTGTTTAGTTGAGGATCCGGGCTGAAAGAGTCGAACAAGCCCTCAAAGAGCAAGAGAAAATGTAGAAAGCAACCAATGAGGATCTCCTGAAAATGGTGGAACTTTTGAGCAAGCAGAGGCCCGAGAAGGAAGAGGAGCACGCCGCAGAGATAGGGGAGGTGATCGTCGAGGTAAAGGCTAGCGCTGTCGTTGCCATCTGGGAAGCCAAGATCAAACTAGTTGAAGACGTAGCCAACGCAGGATCTTGGAAACTGGTTGGGTGGCATGCCGCTCTTGCCTAACTAACCGGTGAACCTGTTAACACCAGTCAGGATCCTGAAGGGTAGCAGCCGAAGGCGAGCAAAGAGAAGAAGACCCATGCAATGATGACCAGTCTACAGTCTAGGCCTGCAAAAAAATTAGTTTAAATAGTTTTTGGTTTTAAGAGGGGTAAGACAATTTAATTTTTTGAGGGGAATGCGACCCTTATAATCCATGGTTATGCTTTATTTTATATATCTTTCTTTATTTGTATGATTTTCTTGTGACTATAGCACTAGGATTTCCGAGGATGTTTATAATCAGGATCTAAAGAGTTCAGGATTTGCAAGAACTCTCGGGATCTGAATAACTTGAAAATAGTTAGAAACCCATTTAGGATCTCAAAATATTTGAGATCCTTTTGGGATAATAAATCTTCAATTGTCGCATACGAAGATATAACTTAAAAATAAGGATAGATAGAACCTAACTATCCTTAGGTTTCGTGACCTTTAGGATTCACTCTCTTCTAACTTAGGAGAAGTGTAGAGTTATGATTCCCTTGGTTCCATAGCATCTTGAAGTTCTCGTGTGGAAGGATCCTTGCTTTAGGAGTTCATCAGTGAGGATCCTTGGTCGGCTTTAACTTAGTGAACTTGGGGAGGATCCGTCTTGGGAATTAGATGGAAATAAATCCAACTTGGGAAATAACTGAGAAAGCTCTTGTTTTGTAGCATGGTAATGCTACAAGTCTTGCATAATTTATGGGGGTTTTCCCAATTTAAGGTATCACATAAGCATTACGAACCTTAGTAAATTATTGGGGAAGATCTCAAATCGTACGATAACATAAAATTGTTATAAACCTTAGTTATTTTCTAGGGAAGATCTCAACTTGAGATAACATGAAAATGTTGTGAACCTTGTGTATTTTCTAGGGAAGATCCCAACTTGAGATAACATGTCAATGTTATTAACCTTAGATTTAAACTTTAGGATCTTAACTTATGTTCAGAAATAAGAGGGTTGCCAAGTCACTGCAGCGTGAAATGATCCCCTTATTCATATCTCATAGTTTTATAATGTGCATCCAAGCAAGGTGTAAAAACCTTAACTCGCATGAAAGAGGTAATTAGCTATTTAAAACTTCAAGTGGATCAAGTACCCTTATTCATAGGAGAGATGATCTGTCCCCATTCTTAGTTACTAGGATACTTGCACATTGCAATCGTTAAGAATTATAGAATGTTGTAGCTATGGGACTCTTAAGTGTCATGGTCCTCAAATGTCAAGATCCTTGGATCTTCATGTGTTAAGGTCCTTGTGTGTCGGGATCCTTGTGTGTTAGGATCCTTGAGTCCCTGCGCTCAACAAGCATTAGCTAGGGGTGGGCATTAGTCTAGCTAATGTCCCTCCGATGCTTAAGTTAGTGATGGTATTTGAAGAAAGCAAATAGTAATAAAAATAAAGGGTACGTGGTAAAGAGTATGTGTACCTTAAGTGTGTTGGAAAATGACTAATCTTACTTACATAAAATAAGCTTAAAGATGTATAGCATTCCAGGACCTTGGCAAGACATTTCTGTAACATCTGGACTTCCAGGTATATTATTTGTTATTTATTTATTTAATTATCTCCTGAGCTACTCGATGAGTCGGTGCTCCAACTCGTCGAGTAGAGTCACAATGTGCCACGTAGGTTTAATGACCTACTCGACGAGTCCGAGAGCAGACTCTCCGAGTAGTCGTTGGGATGAGAAACCCTAAATCACCGGGTTTGGGGCCTATTTAAAGGCACTGATAGCCTCATTTGCGACTACACTTTCTTGAGAGAAAACCCTATACGGCCATTGAGCTTAGAGAGACAGTGCTTTGCTAATTGTGAGTGTTTGGTGCATCTTGTGAAGAGAATAGAAGAATTCTAAGCTAAGGAACAAGAAGGTGCTGTTAGATCTGAGGTTGTTTCAGTTTAGAGCTTCTGGGAAAGGTATAAAGCTTGCACCTTTCTCATTATTTTGTATAGATCTTATGATTTTGTGAATCTAGGGTTTTTCCACCCAAATATGAGGACCTTGAGTGTTTCATGTTCTTTGAGAGGGTTGAACTTCAGATTTAGACCATGTGTGGTCCCTAGAGTCCAAAAGTCCCTGCTTTATCCAACCATAATAGTGATCTTGAGTGAAAAACCCTTTTTGAGGTGTGTTTTGACATTTTAAGCTAGAAATGCCATGCATAAACGCAAAGCCTGTGACTTTACGTGATAGATGAGCCTTAGGAGTGTAGATCTAGAGTTTGGGAAAGTTCTCGGCCTTGAAATCGACTGAATGGATATGAGTCTGAATGGACTCACCGAGTCAAGGAGCCGACTCGACGAGTCGGATAGGGTTGCCCCGAGGGTTTTGATAGAGCAACAACCCAGCGAGTTGAGTCGGATTTTTGAGCATTTCTGTGAATGGCGAGCCGACTCGTCGAGTCCCATAAGTGCACTCGACGAGTAGGGTCAACATGGACTGTTGACTCGAGTTCGACTTCTGTTGAATTAGGGTTTGGTCAACCTTGTCTTTGGGAAACCATGGAGGGGTAAAATTGTCTTCTTCCCACTTCAAGAAAGAGAGAGAGAGAGAGAGAGAGAGAGAGAGAGAGATGGAGAGAGAGAGAGAGAGAGATGGAGAGAGAGAGAGATAACATAGTAAATGTGTTATTTAAAGAGTTGATTAGATATAATTATCTTATGTTATTAGGCGGAGGCTAGAATTGGTGATTTGTGTGCGAGAAGTATTCATTCACTTAGCTTACTTACGAGGTGAGTCTTCTCACTATACTTACCAAGAGTGGTATCCTTATGTGATTGAGCTGTCTCATGTGTTTATCTGTGTATTGTAATATTCTGTATTTTCTCTTTGTGATTTATGCTGGATATTGTTGTGATGAGTTACTGAGTGGGACTAGAGGGTCCCACTGAGACACATCAACTAGAGGGTCTTACTGAGTTATGGCCTAGAGTGGCTAATGAGTTGTGTGTAGAATTTCGGGTAACTTACTAAGCTTTGTGCTTACCGTGTTACTTGTTATGTGTTTCAGGTGCTTCTCAGGATCATGGGAATGCGCCGACTTGATTGTACACACACATATCGTAGATTGTTTTATGATTTAGAGGATCCTGGAGTTTTATATACAATTTTCTTTTGAATATGAATTTTGATAAATTGACATTGTGGCATTTTATGGTTTATTTATTGGAACTCATGTGTTTTGAAATTTAAAAATTTGGTCGATAATTTTTCGTTGTTACAAGTTGGTATCAGAATCTTGGTTTGAGGGATTCGGATGCACCTTCGGGTGTGTTTGGACTCAAACTGAGGATTTGAGGAGAATTTTTCAAAAGAAATAAATTTTTGTTAAAACGAGAAAGAGTTTGAGAGGAAACGAGCTAGAAGCAATGTGTACAATCTGCTAGAGCCCGAACGGTGATTTCCCAAAATACCTTGTGTTATGAGATATTTTACTAATTTCATGCTAGAGAGTAAGATAGGTATTTCATATTCTAGGGCTAGATCTGCTTGATATGTGATGTCTTAGCCTAGGAGATGCTTTTAATCAGTGTTAGCTGTTATTTGCTGGAGTATGTGCTGAGTTCTGAGTCGGGAGATAATCTAGGAAGAGATGCTTATATGAGCTCAATAGGGGTTTACTAAGAGAGTAGTTTGTGGTTCATGAGATATAGAGTATTTTTCATTTAGAATCCTAGGAGGCGGACTTGGGGTAACTACAGATGGGGTGTGGAAGGTAGTATTGGACCCGTACTACTAAAAACACCCGATCTGCAGGCAATCCAAGTAAGAATCCTTAGGATGCTAAGTAACAAGTAGGGATGAGTAGTCGAGTGTGAGTATGCTCGAGCAAGTCTATGATGATTTTGTGTTGTGTTTCAGAGACATCATGATGGGTACGTGCCACAACCCCGAGAACAGTGGAGTGAGCGATGATGAGATTTGTAGGATGATTTATAACGAGATGGCCACAACCATCCGAGAGGCTATTTCCGGAGATGTTTGTGTCTATAAATACCACCTTGATCGAGACGTTCGATGAGTGATATGTTGCTGTTTTCGAGGCGGCGGCTGCTGCAGCCAAAACGTAGGGGGTGACTCATTGCTGTACCGGGAGTTCAGCAACACGAAGCCACCCAAGTTTGATGGGACTCAGGATCCAATTGTTGTGATGAGATGGATCTTTGATGTTGAGGGATGTTTGTACACTTGCTCATGCTCAGAGCATTTGAGGGTGCGGTACGCGCGGATCTAGCTTCGCTTGGGAGCGAAGGATTGGTGGAAGTTTGTGACAGCTAGTTTTACTCCTGCAGAGCATGCTACGGTGACTTGGCAGAGGTTTGTTGCGATGTTCCGAGATGAGTATGTTCCCCCGGTGCAGAGGGAACGGTTGGTCCAGGAGTTTCTGTCTCTTAGACAGAAAACAGAGTCAGTGACTGTGATTACGTGGATGTTTCACGAGAGGGCATTGTTTTGCCCTGAGCATGTGGCGACTGAGCAGGCACACATGAGTCGGTACTTGAGTATTCTGAGGAGGGATATTCGGGAGTTCATGGCAAACTTGTCTTACCGTCCATTTTCTGAGCTCCAGGAAAATGCCTGGAGGATGGAGATCGAGTTGGAGACTCAGGAGAGGGAGGATGCAAAGTCTCAGGGGAGACACCGGTGGCCGACACATTCGCAGCCGACAGCCAAGCAGGCTAAGCACGTTGATTCAAGGTTAGGAGGCCAGAAGGGCCGCACTTGTGGCAAGTGCGGCAAGAGTCATGAGGGATATTGCCGGGAAGGGATTTGCAACAAATGTGGCAAGGAGGGGCATATGGCGAAGGATTTCCCGAAGGGTTTTGCAGTATATTTCCACTGTAACCAGACCGACCATCGGAAGGCCGAGTGGCCTCAGCTTGTTCAGGGATCAGCCTAGGGTTCCACTCCTGCTGCATTGCGTATTACTGACGTTAGGCCGGTGAAGGCCGATGTTCCAAAGGATCGTGAGCGAGCTTTCCAGCTGACATCGGAGGAGGTCCGCGAAGCACCCGATGTCGTGGCTGGTATGTATTTCCTTATTTATTTATTTATTTATTTATTCTGAGATTCTCTTTTGTGATTATCATGTGCTATATTTAGTTACACTTCTTGTGAGTTTTGTTCCTGCTTTAGTGTTATTTGACTAGGGTGCGAGTCGATCCTTCGTGTCTATAGCCTTTAGTTATCACCTTGATATCCAGCGTGAGGCGTTGAGTCTACCTCTGAGGGTTTCTATAACGGATGAGTATGCGGTTTTTGCTACTGAGGTATTCCGAGGATGTGTGCTGGAGATTTTTGGTGTCGAGTTTCCGATTGACCAAGTACCGATCGTCATGGGTGATGTCTGCGTCATTGTAGGCATGGAATGGTTGAGCCGTTTTGGAGTAGTGATCGAATGCGAGCGCTAGTTGGTGACTATTCGAGACCCTAGTGGGAGAGTGCTTATAGTGTATGGAGAGGGTACCAGATTTGGGTCAGCTTTCTGCTCTGCCACTAGGGCAAGGCAAAGTTTACAGCAGGGTTGTACAGGATTCCTGGCATATGTGGTGGATTAACAGACTATGTCGGAGTGGCCAAGTTCCATCTCTGAGGATCCGACAGTATGCGAGTTCCCTGATGTTTTCCCCGAAGAGTTACCGGGTGTTCATTCCGAGAGGAAGGTGGAGTTTCAGATTGATTTGGTTTCGGGAGCGGCACCATTTGCCAAGGCAACTTATCGCCTTGCGCCTCCAGAGATGCAGGAGTTATCCTCACAGCTTCAGGAGTTGATGGGGAAGGGATTTATTCGACCGAGTAGCTCGCCTTGGGGAACGTCGATCCTTTTTGTCAAGAAAAAGGATGGTTCACACCGGATGTGTATTGATTACCGGGAGTTGAACATGTTGACGGTCAATAACCGTTACCCACTTCCGAGGATTGATGATCTTTTCGATCAGCTGGAGGGGGCATCTTGGTTCTCCAAGATTGATTTGAGATCCGGATATCATCAGATGAGAGTATGCGAGGAGGATATTCATGTCACACCCCCAAACCTAGGATGGCGGAAACGTCCGGGGGTGGAGGACTTCATGTACAGTATCACAACAACGTGTATAATAGTGCTCAAAGTAAATACAACCATCATAAATATAATTGAAAAAGTTACACCAAAGTATATGTTTACATGTTTCAAAATCAATTACATTATGATGACAAAAAATAAATTGTTGACGGTTTAACGTCCCATCCTCAAAGCGCTGAAGTTTTCCTGTTTCACTGACTTCCTGAGAATACAAGTAGTTTTGAAAGAGTGTCAACAATTAAGTTGGTGAGTTCATAAGAGTTTTGTTTGGAGTAGAAACTGTTTTCCTTATAAAATCGATAGAGTTGATTTCCAGAAAATCCAATATTTTCTTAGTTAAGTGTGAATAGAATATTCCTATATGGTACATTAATGAACCCTAGAATGACCCGTAGACTTCTCCTATAATCGTCCAGCGTATATGAGTTATATAAGATTTAAGTTGATAAAACGTTGAATATAATGGGTCTGCCCTAGGTCCACAACCAAACAAGGAACAGGAGATGAGGCGGGCCCACCAATTCTAAGCCAATCACTACTAGATTCTATATAACTCTACCATATACACTTAGAAATTATAGCTGAAAACTAACAATGCGAAAGTGAATGTGGACTTAAACTCAATAACCGGAACCAATCCTAGTGTAGTGTACGAAATAGTAATAGTGACTGTGAATATAAACTATACATATCATAGTTCATCGGATAGTGATAGTGACTAGTGAACATGAACTATGCATATTATAGTTTACCAAAAGTGGTGGTGATGGGGAATATAACCTATACATATCATAGTTCATCAAATAGTGATAGTGGTAGTGAACATGAACTATGCATATTATAGCTTATCAAAAGTGGTGGTGATGGTGAATTCCTTTCTTGTAATTAAGTTCATAGTGTAGATGAAACATAAACTATACCTATTATAGTTTATCACTTTGTTTGTAATATATATATATATATATATATATATATATATATATATATATATATATATATATATATATATGCCATAACTATACCGAATATAACTAGCGTGTTCGTTTGTGGGGGTATAATGGCTTAACTATACTTATTATAGTTTATCATAATTATCCATAGTGGTAATAACCCTTTTGTATGTGTAAACCTTTAATAATGTGTTTGTTATGTAAAATAACCCTAAACTATACCTATTATAGTTTATTAAATATTTGTGTGGGTAGTGAGCATAATCCTTACTTGTCATAATTTACCAATGTTTATATTTTAATGGATATAGCCTTGTAATACCATTTATATATTTGCCATACTTGTGGAGGTAAAAATTCATTTGTTTTCTGATGTATGTCTATATAAGAATACAAAATTGTCATATATTGCAACAACACATAATCACATAATGATGTATACCTTGCTCAACATGTTACAAGGTGAAATGAAATTTATAGTGTTTTTCTGTTAATAACGTTTTCTGTAACTGTTATTGGAAAATTTGTAGAAAAATCATAAGATGTCCAAAACAAGTTCTGTAACTTCTGAGAGTTTGGAAGATGAGTCTAGTTTGTTCATAATTTTTATTATAATTTTTAATGACCTCTTACTTGTGTGAAAAAGTCCATAATCACAGACTGGTCCGGATTGATGTTTGAAATGATAGGCAGTTTTGTAAAAATCACCATAAATTGTAGAAAAATCGTATGGGGATGTGCAAGTAGTCATTTTAAAGCTAAGAAGTGGAACTACATGCACCTAAAACAGTTTTGAAAACTAAAATGTTTAAGTTGTCCAAAACAGTCTGGTGCCGAGCCCGAAGCGAATGCGAGCCAAAAGAAGAAGGCGAAGGCGAGGCTTAGTCCGAGGGCTCGATCCGAAGGTCAGAAGCGAGGGTTCGGCAGGCCATCAGAAGCGAAGGTTCGGTAGCCATTAGAAGAGAAGAGGTCAGATCCGAAAGGTGCCGAACGTTCGGGTTCGGTTGAGGCATGCGAGGTTCGGGCCCGAGAGGACCTTTCGGGTTCGGTTCAGCAGCCTTCGGCTCAGAAGGGTTTCAGTTCCTAAGAGGGGTTTCGGCTCCTTAAGTCCGTTTTTCGCGTAGACTTCAGTTTTTGGGCTGTTTTCGCCAAATTCGAGGGTCGGAATGCCCCGAGTGATTATAGAAAGTTGGGAGAGATTTCGAGAGAGATTTGAGAGAGATTCCACATACTCAGAGAGATTTGGGAGAGATTTGACATAATTGGAGAGATTTCACATACAGAGAGATATTTGGGAAAGATTTCATATTCTTAAAGAGATTTAGGAGAGATTTGACATTCTTGGAGAGATTTCTCATACAAAGAGATATGTGGGAGAGATTTCACATTCTTAGAGAGATTTGGGAGAGATTTGACATACTTGGAGAGATTTCACATACAGAGAGATATTTGGGAGAGATTTCACTTTCTTAGAGAGATTTGGGAGAGATTTGACATACTTGGAGAGATTTCACATACAGAGAGATATTTGGGAGAGATTTCACTTTCTTAGAGAGATTTGGGAGAGATTTGACATACTTGGAGAGATTTCACATACAGAGAGATATTTGGGAGAGATTTCATATTCTTAGAGAGATTTGACATTCTTGGAGAGATTTCTCATACAAAGAGATATGTGGGAGAGATTTCACATTCTTAGAGAGATTTGGAAGAGATTTGACATTCTTGGATAGATTTCTCATACAAAGAGGTATGTGGGAGAGATTTCTGATAAGAAGAGATGGAGTGAAAACGATTGAGAGAGGTTTCATTGGTGACCTTTTTGAGTGTCCGGCTTCGCACTGCAAGGTCCGTAAACCCCGTTAAGCCTTGTTTAAGGATCTTGCATACTCCCGATGAGTATGTAACATTGTTTTATCGGTTTGGCTCGCCACGTACCACAGTTTTAGGTTAAGGAGATCTAGATGTACGCACTTTTCGATTTATGATCTCTCATTAGAATAGAGAGTTGTTTAGAAATTACATACGTAAACTCTAGTACCTACGGGCAAATTGAGTTGACCGGTTTGACTTGTTGACTTTATTTGACTTTGAATTGACCAGAATTTGACGGTTGTCACAATTCAGAAGACGGCCTTTAGAACTCGTTATGGTCATTACGAGTTCGTGGTGATGCCTTTTGGACTCACCAATGCACCGACGGCGTTCATGGATCTCATGAACCAGGTGTGTAGGCCTATGTTGGACCGATCAGTGATCGTATTCATTAATGATATCTTAGTGTATTCGAGATCCAGGGAGCACCACGAGGAGCATCTGCGAGAGGTTCTTGGGGTGTTGAGGTCGGATATGCTGTATGCCAAATTCTCCATGTATGATTTCTGGCTTCGAGAGGTCCAGTTTCTGGGACATCTCGTCAATCAGAGCGGGATATTGGTCGATTCGGACAAGATTGAGGCGATTCTGCGATGGGAGGTGCCGAGATCCGGAGTTTTTTGGGATTGGCCGGCTACTATCGGAGATTTATCAAGGATTTCTCCAAGATTGCGGTTCCTCTAACCAGGTTGACCCGGAAGGGCATTACTTTTGTTTGGGAGCCTGAGCAGCAGGCATCTTTCGAGACTCTTCACCAGAGATTGTGCGAAGCTCCGGTGTCAGCCCTTCCAAAGCGAGTGGAGTAGGGGTGAGCATAAGCGGATACCCGGCCAATTTTAGTGGAACCGCAACCGGAATCGGAACCGGTGGTTCCTAAAATATTGGAACCGGAACCAGAACCGGTTACATCGGTTCCTAAATTTTTGGAACCGCTCCCGGAACCGCCGAAACCGTTTCCGGTTCCAGATACCCGCTTGCTATAAACTTTCAAACTATTTTAAACCAAAAATCATATAGCATTCTTAACAGTAATGTATATAGAGACCTCACAATCATTGTTTTAAAAACATTGAAACTTGTTGGTGTTAGACAACATGTGTATAAATACTCCAATGCATTTAAATTTTCAATTCAAAGCCTTCATGTTTGGGTTGTGATGAAATTAGAAGCATTCATTTTTATAAGCTAACCAATCATTCAATCTTTATTACACCAAACGATGTGGGATAAATCAATGAATCACCGAATTGATATTTTTATTGGAACGAGTCTTTAGCCGTCAATATTAATAACTATTGTTTTTAAATTATTATATCCTAAAAAATCTATTGATTAAAAAACTCCAAGCATTTAATCAACCCTTAACAGAATGATAATCTTCATTATTCGTTTTCATTTTTAATGCTTCCAATAAACACGATAGCTTTAATTAATGCTTTAGTTTTATTTGATCTTCATTTTCATTGTTATGTTTGTAGAGTTTTTGTACTCAGACCAATTCAATAAAGAGGAAGATAGTTGAGTTGATTTGAGTTTAAGAAAGAAAAGAAATAAACGGTGATTGATGAGTGTGAGAAGGAATATATATATATATATATATATATATATATATATATATATATATATATATATATATATATATATATATATATATATATATATATATATATATATATATATATATATATATATATATATATATATATATATATATAGGTGGGTTCAATTGAGAAAATAAAAAATGTTGAGAATGGGGGAATCATTCTCAGCCACTCATTTAATCTAAGCATAAAAGACACGGTGACAAACTTGTAAATATCGTAATAACCTTCAATCTCAAATACGTAACTATAGAGAATTCGATATCTGTTCGTTCATCATCAAAATTTTTCCTCCAACCTTCAATAATCATCCAGATTTCTTCAACTAAACCGGAATTTCTTCGCTGTTCATGAAATTGGAATCGGAGTTCTGGACTCGCAGTCACAGTCGACATTGAGGGACTTAGAATCGGTAATCACAGGTTCCCAATCGGATTTTCGGAAATCAAAATCAAATTGAGAAATCGATCAGTGATAGGATGTCGCATCTGAAGTCGAAATCGGAAGTATATGATGATTTGGAATTGATAACTTGATGTTTTTAACATTTTTAAAATAATTAACTTGTTTGCACTCCAACTGTTTGATGAAATGCATAAACTAAATTACCACGTTATATTCACATATGAATATGTTTTCTCACCTGAATCAGTATATGATTATTAAAAACACAAAACAAATATGCAAATCTATATGTTATTCATATGTGAATAACATATAAAAAATATATATATTTGTCAAAATACCTTCAATATTCATAAGTGAATATACCTTGTAATATTCATATGTGAATATACTGTGTAATTTTCATAAATGAATATAACATCTAATATTCACAAGTGAATATACTCTGTAATATTCACATGTGATATACCATGTAATACTACGTAATATTCACATATGAAATATCATTTAATACTCATAAGTGAATATACCATCTAATATTCACAATGGAATATACTATGATAATATTCACAAATGAATTTATCGTCCAATATTAAATTATGAATATACTATGTTTATTATATGCTATATTCATATATGAATGATACTTAAATTGTAAAAAAAAATCATACTTTTTATTCATAAGTGAATAACGAATGTACTATAATAAAACCTGATGCATTGTTATTCATTTATGAATAACGATAGCTGAAAATATAAAAAAAAAATTATTTTATCTTAAAACTATATTAATATGGATGTCTATTTGTAGAGAATAAAAAATCATGAATTTTGGTATATTTAAAATCATTTTTTGATAAAAATAGCTTATAAAAATTTAAAAAAAACGAAAAAAAACTATGTTTTTGTATATATTAAGGTAATGATTAACATAGTTTAAGGAAATATGTTATGTTGGAAAACACATGTGCATTCGTTTCCCATTTCCGCCGGTACGTTGGAGGCTTTTGCGGCAAAAATAAATGATTGACTGAGAATGATTCCCCCATTCTCAACCTTTTTTTTTCTCAATTGAACTCTCCCCTATATATATATATATATATATATATATATATATATATATATATACACACACACACACACACACACATATATATATATATATATATATATATATATATATATATATATATATATATATATATATATATATATATATATATATATAAACAAACCGGTTCCGGTGGGTACCCAGCAGGTAACGGTTTCGAAAAAATGAGAACCGGAACCGGAACCACTTAAGGCGGTTCCAAAACATTAGGAACCGGAACCGGAAGTTCTGAGGCGGTTCCAATTCCGAAAGAGGATACCCTGTTCCGCTGCTCACCCCTAGAGTGGAGGACTATGTGGTCTATTGTGATGTGTCTATCTCAGAGATGGGTACAATGTTGATGCAGAGGGGTCACATGATTTCATATGCATCAAGGCAGCAGAAGCCTGACGAGACGAGGTATCCCACACATGATTTTGAGTTAGGGGCGGTGGTGTTTGCCCTCAAGATTTGGTGTCACTATCTTTATGGAGTTAGGTGTACCATATATACAGACCACAAAAGCCTGAAGTATCTCATGGATCAGCCCAACCTAAATATGAGACAGAGGAGATGGTTAGATGTGGTGAAGGATTATGATTGTGAGATCTTGTACCATCCGGGCAAGGTTAATGTGGTAGCTGATGCCTTGAGCCGTAGAACAGAGAGTGCTCCGATTCGAGATGTGTGCATGAGGATGATATTGATGACTCCAGTATCAGATACCATCCGAGAGGCCCAGGTGGAGGCCATGAATCCAGAAAAGGGAGCGGGTGATTGGGTAGGTGTCCGAGTTTTTGGCAGATAGTCGAGGGCTTATGACTTTCCGAGGGCGGGTTTAGGTGCCCTATACTGGCGGAGCTCGCCGTATTCTGATGGAGTAGGCGCATAAATCAAGATTATCGATCCATCTAGGAGCCACTAAGATGTACTTGGACCTGAAGAGAGATTATTGGTGGTCCTGCATGAAGAGGGATGTGGCTTGGGTAGTCAAGAGACACTTGACCTGTCGTTAGGTTAAGGCCGAGCACCAGCGTCCTCATGGTCCATTGCGGCCTCTGGAGATTCCCCAGTGGAAGTGGGAACATATTTCCATGGATTTTATCACCAAGTTGCCGAGTACTGTGCATGGAGTTGACGCGATATGGGTGATTGTGGACCGAATGACGAAGAGTGCCCACTTCGTCGCCATCAGTAAGAGTGTTGAGAGGAAAACTTGAGTAATACACTTGAACAAACGTTAGAACAACTAATAATGTTGAATTGATTTTAACTCAGAGGATCATAAAGCTCAACAATAATAAGTTAGAATTAGATAGTTAGATAGTTAGGTGCGGAGATATTAGGAAATATAAATGACAACAAGTATTATATCAAGAAGACACTTAAGTTGATTCTTTACGAGGGTTGCAATCAAACCAAGTTAGTAAGTGATATCAGACTTAGTGATTAAGTCAAGACTGACTTGCTCCGAAGAGATATTATTATCTTAATGTAACTGATTGGGTTCTGAAGAACTTAGAGAGTATGAGAGATGAGAAAATGAGTAAGAAAATAAGATTCAAGAGATGAGTTGTGATAGACATGTTCATTCAGAAAATGAGAGCTCTATTTTTAGAGTCTCGAAGATTAAAAAAAATTAAATCTGTCTAATGTGGCCATGCAAGGCACACCGGGTAAAGAAATATAAAGACATAAGATAACAGATAAAAACTAAAACTAATATTAAAGACCGATAATGTCGACTGCAGATGCGGTTCTTGATTGCGGATCTGGTGATGGCTTCGGATATGTCAACTTTAAGACCGTCACTTTCATGCTTCAACAATTTCCCCCTAAGTGAACTCTTCAACTTTCCTTTCATTTGTCGAGCTTTAGTAATTTGATGAGGATCCACCAGAACTTCCTGACTTCTCTAAGCCAAACAATTCTTCTGGAGATTTCAAACTTTACTTCACCAGTTGTATGTTTTGACTTGTTGACTGCAGTTTGAGTGATTTCTAGTTACTTCCGGGTCTAACGGTTCATGGAAGTCATTGGGATGAAATACTTTGTTTCATCATTTTTGCGTTTGAAAATGACTCCAAGATCCGGGAAGTTAGTTGCTCCAAGGGATCTTTCTTGAAAACCTTCGATCAACACCGAAGCTGGTTAAAGAGGAGGGAGGTTGAATTTCCGAGTAAGAGCAGGGTGGATATATGCATCAATATTGGCAAAGTCACAAACTGTTTCCTTTAGAAACGTACTGGCCCTTTTGTACGCAATATTCATTTTAGGATTCTTCTCATACTTGTTCTGAAACACCTTAGCAATCAGAAAAATTTCCTCCAGGTTTATGCAAGGGGAGTCATCTTGGGTTCGGACATACTCTGAATTTCTTCTAGTGAGAGTGTACTGAATGAAGTTTGCTTTAATGAATTTTCTGGGCTTGAAGTTTTTGACTGCGATGGGCTTGTCGTTTTACCAAATATTTTCAAATGCAGATCCATGCTTGGCATGGAATCTGTTAAGTCTTTCAAATTTTAGTGGCAACCTATGATCATCGAGAAGGTTGCGGTCAAACAATTCAATGACAGTGAAGAATTTTGCATTGGGAGAGATGGGAATGTCCCAAAAACCGTCAGATGGGGGTTTCGCATATGTGAGATAGGGATTGTAGTCGTCATCATGTAATCTTATGTTGGGATTAATCCAGGAATTTATGAGGGATTCATCAATATCACTCTCGAATCCATGATCCCTCCATATCAACTCTGCAAACTTTGTTGCTTTCTAGTCAGCTTTCCTTTTCTTGGTTTTGGGAGAGTCGTAGGAGTTTTCGGATGACATGGTTGGGGCTAGATTTCTGAAGTTAGGGGGAGTCTCCAGATACAGGGAAGAAGGATGTTGAACATTTTGGACTTGTTGAACTTTTTCTTGTTGCGGTGGAGACTGATGAGGGGAATGAATATGACTTTGTTGAGGAGAAGGCACACGAGTCTTCTTTTTGGGAGAAGGTTGCGGAGAAGGAGCCTTTTGATGAATGGGTCCAAATTGGATGGGAGTTTGGAAGTGTTGATGTGGATGTGAATGCTGATGTGAGATGCGATCCAAATCACGGTCTTCACTTCCCCCTCTTGAGGAAGGAACACCTGGTGCCTCCTCAAGCCATTGTGTAAGACCGTCAATCTTGGCAACGATGTTAGTAAACTGGGCTCTGAGTGTATCAACAAGTTGCTGATTGTTGGAAATCGCGAGGTTGAAGAGTAGTTTGTGGATCTCCTTGGTAAGTTGTAAAATCTCATGGTTATGAAAATTTGAAGAGAAGGAGCGGCGAAGGCTATGGATGGTTGATTGTAGTACAGAGATTGTGGACTCATAAGCATTGTGAGTTTCCTCGACAAGCTTCTTTGACTGAGTAGATTGATCTGCAATGGTGGATTGGAGTTCAGTCTTGTTTGCGGATACTTCAGTTATTAGTCGCTCTGCAGCGGCAAGAAATTGTTGGTGATTAACTTTGCGGTTTGTATCTTGGGCTCGAATACCCATTTCGATTCTGAGAGAGATTCTTTCAGCAACTAATCTTTCTCTGGCTTCAAGATGATCGATTTCTTTCAATGAGAGATTGTGGACCAGGTGCATCTTCTGGTTGCGGTGGGCTATATTTCACTACAGCCAAAATCTGATCGACCTTGTCTTGGAGACTTAGAAATTCTTTTCTAGAAACTGCTAGTTTCTTCTTCTTTTTCTTCTCTTTTGGTTTCGATGTAAAGTGTTGGGACCCACTTGATTCATCTTCTTCGTCAAAGATCATCATGTCGTTTGATGGCTCGGGTTGATTGACTTCATTCACGTCAATGTCATCAAAGTAAAAGTAGTTCTAGAACTAACTTTGATTGCGGTTCCGTCCTCTTGGGATTCTTGAACAATTTTTGTTGGAGGGGGCTTGGAGGGACTTGCACCATCTGGAATGGACTGAGCGTTGCGTATGGTCTCATCCATTTCAGTCAACCAATCTTGGATCTTGAGAATGTTGGCTACTGTGTTGGCGTTATTGTTGGCGTCTGCCTAGTATTTAGCGACAATTTGTATTTCTGTCTCCTTTTTTGAAGCTGTTTAGTTTGTTGATCCTTCCTTGCTTGAAATGTCCTGCGAAAAGTTGCATACTTTTTGACTTCAGATTCAGTAGATGGTTTATGCCGAAGCCAAGAGTCTTCAAAATCATATTTGTCAATTCCTTGATGTTGCACCGAGGTGTCCTTCAGCTTCATAGATCCTTGCACGTTGGTGCTCACCGTGCCTAAACCACCTGTTTGTAAGGTAAGTAGAGTAGGAGCTCCTGAGCTTCCTCGGTCTCCTTGAACTGTAGTCAAGTTTGGCCTTGGCTCAGTTCTGGCATGGGCTGAAGAATCGCCCTGTGTTTGGGAAGGTGTATCAAGTGTATGGATTACAAAATCAAGTATGGAGCGCAATTCCTATTCTTGAAAGAAATGAAGTCGGGAAGCCCTGGAGACCTTAGGGCGAGAACCACTTAAATCCTCTTGGGATTTAGTTGGGGGTGAGTCTACACGAACAAGTGAAATGAGCACACTTGCTGTGCCCGAGTGGCTAGAGAGGGCAGTTGCAAATGGGCCTGCGGGGACCCCAAGGACTACCAGAGCCTTTTGAGAGACTAAGGTAGCAGTCAGGTTGCACATTTGGCTAGGACTAGGGTTTGTTCTTCGTTTCTTGAGAATAAGAATGGGGATTGAGTCATCATCAGACTCATATTCAACATTGACTGTGGGGGTCTGATTTGGATCAGAATTTTCATCGGAGGATACAACATGTCTGATTTTGCATTTCTTGGAGGGTTCTTTGGTCTTGGATATTGCACCTTTCTTGGATTTGCCACAGGAGGTTTTTCTTGAAGAAAGCTTCTTGAGCCTTGAGGTGTGTGTGGTAGCAGTTGGGTCTGTGGTGCTTACTAGGCCATGAGGGTCTGTCGAGGCTAATATAGACTGACTAGGCAGAGGCGGGGTAGAAAGGTATGGGTCAATACCTTCCATAGCCTCTATGTGATTGGTGACTTCTTGAGTTTCAAGTCCAACAATGGTCAAAATGTGTATGGGTAAGCATTTTAGAGGCCCAAAGATAGATTGGTCTTTAGAGGGAGGGTACCTTTTGAGATCACGTGTGACAAAGAAGTTGATGTCGCTGCCCACGGTGATCTTTGCGTCATGGTGAAGGTCTGAAATGCATAGGGACCAAAATCTTGCAAAAGTGAGCTCTGTAGGGTTTGATTTCAGACTTTTCTTGGGAATGTACTGAAAGAAATCATCCCATATGATATGACCAAAGTTGACATCGTGGCCAGTGAAAATGCTCCACACCAATTCGAGTAGTTTGAGGCCCATGTTATCTGTGCCTCTGGTTCTTCCTGGCAGACTGCAGATGACAAAGTGGCAAACAAACTGCCAAACTGCAAGATTCCCTTGAGCTTTTTCTGGTACCCATCTTGTAGAGTGAAGTGATGATGTCCGACACACTGGGAGAGAAGAACTTTCTAGAAGGATGCACTACAAGATTCATGACATTCAGATAATTATCTTTGGTCAGGATGACCAAAGAATCATCGGCTAAGTTCAGATGAACTTCTTGCAGGTTATTGAGGGGGAAAAATGTTGAGAAAGCACACTTGAATAGAGTCGAAATTGGTACCACATCAGTGAATGAGTCAAAGGGTCCAAACAAAGGGTGATCTGAGATGAACTTGATCATGAGACGAATTGACTCATTATAGGATGAGTGATCTTCACATATAGCCCTAAAATTGCTTGATGTAATGTATGGAGATTGATTTCTAGTGGCATAATGTAACACCCATGTTTCTAGACTAGGCATTAATATTTACATAATGGTCTAGGTTAACCTTTGTAACTCATTTAGAAGAAATGAAAAGGAATTATGTGAATATTATGTGAATTATGTGTTTTATGCTTAATTATTAGGGTTTGATTAATTAAGAATAAAAATGAGCGTCAAAAATTAAATTTTAGATAAAGCCAATATCTATTAAGAAACTTATAGTGGGCATGACAAGGATTACAGATATATAAAGAATGCCCAAATCCGAGTTATTGAGTGATTTTTAGCCGACACAATCTAAATGAGAATCGAAGGTCTCGTCATTAGTAGCACAACGGTAAAAAGTCTGACGAAAACGGACGTCGGATGAAGATGTTATGAATTTTTAACGGATTTCCTGTCCCGGTCTGTTAAAAATAATAATAATAAAATTAAAGTCAAAATTAGCGGACGAAGTCCAAACAGAAGTTGTAGAGCGTAATTTTAGCTATGCGAGCATATAAAGAACGTCAAAAACGGAGCTCGTATGCGAATGTTATGGATTTTAGAAGTTTTGGCACAAAAATCGAGAAAATTCGCATAGTTACGAGTTGCCACGTCACCCTCGCTGAAAAAGTGCCATGTGTCCAAAATTTGGATGAGTCATCCGAGCTGCTGAGTCATCTGAAGGGGTCCAGTGAGGATCCGACGCGTGTTGCCTTCCCTCGCGTGAACAGTAGCTGCGTGGCGGATTTTGATTCGACCGAAGGGAGGCCCAATCCGAAGCTCGCAGCTGGACCGAGCCTCGCACCACCTAGCCTCCGAACCTCGCATGTGGACCAGTAGACCGCGGTCCAATCAGAGGCCGACACCGAGGCCTTCGCACGTGCAGCCACGAATTGCTGCCCGATTTTCATTAAATCAGGTGAGTGTATAGTCACTTTCACCTTACACATAGATATGAAGTATTTACCTTAAAATACGTGCTATGTGTAAATATATTAATTGTTTATTTGAAGTGATTGTTGAATTGATGTTTTATACAAGTTTTAAACTGTATATATATATATATATATATATATATATATATATATATATATATATACAAATATGTTGGGTAAAACATGGGTAGATGAATTAGATGATGTGTGATGAAATAAGAGTGATGAGAGGTATCGATGTTTAAGATGATCTAGTCATTTAGCAGAGTATAGACAACGGCCACAGACTATTTTAGATAGCTTAATGGAACGTTAGTAGGCTTGTAATCAGTATGTATGTTTGAACTATATGTTCATTATGTATTTTTGAGCTATGTGTTCATCCATTAGTTCTTTCTTTTTGACACTATTACATGTCGGGGTACGGGAGCGTACGGGAGTACTTTATCAGTATTATCCCTATACTTTTATTTGGAAGAGCTTTGGAGTCCTTGTTCTTTTATGAAGTGATTGGACTAGCTTCATGAGTTAGTGATATAGATCATGAGTTGAGAGTGAGTGGTGAAATATGGGAAGAGCTTTTACCCAGACGTTGGCGTGAGTGGTGCAATATGAGAAAAGCCCTTACCCAACGTTGACCCCCATCATTCAGCAGAGTAGGGATGACAACCATGGACTGTTCTAGACGGTCTGCGGAACACTAGCAGGCTCGCAACCTGTAGGTGTTAATGAACTTGAGTGTTCATTCGTTGTACTCTAAGACCCCCGTCATTCAGTAGAGTATGGATGAAAACCATGGACTTTTTTGACGGTCTGTGGAACACTAGCAGGCTCGTAACCTGTAGGTGTTAATGGACTTAAGTGTTCATTCGTTGTACTCTATTCCCCTCATGAGTGCCTTTAGGGCAAGTAAGGTTGGGGAAAACCCCTTAGTATGTTCATCAGTTGTATGGGAAAACCCATTGACATGTATTGCGGGGGGAACTCCCGTGGGAAATACCGTCGAGGAATAAGAGCTATGGATTAGCACATGGCGACGATGTGACTTTGTGCCTATTTGACATAAATTGCTAAAGGAAAGCAATGTTGTCACCTTGTTGGTTGTTTTATGTTAGGATGACTTTTTGACATAACTTGCTGGGGGAAAGCAATGTTGTCACCCCGATGTTTGTATTATTTGACATAACTTGCTGAGGAACCCCCAAAACAATGGTGTCACCCCTAGTGATAATCATTAGGCTAGGTTCCTTGTGATAGTTGTTTTGGGGACGTAAAGTGAGGATAATGGGAATGGGTAATTAGGGTTATTTTGGTTGATGAAATTAATAAATTTGTTGATTGAGAACTTAAATAAGTTTATTATTTATTGTGGGTTGAAAACCCTATATGCTCACCAGGCTCCCAAGCCTGACCCACTCAGTTTATTTATATCACAGGTATCGATACGAAGTTGCTTTACACTGAGATATTAAAAGAGAAGTAGATCACAAGTGTAAATGAATGTAAGTTTTGTTTGTGCTTATGTTTTTGTATTGACAATGACATCCCAATGGTTTAAGTGAATAAAATACATTTCTTCAGAAATGATTTGATAACATATTTATTATGTTTTTCTGGGAATAAATTCCACAACACTTTTAATCAAATGATTACTCTGAAATTATTTTAAAAAGCATAAACGAAATCGGTCTTTTCTGGCCGTGAAATTTGGGGATGTCACCGTTGGTATCAGAGCATTAGTTTAAGCGAACTAAGAAATTGTAGGAGATCTAGACTTAAACTTAGAATGCTAGGTGATGATTGTGAGTTGAATGTGTCTATTATATTTTAGGTAGTACACCTAAATTGACACGAGCACTAGTTTATTTTAGGAAGGATGCCTAAAATGCTTTTATGTGCTAAATGTTTTGTGTTATAGCTATAATGATGCTATTATTTGTTTGGATCTATGGTCTGTTGCCGACCGGATCTGGAAACTTTATGTGTGTAGGAATCTAAGCGTATGATTACGAGATTAGAAGTAACATGTAAATATTTCGAAGTGATAAGGAGATTTATATGTTTATCGTAAATAAAGCTTTCCTATCTTAAATTCTCGCCTGGTACACCGAACGTCTGCTTGGGTGTACAAAACGTTATGGTGAAGACTCGTAGAGAATTGAGTAGACGGAGGAAATGAAAAGCTTATGATAGTGAATGATACCTATCAGAAGATATCGTAAGAGTGGTATCTTGTCTTAGAATATGTTTGATAAAATAATGAAACGTTTAGAGGAGTATGGTACGTCTGAAGTACACCTTCGATTGGCAGGATGATGGAACGATTGGTGTAATTCCTGAAGTTGTCCCATCATTTGGAATTTCCATCACCGACCAAGTTGAAGTAGAATTGATGATTGAAGATACGCATGGAAGAAGTCCTAGTAGAGTCTAGGAAAATTTTATGATTAATTGGACACATTCGTATGTGTTAAATTGTTTTGTGATTTTAGGACTTGGGGACTGCGAGACAGTACTTGGGACGAGTATGAGTAGGTGTGAATAGTAGTAGAGATCTATACTACTGGAAGCACATGACTCACACTTGGATCAGGGAAAGTCACAAGGTTACCAAGGAACTCGTAATTGATTCCGTCTTATTCTGGTCTGTCGTTACCATCCTTTCGGTAATGACTAAGAAGATGATTGTTATTCTGACCCTAGTGGTCATATCAAATTGAGTCCGACTACGATGAGTTTGTTACGTGGTTCAGAGAACCAAGTTTGATGTAGTAGTTGACTTAAGTCAAATCGAAGTAAAGGATGATCAAAGCGATCAATAGAAGTATCGCGTTCGTTGTTAAAGAAGTTGGGTTAGGTTGTATTCTAACCCAAAGGGATGAAGTGATAGCGTATGCATTGAGGCAATTGAAGGAGCATGAAAAGAACTACCCCACTCATGATCGGGAGTTGGCAGTGGTAGTATTCGCCGTAAAGATTGGGAGGCACTATCTTTATGGTACTAAATGCAAACTTTTCACTGATTATAAGAGTCTTCAATATCTCTTTAATCAGAAGGAATTGAACATGAGGCAACGGCGCTGGCTAGAATTACTCAAGGACTACGACTGTGAGATACTTTACCACCCTGGTAAAGCAAATGTTGTTGCTGATGCTCTCAGTCGGAAGGTAGGTCTTGAAAAGAAAAGGGCCAAGAGCGTTGAGAATTAAAGTTGCCTTGACAATTGTGAAAAGTATAAAGAAAGCTCAAGAGGAAGCTTTAGAGAAAAATGACCGAAAGAAAGAACGTTTGGGATAAAACGTTGGTGTTTGATACAAACGGTCAAGGACTGAAGGTATTCAAAGATAGGATTTGGGTACCTAGGATGGGAGGAGTAAGAGGTCTTCTGATGGAAGACGCTCACAAGACCATGTACTCGATTCATCCCGGCAGTACGAAAATGTATAGGGATCTAAAACCCTATTACTGGTAGCCAACGACGAAGCTCGAAGTTGCTAAAGTATGTGGCTGAGTGTGTAACTTATGCTAGGATTAAGGCATAACATCAGAAACCATATGGGAGTTTAGATCCTTTACCTGTACCCATGGGTAAATGGGAAGGTATCACTATGGATTCTGTGACTAAAATGCCCAGAACAAGGAACAGTCATGACATAATTTGGGTGGTCGTTGATCGCTTCATTAAGAGTGCGCATTTCATAGCAGCCAAGAGAAATGGTCTATGGATAAACTTGTGAATTCTTATGTGAAGGAAAGTGTGAGGCTTCACGGTGTTACGATAACGATTATATCCAATCGTGACAGCCGTTTTACCTCAAGGTTTTGGAGGAGTCTATATGAGGAATTGGGTACCAAGTTGTGTTTGAATACAACTTACCATCCGCAAACCGATGGTCAGAGCGAATGAACGATTCAAAAATTGGAGGATATGATGAGAGCATGTACCCTAGAATTTCAAGGTAACTGGGATGAACACTTACCTCTAGTAGAATTCACATATAATGATAGTTTCCACTTGAGCATCTAGATGGCACCTTATCAACCTTTGTATGGGGAAAAGTGTCAAATGTTGTCGTGTTGGCCAGAAGCTGGGGAAAAGCAGTTTATGGGACTTGAAATAGTCCATCAGACTGCTGAAAAGTTTAAAGTGATTAGGGAAAAGAGGTTAGCTACTCAAAAGAGCTATGCTGACAAGAAAACACAACCGATATCATTCGAAGTTGGAGATCAGTTTTACTTAAAGTCTCGCCGTGGAAGGGACTTATAAGATTTGGTAAAAAGGGAAAGTTGAGTCCAAGGTTTATTGGACCATTTAAAGTTCTTCAGAGAATCGGGAATCAAGCTTACGAGCTTGAATTACCGGAAGAACTGGAGGGTATTCATAATACCTTTTATGTGTGTTATTTGAGAAAATTTACGGGAGATGTGCCTGACATAATTCCCATTTCTGAGATAAGGTTGGATGAAAACAAGAGGTTGATTAAAGAACCTGAGGCAATCATTAACTATAAGACTAGGAAGTTGTGAAGTAAAATGGTCGAATTAGTGCTTATGTGTTAGAAACATACGAATGGGCCAAATCTCACATGGGAAACGGAGAGTGACATGAGGAGTCGCTACCCGTATTTGTTTGCTGATGTGTGATTCCGGGGACGGAATCATTCTAAGAGGGAGAGAGTTGTAACGCCCGTGTTTCTAGACTAGGCATTAATATTGACATAATGGTCTAGGTTAACCTTTGTAACTCATTTAGAAGAAATGAAAAGGAATTATGTGAATATTATGTGAATTATGTGTTTTATGCTTAATTATTAGGGTTTGATTAATTAAGAATAAAAATGAGCGTCAAAAATTAAATTTTAGATAAAGCCAATATCTATTAAGAAACTTGTAGTGGGCATGACAAGGATTACGGATATATAAAGAATGCCGAAATCCGAGTTATAACGAAGAAGTTACGACCTGTCGAAGTTTCACGACAAACCGATACGGTGTCGAATGTCGTAATTTTAGCTACGCGTGCATATAAATAATGTCAAAAACGGAGATCGTATGCGAATGTTATGGATTTTAGAAGTTTTGGCGCGAAAATCGAGAAAATTCGCATAGTCACGATTTGCCACATCACCCTCGCTGAAAATGTGCCACGTGTCCGAAATTTGGATGAATCATCCAAGCTGCTGATTAATCTGAAGGGTTCCAGTGAGGATCCGACGCGTGTTTCCTTCCCTCGCGTGAACAGTATCTGCGTGGCGGATTTTGATTCGACCGAAGGGAGGCCCAATCCGAAGCTCGCAGCTGGACTGTGCCTCACACCGCCTAGACTCCGAACCTCGCATGTAGACTAGTACACCGCGGTCCAATCAGAGGCTGACACCGTAGCCTTCGCATGTGCAGCCACCTGCGGACCCCACCACAGGAGCCCACTTTGGACACCTATAAATACAAGGGGTATGCGAGCCTTCTCGGTTACTTTGGAGTTTTGCCATATTTAGCCCTTTCTTCATATTTTCTTCATTTTAACATCCCCCGAAGCCCCGGTACTTATTCCAAAGCCCAGAATACTCCACGAAGTGCCCGAGAAGCCCGAAAAATTTATCTTTTTGGTTTTGAAGCCCGACCTTTCGCAGAGCCCGGTTTCTCAATAAAACTCCCGGTTTTATTAGAAACGATCGTTTTAGGAAACAAATTGCTGCCCGATTTTCATTAAATCAGGTGAGTGTATAGTCACTTTCACCTTACACATAGATATGAAGTATTTACCTTAAAATACGTGGTATGTGTAAATATATTAATTGTTTTTTTGAAGTGACTGTTGAATTGATGTTTTATACAAGTTTTAAATTGTATATATATATATATATATATATATATATATATATATATATATATATATATATATATATTATCTACAAATATGTTGGGTAAAACATGGGTAGATGAATTAGATGATGTGTGATGAAATAAAAGTGATGAGAGGCATCGATGTTTAAGATGATCTAGTCATCTAGCAGAGTGTAGACAACGGCCACAGACTATTTTAGATAGCTTAGTGGAACGTTAGTAGACTTGTAATCAGTATGTATGTTTGAACTATATGTTCATTAGGTATTTTTGAACTATGTTTTCATCCATTAGTTCTTTCTTTTTGACACTATTACGTGTCGGGGTACGGGAGCGTACGGGAGTACTTTATCAGTATTTTCCCTATACTTTTATTTGGAAGAGCTTTGGAGTCCTTGTTATTTTATGAGTTGATCGGACTAGCTTCATGAGTTAGTGATATAGATCATGAGTTGAGAGTGAGTGGTGAAATATGGGAAGAGCTTTTACCCATATGTTGGCGTGAGTGGTGCAATATGAGAAAAGCCCTTACCCAACGTTGACCCCCGTCATTCAGCAGAGCAGGGACGACAACCATGGACTGTTCTAGACGGTCTGCGGAACACTAGCAGGCTCGCAACCTGTATGTGTTAATGAACTTGAGTGTTCATTCGTTGTACTCTAAGACCTCTGTCATTCAGCAGAGTATGGATGACAACCATGGACTTTTTTGACGGTCTGTGGAACACTAGCAGGCTCGTAACCTGTAGGTGTTAATGGATTGAAGTGTTCATTCGCTGTGCTCTATTCCCCTCATGAGTGTCTTTAGGGCAAGTAAGGCTGGGGAAAACCCCTTAGTATGTTCATCAGTTGTATGGAAAACCCATTGACATGTATTGCGGGGGGAACTCACGTGGGAAATACTATCGAGGAATAAGAACTATGGATTAGCACATGGCGACGATGTGACTTTATGCCTATTTGACATAAATTGCTAAAGGAAAGCAATGTTGTCACCTTGTTGGTTGTTTTATGTTAGGATGTCTTGTTTGACATAACTTGCTGGGGGAAAGCAATGTTGTCACCCCGATGTTTGTATTATTTGACATAACTTGCTGAGGAACCCCCAAAGCAATGTTGTCACCCCTAGTGATAGTCCTTAGGCTAGGTCCCTTGTGATAGTTGTTTTAGGGACGTAAAGTGAGGATAATGGGAATGGGTAATTAGGGTTATTTTGGTTGATGAAACTAATAAAGTTATTGATTGAGAACTTAATAAGTTTATTATTTATTGTGGGTTGAAAACCCTATATGCTCACCAGGTTCCCAAGCCTGACCCACTCAGTTTATTTGTATCACAGGTATCGATACGGAATTGCTTTACACTGAGAGATTAAAAGAGAAGTAGATCACAAGTATAAATGAATGTAAGTTTTGTTTGTGCTTATGTTTTTGTATTAACAATGACATTCCAATGGTTTAAGTGAATAAAATACATTTCTTCGGAAATTATTTGATAACATATTTATTATGTTTTTCTGTGAATAAATTCCACAACACTTTTAATTAAATGATTACTCTGAAATTATTTTATAAAGCATAAACGAAATCGGTCTTTTCTGGCCGTGAAATTTGGGGATGTCAGACAGAATCTGAACCAGCTGGTTGTGCAGAACCAAAAGCCTTGGATTGCTTCTTTGAAATGCATGACTTCACCATTTTATTTTGGAAAAAGTTTTGAAGAACTTACAAAAAAAAACTTGAGTGTAAGATAGGTGAAGAAGATGAAGATTGTCTAAGAAGGTTTAGAAAGCGTAAAGCTTTCTTGGAGAGGGTAAAAAGGTTTATATAGGGCCGAATTTCAAAAGTTTATGGTTTTTACCCTATATGTGGCAGTTAATGATAAAAACCCTTGAGTTTTTATTTTTAAAGAAAAGTGAATAACAACTACAAATAAAATTAAAGAAAAGTAAATTTTTAATGTTTTTGATTTTCCAAAAATGTAGCATTTAATGAAGTGTTAGGCCCAATATCACACGTCTGAAGATCGTCTGATGAGGGGCAAAAATCGCTTGAATAAAGGTGGAATTTGTAACGGATTTGACATCTTGGGGCAAGGGGGATTATACAGTTTAAGGAAAAAGATTTCTAAAAGATTTCTTTTATTAGGAAACGATTTTATTTGGTATCAAACCCACAATAGGTATGACAAAAGGATTAATTGAAAAAGAAGAACTAAAACAGTGATGTGCTACAAAACGAATGTTTTTTGAGAATGTTTTTTTATTTAATTAAGGATCATTAAATAGCACACAAAATTCTTTGGAATTTATGAAGTAGTTGACGGTTCATTCAATGTGACTGCGGATTGATCAGTCATTGCGGATTGACACATCATTGTGGATAGATTTGTCGTTGTGGTGGATGGTTATAAGACTGCAGTAGAAGGAACTAAGAGTAACAATTGAACAAAATCAGAAATAACAAACAATAAGTACCTTATAAATATAAGTATGATATATGGTTGCGGTACACAAGGTATACTGAACCATATATGATAGATATATTTTGTTAGGACCTTAACGGGGACCAGAAATGGTATGTGGTACCTATCAATTCAAAAGAATTGCGGGTCCGGATTCATCATTCCTAACATCTGTAAGAAACTATTGAGTTTTGTAGAATCAAGTGCCTTTTTGAATACATCAGCAATCTCGACATGAGTGTTAACAAAAAATAGTTCAATGTTACCTTTCAAAATGTGGTCTTTGATAAAGTGATACCATAGTTCAATATGCTTTGTTTTAGAGTGATGAATAGGATTGTGGGAAATCGATATAGCACTCTCAGAGTCTCAGTAAATCGTTATCCGCAACATCCTGTATCTATAGTCCATGCGTTTTCATCCATAAGACTTGTGAACAACAACTAGCTACGGCCACATATTCAGCTTCTGTGGTAGACAATGAGACACGATTTATTTTCCTTGATGACCAGCTGACGTGTCTTCCACCAAGAAATTGACAGCCACTTGAAGTGCTTTTTCTATCCATTCTACATCCAGCATGATCCGCATTTGTGAATGCTTGTAGGCTGAAGTCATTTCCTACGGGATACCAGAGGCCTAGAGCCTTGCTGCCCTTCAAGTATCTGAGAATTTGCTTAACTGCGGTCATATGTGAAACTTTTGGATCGGCCTGGTATCTTGCACATAAGCCTGTTGCGAAGACAATGTTTGGTCTGCTTGCAGTAAGGTACATCAATGAGCCAATCATTCCTCTATAAGTCTTGTGGTCTACTGATTATCCGGAAGAATCAACATAAATCTTATATCTGAAGGCCATAGGGACCTTGGCAGAGGAGCAGTTGTCCATTGAGTATTTCTTTAGTAGTTCTAAGGTGTATTTCTCCTGATGGATGAATATCCCTTGAGGGACCTGTTTCACTTGAAAAACTAGAAAGAAATTAATCTCTCTATTCATGCTCATTTGGAACTTGTTGGTCATGAGCTTTGCAAATGTAACATCCGGATTTCCAGGTATCATAATTTAAGTATTTATTTTTGAGTTAAGAAGAGGGACTCGACGAGTTGATGCCTAAACTCGTCGAGTAGGAACGCGACTGCTGACTCAGATTAATGAATGGACTCGACGAGTCCGCGTTGTGGACAGAAACCCTAAATCTTTGGGCCTGCGCCCTATTTAAGGGTCCTTATGGCCTTCGTTTGCAGCCACACACCATTGTGAATCCCTAAACGAACCAGAGAGCATAGAGAGTGAGAGAAGGAGCTAATTTCATCACCATTTGTGCACTCTTGCAAGAAGGAAGGAAGGGATTCAATCTAGGCTAATTTGGGAGCTCAGATCTTATATCACCTCATCAAAGATTGATGTTTGAGGTATGAATCCATGCCTATTTTCGTGTATATAATGGATCTCATGAATCTAGGGTTTTCTTGCCACTTTTTAGTTGAGTTATGGAGTATGCGGTGTCCCTTAGAGGCATAGACATTACATCTGGACCTTGAGAGGTCTAGTGAGTCCCAATAACCTAGATTTATGCAGTCACATAAGAGTATTGAGCCTAAGACATCATTATAAGGGATATTTTATCAAATAGATCTAGATGTGGGATGCATGGACATAAAGATTGAACCTTTACGTGACTTTTGAGTGCTAGGGTGCCAAATGTATAAGTTAGAGGATCAGATCTGACCTTAGAAGGTCAAATGAGTAGTGTCATGTAGGAAACTCACCGAGTCCGTTAGAGGACTCGACAAGTCGGATTGGGTTGCCCTGCGATTCGTAACTAGTGGTAACCCATCGAATGAGGCCTTAGGAGGATTCAGAGGACATGCATGAACTGGCCGAGTCACCCGAGTGCACTCGACGAGTCTGGTCATAGTTGGACCGTTGACTGGAGTTGATTTCCGTTGACCTTAGGGTTTTGGTCAAACTGATTCAAGAGAGGTCATGGAAGGGCAGAATGGTCTTCTACCCATTCTTAAGAGATGAGAACATAAGGAGAGTATTGATTGAAGATATTATCATTTTGATAGGAGGAGGCTAGATCGGGGATATCGAGAACAAGAGTATACTAGACATCATTCGAGGTGAGTCTTCTCACTATACTTTACCTTGAATGGTAATTATGTGTGACCGGAAGGTCTTATGTGCTATGACGAATATGTGATATATGTTTCCATGTGATATATATATATATATATATATATATATATATATATATATATATATATATATATATATATATATATATATATATATATGTGTGTGTGTGTGTGTGTGTGTTATGTATGTTATGAGTAGTATGGTATGGACCGGAAGGTCAGCAGTGGATGGACCGGAAGGTCGATATGGTATGGACCGGAAGGTCTACTCAGATTGTGGGACCGGAAGGCCCCTGAGACACATTAACCGGAAGGTCTCGTAGAGCTGTAGCCTTGAATGTCTTATATGTTGTATGTAGTATTTTGGGAAACTCACTAAGCATTTATGATTACCGTGTTATTTGATATGTGTTTCAGGTACTAGCGAGGATCGCGGGAAGGCGCCAGCATGATTAGTACACACTGATAGAGGATTTTTGTAGTTGAGATTCTGGGATATGTTCTACCGTAATAACTTTTGATACACTTGTGTTTGAAATGATTTTTATGAGATATGTTATGGTTGAAATATGAAAGAAAAATTGTTTTAAATTTTTATGTCGTTACAAGTTCTTATCAGAGCCTTGGTTTGAGGGATTCAGAGACACCTTCGGGCGAATCTGAACTCAAACTGAGGATTTGAGAAAAATTTAAAAAAAAAACAAAACAAAACAATTTTTCTAAGAAGAGTAAAAGATTCTGAGAAAAAGCAAAAAGGAGCAGTGTGTACGATCAGCTAGCGCCCGGACGGTGATTTCCCAAAATACCCTTACATTATGTGTTATGAGATATTGTGTGCTACGCATACTAGAGTAGGCTAAGTAAATCATATCTTAGGACTAGGGTGGCCTGATATGTGATGCCTTAGCCTAGGAGCTTGTGTTGCCGTGAGTTGCTTTGAGTGCATGTATGTAGAAGTGCGTAGCTTGTGAGAAGTCTGCTTGAGAGTAGGCTGAATGCAGAAGGTATAGAGTACTTGCGAATTGGGATCCTAGGAGGAGGACTTGGTGTGGATACGAATACCGTGTGGAAGGTAGTATTGGGCCCGTACTACTGAAAGCACCAAATCGGTAAACATCCCAAGTAAGAATCCTAAGGGTGCCAAGGAACAAGTAGGAACGATTGATCGAGTGTGAGCAATCTCGGTCGAGTCTCTGATTATTTTATGTCGTATTTGATGGGTTTGAGCCATAAGAACTTTCCTATGGGCACATGCAAACCCTAATATTTGGATCTAGGTTTCTCTAATTGAACATGCATTGAATCCAAGACTTACAATATTGGATCTAATGTAAGCAATTGAATCTAATCATATGAAATTGGATCTAGAACAATACCTTGGATTACTTGCTTGATACTTCTTCTTCTTGGAGCTTAGAGTCACAATTGTCACTCCTCTAATGGCTTACAAACACTAACTACCAAGAGGATGATCTTGAGAGAGAGGAGAGGGTGGGAAATCGGCCCTAGGGTTTCTTGCCTTGCATCAGTGGCGATTTCCCTCACCCAAGGGATCTATTTATACTATGAGCTACTAGGGTTTTACCTTTAACCCTAATTGAATAACTTAGGCCCTAAGCAATCCAAGATCCTCCTAGATACTAGGCTTGGACGATTTTAAGGTCCCTAAACCCTAAATTTCGTCCACCCTCATATCTATAAGGATACATAGCCCAAAACACAACTATCACACATTTAACTGTTTATGCCCCTTTATTCAATTAACCTCTTTAAGTCACCAAATTAATTCTTAATTAATATATGACTTATATTAATCAAATAATATTATTATTCCTTTAATATATTATTCTCATAATATATTAATAATAATATCTCTTCTCTCTTAACAAATCATCTTGTCAAGTTGCTATGGTGAAGGCAACCCAAAAGGACCATGCACAACCGGGTCAAGTACTTACCAAATATAGTTACAACCTTAGACACTAATCCAACATTATTTCAGAGGCATCATGGTGGGAACGCGCCACAACCCCGAAGGCAGGGGTACCAGTGGTACTAGTGATGAGGAGATCTATAGGATGATTAAAGAAGAGGTGGCAACGACCATTCAGGCTGAGATACCAGAGATGGTTGGGTCTATCAAAACCACGTTGATTGAGACATTCGACGAGCGCTATGCTGCTCTGACCGAGGTTGCTATTGCGGCAGCCACCGCAACTGTTGCTGCTGCTAGGCCGCAGGAGGGTGACTCGTTGCTGTATCGAGAGTTCAGCAAGACAAAGCCACCAGACTTTGATGGGACACAGGATTTGATAGCCGCGATGAGGTGGATCTCTGACGTTGAGGGATGTTTCTACACTTGTTTCTGTCCGGACATTTGAGAGTACGGTTCGCGCTAAACCAGCTTTGCTTGGGAGCGAAGAACTGGTGGAAGTTTGTGACGACGGATTTTATGTAACATCTCCAAAATCACGGCCAGAAAAGACCGGTTTAATTGATGCTTTTAAAATGATTTCAGAGTAATCCTTTGATTAAAAGAGTTGCAGAATTTGTTCCCAAAACAAAATATGATAAAAATAAGATTTACCAAAGCATTTCTTAAAGAAATGTATATTTTTTATTATATTACAATACTCCAGATGTCATGTTCCGATAAACAGACCAAAAGCATAAACATTTCAATACAGAACTTACAACAGTTATTTACAACAACAGGTCTATAATCCAAAAGTAACTTGACAAGTCATCCAACTTATGCTCTGGCGCCACTACCTGTAATACAAAGAAACTGAGTGGGTCAGGCTTGGGAGCCTGGTGCGCATATAGGGTTTTCAACCCACAATAAATAATTATATTTAATTCAACCAACCAACAATAAACCAATAACCCATTCCCGTTATTCTCACTTTACGTCCCTAAGACAACTAACATAAGGGACCTAGTCTAAGAATATTTCATCGGGGCGACAACACATGCTTTAGGGGTTCCTCAGCAATATAAGTCAAATAAGGCAACCATGAGGGGGATGGAGTACAACAAATGAACACCCAAGTTCATTAACACCTACAGGTGGCGAGCATGCTAGCGTTCCACAAGACTATCTAGAAAAGTCTGTGGTCGTCATCTAAAATCCACTAGATGACTAAATCAAAAACATCGAGGCCTCTCATCTTTTTATAACAAGACAACTATCTACCCATGTTCTACCCAACATTTTTGTAGATAAAATATACATTTTTATACATAGTTTAAAACCTGTATAGTATGTTTATTCAAAACACATTCCAGATAAAAGATGAGGCACATAGACATAACACGTATTTCATAAAGAATAAATCATATCTATGAGATTAGAAGATAACATCGATACACTCACATAACACATATACTTAGTATGTTAAATCGATACTTGTATAAAATCGTGCATTTGAAAGAGATTATGTACCCCCTTCAAATCAACACCAATATATAAACACATAACATGTTTTCATAGTAAATACTTCGTATTTATGTATTAGAAGAAAGTAACTACACACTCACTTGATCAGAAGACGATCAGACAGCTTGTAATGGTAGTATTCTTCGGTGAAACCGGGATCACTTCACACACCGGGCTTCTCGCGGGCAGAGCTTTGGCTCGAAAACTCTTTTCTTCGTGGGATCTTCGAGATTCGGGACTTGCTTCGGGTCTCGGGATGAACAGCGGGGCTTCGGGGGTTATAATAGGGCTTAGAGAGAGTATCGAGAGTGGGAGAGTAAGAGATGAGCAACCTAAATCGGCTGAATCCTGATTTCTATTTATAGGCTTAGATTTTAGGGTTCACATCGTGAGTTTTAAGGCTCACGTCGTGGGGCTTGATCGTCACTGCACGCGTTATCAGAAGTGGGGTCTGATAGAGTCCAGGTGACGTTTTTCTGAGTTCACATCGTGAACACAGTGTTCACGTTGTGAGTTCTGACACAGGATCAGATTTCGTGCCCCGAACTTCAGAAATTCATATCTTTCGCATACGAGCTCCATCTTCGATGTTGTTTATATGCATGCGTGTGTGAGAATATGCTCTAAAACTCTCGTTTAGACTCCGTCGGCTAATTGTGACTTTATTTTTATTATATTATTTTTATTAGGCCGGGACAGGAAAACTCCGTTAGAAATTCATAACTTCTTCATATGACGTCTGTTTTCGCCTATATTTTTATCGTTTCACTACTATCGATGAGATCTTCGATTCTCATTTAGATTGTTTCGGCTAAAAATCACTTGATCTAAAATCGAGGATTCGGGTTGTATACTGCTAAGTCGAAACTTCAGAAAATCATAATTTCCTCATACGAAGTCAGATTTGGGCGTTCTTTTTTATGCATGCTATCGGTTTAATGAGCTCTACAACTTCCATTTAGATCACTAAGGCTAAATATCGCTCTATCTTAAATTCGTATTTTATGTCATTCAACGTCGTGTCGGTTATGTCGCAAAACTTCGACAGGTCATAACTTCTTCGTTATAACTCGGATTTCGGCGTTCTTTATATCTCCGGAATCCTTGTTTCAACCACTACAAATTTATGTAAAGATATCGGGCTTATATCACACTTTAATTTTGATGCTTATTTTTATCCTTGATTAATTATATCTTTATAATTAAGTAATAAGCACACAAATACACATAATTCACATAATACTCAAATATTTCATCATTAATACTTCAAAAAGAGTTACAAGGGTTAACCTAGACTATTACATCAACGATAATGCCTAGCCTGGAAACGCAGGCGTTACATTTTACTCCTATGGAGCTTACCGCGGTGACGTGGGAGAGGTTCGCCACTATCTTCAAAGACAAGTATGTTACCCCGGTGGAGAGGGAACGTTTGGCCTAGGAGTTCTTGTCCCTAAAGCTGGGGACGGAGTCTGTGATGGTGATCACACGGATGTTTCATGAGAGGGTGTTGTTTTGCCCTGAGCACGTGTCTACCGAGTAGGCACGCATGAGTTGATACTTGAGCATTCTGAGGAGGGACATTCGGTATTCGTGGCGAACTCGTCGTACCGAACATTTGCCGAGCTCCAGGCAAATGCTCGGAAGAGAGAGATTGATCTAGAGACTCAGGCTAGGGAGGAGGCCGAGTCTCAGAGGAGGGATAGGCGGTCGATGCAGTCTCAGCCGGCAGCCAAGCAGGAAAATCCCGCCGATACAAGATTTGGAGGCCAGAAGGGTCGCACTTATGGGAAGTGCGGTAAGGGACATGATGGAGTTTTCTGAGAAGGTGCTTGTGTAATGCCCTGATTCTCAGGTTTGGATTTAAAATTTAAATAAAAGGTTCTTTGGTTTTAAGTCCTACTCGATGAGTTGGTTGCCCTACTCGTCGAGTAGCAGCGGGGTGGGATCGCGTGTTTTATTGACCTACTCGCCGAGTCCACGGAGGGACTCGACGAGTAGGAGCTAGCAGGGGAAACCCTAAATCTCAGGGTTTTTCGCCCTATTTAAGGAGGCCTAAGCCTCCTTTGGCATCTTTTCAGTCTTTGAGAGCTCAGTGAAACCCTAATTCATGTGGTAGTCTTTTTGGTGTGTTTTAAGCCTTGGCAAGAAGGTTGGCTAGGAGGGAAAAGCACGAAGAGCAAAGGAGTAGAAGCAAGGAAGGTGTGGGAAACAGATCTTACCTCAACTAGCATCTTTTGGAGTTATCAAGTTGCAATCTTTACTCCCCTTTTCTTCTAGATCTCTTTGTGGTTGGGTTTTAGGGTTTTATGGGTTTTTGGAGTCAATTTGGCGAGCTATGGGCTAGATCTGAACTTGTAACTTCAGATCTGTACCCTTCTTAAGTTCTAGAATCATAAAGTTTCTATTTTGGTCGTGGATGAGGCCCTCCTTGTGCATGAAACTTCATTAAGATCTTAGATTTGGCATTAAGAGCCTTTTTAGTCATGCATGCACGTAAAGTCTGCAACTTTACGTGAAAAGCATGCCCTAAAAGCTTGGATCTGTAATTTGGAGCCATTGCATGGCTTAAATGTGTCTGTATGGCTTAAGAACTGAAGGAAATCGGCGAGTCGCAAGGTTGAGTCGCCGAGTCATATGAAGATGGACATGAACTCGACGAGTTGGATGAAAAACTCGGCGAGTGCGATGAAGATTGCCATAGACTCGACGAGTTGCATGAACAACTCGGCGAGTCAGATGAGTTTTCCCCAAGTTATGAATGCGTGTGTATCCGTCATGTTGCAAGAAGGAAACTCGACGGATGGCCTTAGGGTTTCGATCAAAAATCGTAAGAACCTGACGAGGCACCCCGGTGACTCGACGAGTGGGAAAGAACTTCAAGGAACTCGGCGAGTAACCGAGGGTACTCGGCGAGTTAAGGTCAACATGGACTGTTGACCTTGAGTGAGGACTTTGACCTTGACCAGGGGTTGACTAGTTGGTTTATGGAGTACCTTGTGAAGTTGAGGACTTATGAGTATATTCGTACTATGGTAATAGGTGGTGGAGTCTTTGGCAAGTGATCCGAGAGTTAGGATTTATGAAGATTGCCAAAGACTCGACGAGATGTATGAAAAAATCGGTGAGTCGGATGATTTTTCCCCAAGTTATGAATGTGTGTGTATCCGTCGTGTTGCAAGAAGGAAACTCGATGGGTGGCCTTAGGGTTTCGATCAAAAATCATAGGAACCTGACGAGTCATCCTGGTGACTCGGCGAGTGGGAAAGAACTTCAAGGAACTCGACGAGTAACCGAGGGTACTCGGCGAGTTAAGGTCAACATGGACTGTTGACCTTGAGTGAGGACTTTGACCTTGACCAGGGGTTGACTAGTTGGTTTACGGAGTACCTTGTGAGGTTGAGGACTTATGAGTATATTCGTACTATGGTAATAGGTGGTGGAGTCTTTGGCAAGTGATCCGAGAGTTGGGATTTATCTACCGAGTCGACATCTGCGAGGTGAGTTATCCTCACTATATCAAAAGGGTCTAAGGCACCAAGGCCGACCCTTTAGTTGTTATCGTTATGATATATTGGTTATGATCTGATAGATCGGAATCAAGATAGACAGTATGTTAGATTCTATGATCCTTAGGGATCGGTATGTTAGTGGCCTACTAGGTCGATGCTTTAGCTATGAGAGATTGCTATGATTTATGATCATGAGATGGATATGTTTGATACTTATGTATGCCAGTATATGTTAGTTATTCGCACATGATTAGTTGTTCATTGATTGGGTTGAGGCGGTCCTGCTTTGTGCTGATGGCCAACATACCCTATGAGCGGTCCGGGGAGACTGTAGGCCCATGTGGCGGTCCGTCATGCCGAAGGCTCGTTATAGATTCAGTTAGAATATAGGCCCTGTAGGGCGGTCCAGTCAGGCCGATGGCTCAGTATGCATGTTGTTGATTGATTGTTACCGATTTGGTATTTCAGTGTGGTATTGGTATTTTGGGGGTAGCTCACGAAGCCCTTGGGCTTACAATTTCCAGTCATTGTTTCAGGTACTTCAGGTGATCGTGGCAAGGCGAAGGCATGATCGTACCGCTCCTCATCCTTATGATCTGTTATTGGGACACTCTGATGAATAATGATTTGAAAACAATTTGTAAACAAACACTATTTGGGTTTTAATTATGATTGAAAAAGTTTAAATTTGGCGTAAAATTTTAGGGATGTTACAAGTTGGTATCAAAGCCTTGGTTTGAGTGAATTGGAGGAACACTCGTGTGAATCCAGTCTCAAATCAAGGATATTTTCGGAAAGTAATTTTTTTTTAAAAATGGTTTTCGAAATAAAGGATGGAGGATGCAAAGGGTGCGATCAGCCAAAGGCTGTAAATAAACCCCGAAATACCATACAGTTATTTGATATTATGATATGTTTGAACAACATGCTAGTGGTAAGCTAGGGATCTTTAGGAATCGCATGATCGACTTGCCTGATTATATTATGCCAGTTAGCCTAGGGTTTCTTGCATATGGAATCGACACCATAACTGTAGATGTTTAGTGTATGCATCACGGCTGTACATAATTAAGATCTTATAGCCTGAGAATGTTGATTCAACCTTCAGGTAGGATTGGATATTCGAATGTCTATTGGGTCCAGTGTTATGTGCGGCTATCATACACTAGCGCTGCAGGGGGTGATGAAAGTTTAATGGATGAGTGGGTTGTGGGAAGCTATGAAGCAAGATGCGAGATAGACGATATCCCTCCGGGAGCGACGGTTGAGTGCATGTTATATTGATAGTAGTGTTAGGGCGTTGTGATGATACTTGAGACAAATATGGGTAGTTGTGGAAGGTAGTATGGCCCCGTACTACTGAAAGCACAAGACCCATACGCGTAGCAAGTAAGTCACAACCCCTAGGGTTGTGGGAATTGGTCTCTCGATATTATTATTGTTTATCTGACGTCTTGGGTATATTTTCAGTATGGTGGTGACGAGACGTTTTGATGCTGGATCCGGGTCAGGATCGGGGTCGGGAGACGGAGGGTCGGGGGTGCCGGTAGCACCTGAGCCCGTGGTACAGATAGGGACAGAGGAGTTGGATGCCAGGATCCTGGAGGTTCTGCACGATGATATTGTTGCGGCGTTCCAAGCGCAGCTGCCAAAGTTGTTTGGGTCGATTAAGACCGCGATGGTTGAGTATTTTGATGAGCGATACGCAACTCTAGCAGAGACAGCGGCCGCTATAGCCACATCGGCTGTAACCGCGACATCGATTGGAGGAGGAGCCGACATGGCTTTCTAATACCGGGACTTCGATAACACAAAGCCCCCGGTGTTTGATGGTACATAGGATGCGATTAGGGCTATGAGGTGGTTGTCTGACGTGGAGGGTTGTTTCTTCACATGCTCATGTCCTGCTAACCAGAAGGTCAGGTGTGACCTGAACCGGCTAAGGCTCGGGGCAAAGGACTGGTGGAGATTGACGACAAGGTCGTATACTGATGATCAGCGAGCTGCTGTTACTTGGGAGCAGTTCCGGGATATGTTCCGCACCCGATACGTTCCAGGCGTTGAGCGGGAACGGCTTGCTCAGGAGTTTTTGACATTGTGGCAGGGTGGGGAGTCTGTGATGGAGATTACTCGTATGTTCAAGGAGAGGGTGATTATTTGCCCGGAGTTTGCTTTAGAGCAGTCTCAGATGACTCGTTATCTGAGTATGCTCAAGACTGATATTCGGCAGTTTATATCTACACAACGTTGTGATACCCTCCTGGATCTTCAGGAAGCCGCGAGGCAGCGTGAGATGGAGATAGAGCTGCAGTTGAAGGAGCAGCGTCAGGCACCGGCACAGTCTCAGCCGGTGCCTAAGCGGTCTATGACCGCTGATACTCGGACCGGGGTCAGCAGAGTCGCACGTGTGGAAGTGTGGCAGGGGTCATTATGGGGTTTGTCGAGCAGGAGGTGGGTACCACAAATATGGCAAGGAGGGGCATTATGCCAGGGACTGTCGCCAGTCCGCCCCTCCAGCAGATATGAGGATTTGTTATCATTATCACCAGGTTGGTCATGTGAAGACCAACTGTCCGCAACTCGCCGCCAAGCCGACGCAGGGTTCCGCACCAGCTATTATGAGGATTGGGGATGGGAGGCCAGTCAAGGTGGAGCCTCCGAAGGCTCAGGGCCGCGCTTTCCAGCTCACGGCCGAGGAGGCCAAGGCAGCATCGGATGTGGTTGCTAGTATGTTTTTAGTAAACTCTTTGCCTGCTTTGGTTTTATTCGAATCGGGGGCGAGTCGGTCGTTTGTATCTTAGACTTTTAGTTGAGGGTTTAGTGTGTCAGTAGATGAGCTCGAGTGTCCATTGCAGGTTTCGATCGCCAACGAGCACGGGGTCTCTGCTTCTTCGATCTACCGGGGATGTGAGTTGGAGATCTTCGGGGTGTCCTTCCCAATAGATCTGATTCCTATTCCCATGGGGGAAGTATGTGTGATCGTAGGGAAGGATTGGCTCAGTCGATTTGGCGCCATGATAGACTGTGAAGGACAGAGAGTGGTGGTTCGAACCCTAAGTGGGGGAGAACTAGTGGTATATGGCGAGGGCACCAAGATAGGATCAGGGTTTTTTTCGGCGGCCAGGGCTCGACAATATATTTAGCATGGGTGTGCTAGTTAGTTAGCGTATGTGGTGGATATGCGGGTTAGGGATTAGCCCTTGGTTTCGGAGGTCCCAGTAGTTAGAGAGTTTGTTGACGTGTTCCAAAGGAGTTACCCGGAGTGCCTCCAGAGAGGCAGGTTGAGTTCTAGATTGATCTGGTGCCGGGTGCGGCCCCTATCGCTAGGGCGTCATACCGTCTGGAACCGCCAAAGATGCAGGAGCTATCATCTCAGTTGCAGGAGCTATTGGGTAAGCAGTTTATTCGTCCGAGTGGTTCACCCTGGGGAGCACCGATCCTTTTCGTCAGGAAGAAGGACGGTTCGCACAGGATGTGCATTGACTATAGGGAGTTGAATAAGTTAATGGTGAAGAACCGTTATCCACTCCGAGGATAGATGATCTTTTCGATCAGCTTCAGGGTGCATCTTGGTTTTCCAAGATTGATTTGATCCGGATATCACTAGGTCAGGGTGAGGGAGGAAGACTTGGAGAAGACTGCGTTTTGGACTCGTTATGGTCATTACGAGTTCGTGGTGATGCCATTTGGGCTCACTAACGCTCCAGCAGTGTTTATGGATTTGATGTATCGAGTCTGCAAACCGATGCTCAATCGCTCGGTCATTGTGTTCATAGACGATATCTTGGTATATTCCAAGACCTGAGAGCAACACGAGGAGCATCTCAGGGAGCTTCTGGAGGTTCTACGGCGAGAACGACTGTATGCCAAGTTCTCGAAGTGTGAGTTTTCGTTACAAGAGGTCCGTTTCCTCGGACATCTCGTTAACTAGGAAGGGATTTTGGTTGATCCGGCCAAGGTGGAGGCGGTTATGCAGTGGGAGACTCCGAAATCTCTATCATACATCAGGAGTTTCTTTGGTTTAGCAGGGTACTACCAGAGATTTATTCGAGATTTCTCCAAGATTGCAGTACCCCTCACTTGTCTTACGAGGAAGGGCTGGATTTTCGGTGGGGCCCTGAGCATCAGAGGGCATTTGAGACCCTTCGGCAGTGTTTATGTGAGGCGCCGGTGTTGACACTCCCCGAGGGAGTTGAGGATTTTGTAGTATTTTGTGATGCATCCATCTCGGGTTTGGGGGCAGTCCTCATGTAGAGGGGATGAGTGATAGCTTATGCATCGCGGCAGATGAAGCAACATGAGACGAGATACCCTACGCACGATCTTGAGTTGGAAGCGGTGGTTTTTGCTATCAATCTTTGGAGGCATTATCTGTACGGTGTCCGTTACACTATATATACGGATCACAAGAGTTTGAGACACATCATGGATCAGTTGAACCTGGACATGAGGCAGCACAGGTGGCTGGATGTGGTCAAGGACTATGATTGTGAGATCATTTACCATCCTGGTAAAGCGAATGTGGATGCTTTGAGCCGCAAGTCAGTTGGGTCTTCTACCCCAGCAAGGTGTATGAGGATAGCGGTGGAATCCTCGCTTGTGAGCTTAAGTAGGGATGCTCAGGTTGAGGGTATGAGACTAGAGAACTAGAAGTTGGAGAGAATTAAGGGCGAGAGCGCCCGGTTTGTTCAGGATAACCGCGGGTTGTTGACCCGATACGGTTGGGTTTGGGTTCCGATGTCCGGAGGGGTTCGACAGACAGTGATGGATGAGGCTCATAAGTCTTACTTTTCGATTCATCCGGGGGCCACCAAGATGTATCGTGATTTGAGTTTGAGTTATTGGTGGCCCGGAATGAAGCGAGAAATCGCTAGGTATGTTGAGAGGTGCTTGACCTGTAGGATGGTAAAGGCCGATCATCAGAGGCCGCATAGTAAGCTGCAGCTTCTGGAGATTCCCATGTGGAAATGGGAGTAGATCACGATGGATTTCATTACAAAGTTGCTGAGGACGGAGAAAGGGTTTGATGCTATATGGGTCATCGTGGATCGGTTGACCAAGAATGCCCATTTCTTGGCCATACTAGAGAGTTCGTCGGCTGAGAAATTGGCCGACATGTATGTCAGCGAGATTGTCTCTCGCCATGGGGTTCTAGTTTCTATCATTTCTGATTGGGATGTCAGGTTTACTTCCCGTTTTTGGCAGAAGTTCCATGAGGAACTGGGTACACGATTGCATTTTAGTACAACATTCCATCCACGGACCGATGGGCAGAGTGAGCGGACCATCCAGACCCTCGAGGATATGTTGAGGGAGTGTATCATTGACTTTGGTGGGAGTTGGGATTCCCACCTACCGTTTGCAGAGTTTGCCTACAACAAAAGCTATCATTCCAGTATTGGCGCCCCGCCTTTCGAGCTGATGTATTGTCGGAAGTGTAGAACCCCAGTCCGCTGGGGTGAGATTGGGCACAGGGTGATGGGGCGGACAGAGGTAGTTCTGCAAACTACCGAAAAGATACAGTAGATTAGACAGCGTTTGCAGACCGCTCAAAGTCGGCGGAAGAGTTATGCCGACAGACGCTGATTTGAGTTGGAATTTTCAGGTGGGTGACATGGTACTTCTGAAGGTCTCACCTTGGAAGGGTGTGATTCGCTTTAGGAAGAGGGGAAAATTGGGTCCCTATTATATTGGGCCATTCAGGATCATTTCCAGGGTTGGCAAGGTGGCTTATAGGCTCGAGCTCCCGGAGGAGCTTAGCCGGATCCACAGCACATTCAATGTTTCGCAGTTGCGAAAGTGCATTATGGATCAGGAGGCAGTAGTATCATTGGACGACATTCAGGTCGATGATCGCCTGAATTATGTGGAGAGGCCGGTGGCCACTTTGGAAAGGAAGAAGAAGACTCTTCGGAACAAGGAAATACCTTTGGTGAAGATGCAGTGGGAACATCGGAGGGGATCTGAGTGGACATGGGAGCCGAAGCCGGAGATGCGCGAGCATTACCCGACATTGTTTATTTCAAGGGACATCGAGGGCGACGTCTAGTTCAAGTGGGGGAGAAATGTAACGCCCCAATTCTCAGGTATGGATTTAAATAAAAGGTTCTTTCATTTTAAGTCCTACTCGACGAGTTGGTTGTCCGACTCGTCGAGTAGCAGCGGGGTGGGATCGCGTGTTTAGTGACCTACTCGCCGAGTCCAGGGAGGGACTCGACGAGTAGGCGCTGGTAAGGGAAACCCTAAATCTCGGGGTTTTGCACCCTATTTAAGGAGGCCTAAGCCTCCTTTGGCCACTTTGCAGTCTTTGAGAGCTCAGTGAAACCCTAATTCATGTGGTACTCTTTTTGGTGTGTTTTAAGCCTTGGAAAGAAGGTAGGCTAAGAGGGAAAAGCTTGAAGAGAAAAGGAGTTGAAGCAAGGAAGGTGTGGGAAACATATCTTACCTCAGATAGCATCTTTTGGAGGTATCAAGTTGCAATCCTTACTCCTCTTTTCTTCTGGATCTCTTTGCGGTTGAGTTTTAGGGTTTTATGGATTTTTGGAGTCAATTTGCTGAGCTATGGGCTAGATCTGAAGTTATAACTTCAGATATCGACCTTTCTCAAGTTCTAGAATCATAAAGTTTCTGTTTTGGTCGTGGATGAGGCCCTCCTTGTGCATGAAACTCCATTAAGAGCTTAGATTTGGCATTATGAGCCTTTTTAGTTATGCATGCACGTAAAGTCTGCAACTTTACGTGAAAAGCATGACCTAGAAGCTTGGATCTGTAATTTGGAGCCATTGCATGGCTTAAATGAGTCTGTATGGCTTAAGGACTGAAGGAATTCGGCGAGTCGCAAGGTTGACTTGCCGAGTCATATGAAGATGGCCATGAACTCGACGAGTTGGATGAAAAACTCAGCGAGTCCGATGAAGATTCCCATAGACTCGACGAGTTGTATGAAAAAATCGGCGAGTCGGATGATTTTTCCCCAAGTTATGAATGTGTGTGTATCCGTCGTGTTGCAAGAAGGAAACTCGACGGGTGGCCTTAGGGTTTCGATCGAAAATCGTAGGAACCTGACGAGTCATCCCGGTGACTCAGCGAGTGGGAAAGAACTTCAAGGAACTCGGCGAGTAACCGAGGGTACTCGGCGAGTTAAGGTCAACATGGACTGTTGACCTTGAGTGAGGACTTTGACCTTGACCAGGGGTTGACTAGTTGGTTTACGGAGTACCTTGTGAGGTTGAGGACTTATGAGTATATTCGTACTATGGTAATAGGTGGTGGAGTCTTTGGCAAGTGATCCGAGAGTTGGGATTTATCTACCGAGTCGACATCTGCGAGGTGAGTTATCCTCACTATATCAAAAGGGTCTAAGGCACCAAGGCCGACCCTTTAGTTGTTATCGTTATGATATATTGGTTATGATCTGATAGATCGGAATCAAGATAGACAGTATGTTAGATTCTATGATCCTTAGGGATCGGTATGTTAGTGGCCTACTAGGTCGATGCTTTAGCTATGAGAGATTGCTATGATTTATGATCATGAGATGGATACGTTTGATGCTTATGTATGCTAGTATATGTTAGTTATTCGCACATGATTAGTTGTTCGTTGATTGGGTTGAGGCGGTCCTGCTTTGTGCTGAAGTCCAACATACCCTATGATCGGTCCGGGGAGACTGTAGGCCCATGTGGCGGTCCCGTCATGCCAAAGGCTCGTTATAGATTCAGTTAGAATATAGGCCCTGTAGGGTGGTCCAGTCAGGCCGATGGCACGGTATGCATGTTGTTGATTGATTGGTACCGATTTGGTATTTCAGTGTGGTATTGGTATTTTGGGGGTAGCTCACGAAGCCCTTGGGTTTACAGTTTTCAGTTATTGTTTCAGGTACTTCAGGAGATCTGTTGTTGGGACACTCTGATGAATAATGATTTGAAAACAAACACGGGGTTCATCGTTTGCTTGCATTGCAACCAGACTGGCCATAGGAAGGCCGAGTGCCCGCAGTTGAATCAGGGATCAGCACAGGGATCCGCGCCTTCTACCACTCGAGCTACAGACTCCGCGCAACACCTGATGTTGTGGCAGGTATGTGATCTTTTGCTTATTCTTATATATATATATATATATATATATATATATATATATATATATATATATATATATATATGGTGCTTATATGTGATATGCTTAGGTACTTTTCTTGTGAATTATGTACCTGCTTTGGTGTTATTTGTCTCGGGTGCGAGTCGATCTTTCATGTCATTAGCGTTCAGTCAGCTCATCAGTACCCGACGAGAGGCGTTGAGTCAACCTCTACGAGTTTCTATAGCTGACGAGCGAGCAATTTTTGCTACCGAGGAGATTCGAGGATGTGTGCTCGAGATCTTCAGTGTTGAGTTCCCGATAGATCTGGTCCCAATTGAGATGGGGGACGTTTGTGTCATTGTGGGCATGGATTGGTTGAGCCGATTTGGAGCTGTTATACACTGCGAGCGTTAGATGGTGACAATACGAGACCCTAGTGGGGGAGTGCTGATGATATATGGAGAGGGTACCCGATGTGGGTTAGCATTTTGCTCGGCTGCTAGAGCGAGACGGAGTGTGCAGCGGGGCTGTAGAGGGTTTGTAGCCAATTTGATGGATACACGAGTTACCACAGAGAGGCCGAGTTCTATTGGCGAGGTTCCAATATTGCGAGAGTTTCCGAATGTTTTCCCCGAGGATTTGCCGGGTGTGCCTCCCGAGAGGCAGGTGGAGTTTCGCATCGATTTGGTTCTGGGGGCGGCGCCTATTGCCAAGGCACCCTATCGCCTTGCGCCACCAGAGATGCATGAGTTATCCTCGTAGCTTCAGGATCTGTTGGGGAAGGGATTCATCCGAACGAGTAGCTCGCCATGGGGAGCGCCGATCCTTTTTGTCAAGAAAAAGGATGGTTCATACCAGATGTGCGTCGATTACCGGGAGTTGAACAAGTTGATGGTCAAGAACCGTTATCTGTTGCCGAGGATCGATGATCTGTTCGATCAGTTGTAGGGGGAATCTTGGTTTTCCAAGATAGACTTGAGGTCTGGATATCACCAGATGAGAGTGAGGGACGAGGATATCCAGAAGACGACGTTTAGGACTCGTTATGGGCATTATGAATTCGTGGTGATGCCTTTTGGGCTCACCAATGCACCAACAACGTTCATGGATCTCATGAACCGAGTATGCAGACCGATGTTGGATCGATCGGTGATTGTGTTCATCGACGATATTCTAGTGTATTCGAGATCCAGAGAGTAGCATGAGGAGCATCTAAGGGAGATCCTTGGAGTGTTGAGATCGGAGAGGCTTTATGCCAAATTCTCCAAGTGTGATTTCTGGTTACGAGAGGTCTAGTTCTTGGGGCATCTCGTTAATCAGAATGGGATATAGGTCGATCCGGCCAAGATTCAGGTTGTTATGAGTTGGGCGGCGCCGAGATCCCCCCACCGAAATCAGGTGTTTTCTAAGCTTGACCGGCTATTATCGGAGATTTATCAGGGATTTCTCTAAGATTTCCGTTCCCCTCACCAGATTCACCCGGAAGGGCGTAGCTTTTGCTTGGGGTCCAGAGTAGCAGACCTCGTTTGAGTCGCTTCGCCAGAGATTATGTGAAGTCGTGGTGTTAGCCCTTCCAGAGGGAATGGAGGATTTTGTGGTGTACTGTTACGCGTGAATATCATGGATGGGTGCGGTGGTTATGCATACAGGGCACGTGATAGCATACGCATCGAGGCAGCTAAAGCCTCATGAGATGAGGTATCCCACCCACGATCTAGAGTTGGGGGCAGTAGTGTTCACCCTCAAGATATGGTGCCATTATTTGTATGGGGTTCAGTGTACCATATACACGGACCACAAGAGTTTGAAGTATCTGATGGATCAGCCCAAACTGAAAATGCGCCATAGGAGATGGTTGGATGTGGTAAAGGATTATGACTGTGAGATTCTGTACCACCCGGGCAAGGCTAATGTGGTAGCCGATGCTTTGAGCTGCAGGACGGAGAATGACCCGATTCGATATATATGTATGAGGATGATGGTGATGACTCCGGTGTTGGATACTATTCGAGAGGCCCAAGCAGAGGCTATGAGACCAGAGAACCGCAAGAGAGAGCGGGTGATTGGGCATGTATCCGAGTTTGTTACCAATAGTCGAGGGCTTATGACCTTTCGAGGTCGGGTTTGGGTGCCTTATGCGGGTAGAGCACGTAGCATACTGATGGAGGAGGCGCATAGATCGAGATTCTCGATCCATCACGGGGCCACTAAGATGTATTTGGACCTGAAGAGAGATTATTGGTGGCCCTGTATGAAGAGGGATGTTGCGTGGGTAGAAGAGAGGCGCTTGACCTGTCGCCGGGTTAAGGCTGACCATCAGCGTCCGCATGGCAAGTTGCAGCCGCTAGAGGTTCCCCGGTGGAAGTGGGAACATATTTCTATGGATTTCATAACCAAATTACCGAGGACCGCGAGGGGTGTTGATGCAATTTGGGTGATTGTGGACGGTTGACGAAGAGTGCTCACTTCCTTGCTATCAGTGAGAGCTCTTCCGCAGAGAGGTTAGCAGAGATGTATGTGAGAGAGGTGGTGTCGCGACATGGAGTGCCGATCTCGATTGTGTCAGACCGAGATGTACGTTTCACTTCCAGGTTCTGGAAGAAGTTCCATGAGAAGTTGGGTACGAGATTGCACTTTAGTACTGCTTACCACCCACAGACGGATGGACAGAGTGAGCAGACGATTCAGACGCTCGAGGACATGCTTCGAGCATGTGTTATGGACTTCGGTGGAAGTTGGGACACATACCTACCTTTGGCTGAGTTTTCTTACAACAACAACCACCATTTGAGTATTGGTATGCCTCCCTTTGAGCTTTTATATGGTAGGAACTGTTGGAACCCCATCTATTGGGGAGAGGTAGGGCAACGAGTGATGGGTAGCACTGAGATAGTGCTTAAGACGACTAAGCAGATTCAGCAGGTCAGACAGAGGTTACTTACGACACATATTCGTCAGAAGAGTTATGCGGATAGACGACGATCCGAGCTTGAGTTTTAGGTTAGAGACTTTGTACTCCTTAAGGTATCTCCTTGGAAAGGAGTGATTCGGTTCAGGAAGAGGGGAAAACTGGGGCCCTGATACATTTGTCCTTTCAAGGTGATTGCTAGAGTGGTCAAGGTAGCATACCGTTTAGAGCTACCTGAGGAGTTGAGTCAGATCCATGATACCTTCCACGTATCCCAGTTGAGGAAGTGTATAGCCGATGAGACGACTATAGTGCCGTCAAAGGATATTCAGGTGGACGCCAACCTGAACTACATTGAGAGGCCGATTGTGATTTTGGATCGGAAGATCAAGGTTATGAGGAACAAAGAGGTGCCCCTGGTTCAGGGCCAGTGGCAACATCGGAGAGGGCCTGAGCTGACTTGGGAGCCGGAGACAGAGATACGGGAACAGCATCCAGAGCTGTTTGTAGAGTGAGACTTCGAGGGCGAAGTCGGATTCTAGTGGGGGAGAATTGTAACATCCGGATTTCCAAGTATCATAATTTAAGTATTTATTTTTGAGTTAAGAAGAGGGAATCAACGAGTTGACGCCAAAACTCGTCGAGTAGGAATGCGAATGATGACTCGGATTAATGAATGGACTCGACGAGTCAGCAAGTCGACTCGACGAGTCCGTGCTGTGGACAGAAACCCTAAATCTTTGGGCTTGGGCCCTATTTAAGGGTCCTTATGGCCTTCATTTGCGGCCACATGCCCTTGTGAAACCCTAAACGAGCCAGAGAGCATAGAGAGTGAGGGAAGGGTCTAATTTCATCAGCATTTGTGCATCCTTGCAAGAAGGAAGGAAGGGATTCAAGCTAGGCTAATTGGGGAGATCAGATCTTCTATCACCTCATCAAGTATTGTTGTTTGAGGTATGAATCCATGCCTATTTTCGTGTATATAGTGGATCTCATGAATCTAGGGTTTTCTTGCCCCTTTTTAGTTGAGTTATGGAGTATGTGGTGTCCCTTTGAGGCATAGACATTAGATATGGACCTTGAGAGGTCCATGGAGTCCCAAGAACCTAGCTTTATGCAGTCACATAAGAGTATTGAGCCTAAGACATCATTATAAGGGATATTTTATCAAATAGAGCTAGATGTGTGATGCATGGACATAAAGATCGAACCTTTACGTGACTTTTGAGTGATAAGAGGCCAGATCTATAATTTAGAGGTTCAGATCTGACCTCATAAGGTCAAATGAGTACTGTCATGGAGGAAACTCGCCGAGTCCATGAGTGGACTCGACGAGTCGGATCGGGTTGCCCCGTGATTCGTGACCAGTGGTAACCCGTCGAGTGAAAGGTTAACTTGACGAGTTGAGTGAGGCCTTAGGAGGATTCATAGGACATGCATGAACTCACCGAGTCACCCGAGTGCACTCGACGAGTCTGGTCATAGTTGGACCGTTGACTGGAGTTGATTTCCGTTGACCTTAGGGTTTTGGTCAAACTGATTCAAGAGAGGTCATGGAAGGGTAGAATGGTCTTCTACCCTTTCTTAAGAGATGAGAACATAAAGAGAGTATTGATTAAAGATATTATCATTTTGATAGGAGGAGGCTAGATCGGGGATATCGAGAACGAGAGTATACTAGACATCATTCGAGGTGAGTCTTCTTACTTTACTTTACCTTGAATGGTAATTATGTGTGACCGGAAGGTCTTATGTGCTATGATGAATATGTGATATATGTTTCCATGTGATATGTATATGTTATGTATGTTATGAGTAGTATGGTATGGACCGGAAGGTCAACATGGTATGGACCGGAAGGTCAGCAGTGGATGGACCGGAAAGTCGATATGGTATGGACCGGAAGGTCTACTCAGATTGTGGGACCGGAAGGCCCCTGGGACACATTGACCGGAAGGTCTCATAGAACTATAGCCTTGAGTGGCTTATGTGTTGTATGTAGTATTTTCGGAAACTCACTAAGCATTTATGCTTACCGTGTTATGTGATATGTGTTTCAGGTACTAGCGAGGATCGCGGGAAGGCGCCGACATGATTAGTACACACTGATAGAGGATTTTTGTAGTTGAGATTCTGGGATATGTTCTACTGTAATAACTTTTGATACACTTGTGTTTTGAAATGATATTTATGAGATATGTTATGGTTGAAATATGAAAGAAAAATTGCTTTAAATTTTTACGTCGTTACAGCAAATTCATCCACCATCCCTTGATCAATTGATCCGAAGATGATATCATCCACGTATATTTGTACAAGCATAAGGTGATTACCGTTTGCTTTTCTAAATAAATTGGGGTCAATTACTCATCTTTTATAACTGGATGAGACAAGAAATTCTGATAGAGTCTTATACCACGCTCTTGGTGCTTGCTTTAGACCATAAACTGCTTTCTCAAGATTGTAACCGTGATCTGGGAATTCATTACTTTCGAAGCCCGAAGGTTGTTGAAGATAAACCTCTTCTTTCAATTCACCATATAGGAAGGCACTCTTTACATCCATTTGATGTACTATGATGTTCTTGTGAGCAGCATATGCTAAGAAGATGCGTATGGCCTCCATCCTGGCTACAGGGCATGTGTTTCATCATAATCAACACCTTCAAGTTGACTATACCCCTTAGTGACTAGTCTCACTTTGTTTCTGACGACCACACTGGATTCATCTAATTTATTCTTGTACACCCATCTTGTTCCAACAATAGTGTGACCTTTTGGCTTCAGAACGAGTTGCCACACTTTGTTTCTTTCAAATTCTGCCAGTTCCTCTTGCACTGCGGATATCCAGTCCGGCTCCATTAAGGCTTCTTTGATGGTTTTGGGTTTGACCGAGGACATAAACGCTGCTAGTGACAGTGATTCGTTAAATCTTTAGAGGGACGAGTTTGAATACATGCAGATGGATTTCCGATGATTTGACCCGGTGGGTGGACCTTTGTCCATACACGTAGACGGGGTTGCATATGGTCAGCGGCTGCGGTGGAGGGAATGTCTTCAATATCAGAAGACTATGTGGTTGGAGATGGTAGTTCCCCTGGACTTGAGAGCATCCCGCAAAATTTTCTTGGACTAAGGAAGCTTGATCAGCATTTGTTTGAGGAGTTGAGTGAGGTTCCCCTAGATCGCGGATGGGAGTTCCCCTTGAATCTGATATGGTTCCCCCTGGATTGTTGAGAGAGTTATAATCCTTGGATCGGTTCTAGTGTCAATGTTTTCTATATCTTCATCATCTGAATTTGAGGAAATAGTTGATGGGAGAGTGACTCTGCGAGTAGGGACTGGAGCTACTTCCTCAATTACTGGAACCTCGATGGTTTTCATCTGATCCTGAGTTGAACTTTCCTATTCAACCGGCGAGTTGAAGTATTGAGTGACCTGTCATCGGATAGAGTTGTTGGATATAGTGTCTAAGTCCATAACTTTATTTGGTATGTACTTGACCCAACCCGTCATGGTCCATTTGGGTTGCATGGCATTGCAAATCTTGGATAGACTAAATGAGAGAATATGGCACTTATGATTATTAATATATTATAAGTTCTAATATATTCATAATAGTATTATTTAATTAGTATTGATCAAGTATTAATCTAGTATTAATTTGGTGATCAAAGTGAGACTAATTAAATATATAAGGGTTGATTATGACATTCATCAATTCTTTTATGGTGGATTAATGATCCATGGTTTATGGGTTATGGATATAACCATTTAGAGCTCCATGGATAGTCCATGGGAGTTACAAACCCATGGGTCATGAGAAATGAAGAGTCATGACAATTATGGGTCTTCTTAATGAAACCCTAATTGTGACACCACTATAAAAGGAACCCTTTGGCTAGTAAAATCGTGACCTAGTGTTACTAGAGAGGGCATAACCGATTTTGAGTGCTAGAAGTATTCTCTCAAGTTATTCCAAGTTTTGTGGTGTTGTGTGAAGCATTTGAGGCACAACATTTGGGGTGCTAGGCTCACAAAGTCTTGAAGGAATCCAAGCAACAACAAGGTATGTATTTCTACTAGTTTTTATGTTTATGTAATCCCCATGCCATGCTAGTTAGGAAATAACCTTGAAAAAGAAATTTGCATGTATATAGTGAAAACATAGATTCAAGGTTATTAGGGTTGCATGTACACTTAGGAAGTGTTAGAATGCTCAAAACCCATCAGTGGTATCAGAGCCTAGGATTGTTTTCTGTATACTTGATGCAAAACTGCTTGAAAATCGAAAATTCTGCATTCTGACGACTATACTCGCCGAGTCCATGGGGAGGACTCGCCGAGTCCATGAACAAATTCATCCTACTCGCCGAGTAGGATAATGCACTCGCCGAGTAGGATCGAGTTGGGCAGATTTTTCGAGTTTTGTTGTTGGAAATGGATTAGAATCATTATCCCAATCTGTTTTGGACTTGTAAAATCAGTTTTTCAAAAAATGATAATGATTATGTTAACCCATTTTACATGACTTTTAACAATTTCAAAGTATTATATATGTTAATATGATTCTTGAAATTGCTTGACATGAATTTGTGTTCTTATGAGTTTTTAGAAGATCATAGGAATTATGTGTAACCACCATGTGTGTTTAATTCTTGATCTTAATTGTATTGATGGTGTCCATAACTTATCCTCAAGTTATGGATAACCAAAAGTCACTTCTTTTAATTGTGATTAAAGAACTAAAGAGGTTTCATAAAATGAAGAGTCTTCGTTTTTATGAACCATTCAAACTCATAAGTTACAAATTGAAGAGACTTGGAATAGTTTCAATTCTTGCCCTCAAGTTTTGGAATTTGAAAACTCTTACACTCTAATGCTTTAATTCCAAATTAAACCTTAGATTTTTAAAAAGTTTAAAAATCAACACTTATACTATTATTATAATTTTATTATATAGATATGTATAAGAATATGTCGTTCTTACCGTTAGTAGGCCTCATTCACGAAGCCGGTCTATAAGGGGGGTATAAGGTTGTTGCCTATAAAATGGTGACTTAATGGGTGTCTACTCTCACCCATCGCTTCCTTGATCGGTGGAGGGTCGTTAGCCGAACGGGTAGGATTCGACTTTAAATACTCGTTAAAAGTATAATGAATTATAAAGTAACTATACGTTATAAATTCCCAATCTTAGTTACTTTAGGAAAATGTGAAATTGGTGCTAGCCCATAAAATTACACTTTGTACCTTACCAAGTCGTTAGTGGAGCGTGTGTGGTTAACCGGCACACTAACATGGACTAGTAAGAGTGGCAAAGGGTAACTTGACTTTATTATAGATCGGTGGAGCGTGTGTGGTTAACCGGCACATCGATTAGGTAATATTGTTAAGGGTACCAAGTCAATTTGTATGGTTATTCACACCTTGTTTGTGATCTTCGGCATCCCAGTCACAAACTTGAGAGGGCACAATCGAGATTCAAACATGCCATTGAAAAGTTCAATGTATCTCAAAAGATCTAGGAGTTTCAAAACCAATAAAACCTAATAATAAAATATTTCGTTCTTATGGTGGAAATTGGTAAATCGTCATTTACCTACCTTTAACTATTTTATAATTTGGATTACGGCATCCCTCTTCAAGTTATAAATAGGTTATTGGGTCCTAGCCTTAATATTTCATATTGGGTGTTATATTAAGGAGTTTAAATCAACTAACTTGAATTTCTCCCATTATAGATGTCTAGTTTAGACAGCTATGGTCTTCCCAAATCTTTAGTAAGAAGCTTTCTAATGAAGATGATATCCTGAATGGCAATCAAGGTGAAAGATCAATCCCTTTGTTGTGCATTAGTGGGACTGAAAATCATACTTCACTTCCTTCACCTACTCCAATAAATCTCCCTATCCAACAAGTTTCAATACATGATAAGTTCTAAGTAACTCAATCCCTATTGGCATACAAATTTTATATGTGCTTAGGTCTTGGAGATTAAGTCACATATTGACAAGCCGGGAGAGTCGGGTGTCGAAGTCTCAAGGTAGCTGGCTGTTGGCTTGGTCACTCCCAGATGACAGATCACGACGTGACCCTTAAATGATCTTATCTATTTGCTTGATGATGCTGAATCAGCAATGATTTGGAGCATTGGTAAAGCAAATTAGACTGGAAGATCTACTTCCCAAACCGATTTGGACATTGACAATGGTGACATCGGAAGTCCAGAAAAACTTTCTCTTCCCAATGGAAAAGGATTGGCCATAGTCAACTCGGTTGACCAAATGGTAAAGAGAAAGGCTAAGTCTGTGATAGTCCCGTGTACCGTTTCCAAAGAGTCTAAATGTTTCTGTTGCCAAAGGAAGGGCATTGATTGCGAAGCTGCCAAATTTACCTAAAAGTCCATAAGGATAGTAAAGTCAAATGTTTGACTCTGCTTTAGGTAAAGTCCATTATCTAACTTTATTAAGTTTCTATTCTGAGATTCTTGTTGCATGATGTGACTGGGTCACATATTGATGTTTTAAGAATCAAAGAAGAGTGAAGAAACTTAACGGAAGTATATGCTGATTCTGATCGTGAAGATGGATTTCGATCGCATGGTTCGGTGATTAGAATTTTGAGTTGTTACTTAAGAGTTGAGATATATTGCTTAGGAATAGATAACAACAAGTTTTCTGTATGGATTGTAAGGATAAGTTTTCCGCAAAGTTTTAAAATAAAAGAAAATTGGTTTTGATTTTATTTATTTTAAGTATCCTTACAATGGCTTTTGTGAAAAAGGTTGTTGCTTATATGTTTCCATTGATAAGCAATATGGGTAAATGGATTAGATTCTTTCATTAGTGGTAGTGTCATAATTTACCAAATAAGCAAAGATTCTCATCACCCAAGTTTCAGTTGGATAGAAACTTGGAATCATGCAAGTTGTATTGTGTGATGAATGAGAATTTTCATCTTTGGTAAATTAAGACTAATTCCTTGTTCACATTCGCATGTGAGTCAAGTGAAGGACTAAAAGATTGGGTACACTTGGTTGTGTGCTGATCAAGTCCACCACAAAGGTTGATAAGATTATTCATTATGATTTACTAAGGTTTAGTAAATATGGTTATGCTTACGAGTTTAAGTGTAATTCTGAAGCATTGGAAAAGTTTCAATGTATGGCAGAATGAATAAAAAGAATCAAATAAGGCAGAAAGATAAAAGTTTCTCCAATCTGAAGAGATGGGAGAGTACTTGTGTACTTTGTTTTATGATTATCTTAGTGATTATGGAACCATGTCACAATTGATCCTCTAAGGACACCTTAGTGTGTTTGTTGCCTGAGGAGAGGAATCGTGAATTGTTGAAATGGTTAAATCAAAAGATAATTCGTACTTCGTGCCAAAAACAAATCGTGGAGTTATACTCCAAGATTGTAACTTGAGTGACATAGTCTTTAGAAAGTTCATAACACTTGTCAAATGTAGAGTAAGATGTTTCCTATTCTTGTACATTTGAGATTGGTAAGTTGTGATGTTTTGGATAAAACAAAGACCAACTAAGACCAATAGTGAGAAGTGTTTAACTTGATAAGAATCCACACTAACTATTGAATATTTGTTTTTTCAAGGAATGGTTCTTAACAAAGAGAATCATATATGTCAAGAGGTCAGTGGGAGTCTTAAAAGATCTTAAGATAGGCTAAAGAACTAATCAAGAGATTTGTTAATCACTAGCCCACGACTTGAGGTTTGTAACCTATCGTGTTGACATATTCTGTGCTCATCCGAGTTAAGGTTGGCCTTGCATTGGAGTTCTGAGAGTTCTCGACTGTTTGCATAACAACCTGGAAGCAATGGTAGGCCCTTGTGCTGCCGGGTGGCAAGAAATTAAGATTGCACAAGTTCAGTCCATATGAATTTGGAAGTGTCACTAACCTAGTCTTGTGATTATGGTTTTGACAAAATTCACATGGAAAATAACACATACACCATTAAATCTAAGTGTCATAAGGTTTCTCTTCGATTCATGAAAATGATGGTGAGGAAACTCTTTCACTAAGAAGATTTTAAGTAGATAGCGGTTGTGATATTTGCATTCTCATATAGTTAGTGAAGCGTGTGTGGTTAACTGGCACACTAACTAGTGAGAATTGAAAAAGGTCTAGACAAACATGTGAGCTATCTAAGGAAAGGTGTATGTTTTTAATAAAGTCTTATCAAAGCAATCTAGTATCAGAAATATGAACTTTGGTAAGAAAGTCAATAAAGTATTGATTTCTAAAAGTCCAGTTGATTTCTGAGTACATGTCAAAGCTAGTGGGAGCATAAAGTGTTATGCTGGTAATCATTATGCTAGTGGGAGCAAGATGATTATGTTAAGTATTGCAATTTAGCAATGTTAATTATAGAAAACAAAAGTTTCAATTTGCTTTGAAAAGTTGTTTGCTATAATTAAGGGAGAGGATTTTATACTTCATTCCAATTCTACCAGCTTAGATTGAGTTTTATTAGCTTTAGTCAAGGATATATATGAATGTTATGTTGGAATTGTTCAACATAAGGAATTTCTATATATGTTGCGTTCTCAAAATTCGATTATGATTACGGCATACCTCTTCATAGTTCGAATTTTGAGAACATGACAAATAAAAATTTTATAGCATGAATCGTGTCCCATATGCTTCGGATATAGGATTGATTGCATGTACTATAATATTCATCCATTCTAAATTTTCCTAATGCTTAGGGCATTGAGAAGGGAAAAGGGATTAGAACTGGATATGACTAAAATGATTAAGCAAAGTTGTCAAGGACAATTTGAGGTTTACCTAAGATTGGTTACTCATGGACAACTGGAAGTATAGAGTTAGGACCATATTGACATATTTTGAAAAGAGGCAACTCTTGTTCAGAAGTGATGGTCAAAATGGTAATATGGAATTGTCTCCATAGGTGGAAGTTATTCTTTGAATCTGTGTAAGATTAAAGAACTTAATGCTAAGAAGGATGTTCGAAGGAATGTACTTTGAATTTGAGACTTCATTTCCATGGAATTGTTTTCCATTGGAATACTTTGTAATGTCTGTTGCCAAGTCTTTGTGACTTCTGTGCATAGTCATTACAAGGGGATCATTGCATATAAGTTTAGAATCTAACAGATTACAGTAAATGTCAAGAGTTTGGTATTCTTGCGTTTACAACAAGGATTGGAATTGTGAAATGAGCATCATTGGAATATTGTCAATTGATCTATTTCACAAAGAGAGGACCACATGTAAACATAGTATGCATACTTGGAGTATGGCATAAATGTTGTTTGGAAAAACATAGTGTGCATGCTTGGAGCATGGCATGACTATTGTTTTAATTCAAGTATTAAGTTGATAAATCGAAACATAAATAATGAGTAATCAATATGGTGCTTAGATAAAAGTTGTTTTATTTACACCCAAGTGTTGGGGCCATATAGGATTAAGTATTATTCTTGTGTTTCAATTTTGCATGTTTTTACTTCCAGAATAATTATGTTATGGTATATATCATATTATTCAAACCATCCACAGTCGGTCAAACTTTGGAAGTAAGTATTGATTCAAGACTTTCATGAATCTGGCTTGTATGATTTGTCTAAAGTGCTTTAGACAATGCAATGGTTGCTACAACATTCATGAGTACTCATAAGGGCTGAGTATTGGATTCAACCCACGCTCACTTGCATCACTTCATGGAATTTATCTCGAGTGATCGTGAGACGATAATATCATATAAATCTTCAAACCTATAGATATGAGTTGTTGACTACGAGTTGGTTATTCATTGATTGTATGAAAACACATTGGTAACTCGATGTTATAAAACGTGCCTTTGTGTGTAATTCAACAAGTAGTTAGTACAAGCATATCAGTCGAAGTTTATCTGTTCCTTCTAGAAATAGGAGCGATATCTGGGCCCCTCGATGATTTGGTTTTGACCTATGTACCGGGCCCGGTCAGAACCTAATTGATGTGTTCAATTTAGTTCTATGTCGAAACAAATCGGAGATCGAGAAACAAATGCTGGACAATTAGTAAGACCATGTTCCATGTGTTTGTCCGGCTGATATCATGAGAGCATAGGATTATATGATCACTTATCTTAAATGGCGTTTCATCATCATCTCAGTTCCGAGAGACTTTGAAAGAGCTACGATTGCTAGTCGAATTTTGAAGTCATATTTTCAAATATAGTTATTAGACTTATCCAAGTGGGAGACTGTTGGATATAGTGTCTAAGTCCATAACTTTATCTGGTATGTACTTGACCCAACCCGGCATGGTCCATTTGGGTTGCATGGCATTGCAATACTTGCATAGACTAAATGAGAGAATATGGCACTTATGATTATTAATATATTATAAGTTCTAATATATTCATAATAGTATTATTTAATTAGTATTGATCAAGTATTAATCTAGTATTAATTTGGTGATCAAAGTGAGACTAATTAAATATATAAGGGTTGATTATGACATTCATCAATTCTTTTATGGTGGATTAATGATCCATGGTTTATGGGTTATGGATATAACCATTTATAGCTCCATGGATAGTCCATGGGAGTTACAAACCCATGGGTCATGAGAAATGAAGAGTCATGACAATTAAGGGTCTTCTTAATGAAAACCTAATTGTGACACCACTATAAAAGGAACCCTTTGGCTAACAAAATCGTGACCTAGTGTTACTAGAGAGGGCATAACCGATTTTGAGTGCTAGAAGTATTCTCTCAAGTTATTCCAAGTTTTGTGGTGTTGTGTGAAGCATTTGAGGCACAACATTTGGGGTGCTAGGCTCACAAAGTCTTGAAGGAATCCAAGCAACAACAAGGTATGTATTTCTACTAGTTTTTATGTTTATGTAAATCCCCATGCCATGCTAGTTAGGAAATAACCTTGAAAAAGAAATTTGCATGTATATAGTGAAAACATAGATTCAAGGTTATTAGGGTTGCATGTACACTTAGGAAGTGTTAGAATGCTCAAAACCCATCAAGAGTAGGACCAAAGACCTCGACATGTTGCTGTTGAGCTTTTGGAGACACAAGAACTTCGGATAGTTGAGCAGTCTCTACAGGGTCGAAAAGATCATCGTAGTTTATTTCAACTAAGTTTAGGAGACCCGAAGAGGGTGGGATATCACTTTCTAGAATGGCTTTAGTTTCTTTTGACCGAGCAGTGTTACGGACGTAATAGTCATCGAATTTGACATCGAAGCTTTTGACTATTAGTCGTGCATCTGATGAGAATCCTATAGGCTACTTTGTTAGTCGAATATCCAAGGAAAATTCCTTCATCTGACTTCGGTGCAAGCTTTTTAAGATGATCTTTGTTGTTGATCGCAAAACATCTACACCTAAAGATATGAAAGAATTTGACATTTGGTTTGTAGTTGTTGAGGCCCTCATACGGAGTTTTGTTGAGGCGCTTAAAGACAATGCTTCGGTTTTGGATAAAGCATGATATCACCACTGCTTCGGCCCAATAGTAGAGAGGAAGGTTTGCAAAGTTGAGCATATATCTGGCTGCTTCCACCAGAGTTCGGTTTCTTCGCTCTACTACTCCATTCTGCTACAGTGTGTAAGGATCAGAGAAGTTGTAACTGATACCTTTTGAAACCAAGAAATTGTTCAGAAGATGGTTAGTGAACTCAGTTCCATTATCACTTCGGATGCGGCGTGCTGGTAATTTGATTTGAAGTTTAATCTTTTTGATGAAATTGATCAGAACCTGTGGTGTTTCTGATTTGAGTCTTAGGAAGAAGACCCATGTGAAACGAGTGAAATCATCAACTACAACCAGTATATGTTTCTTGTGATGGAGACTGGCTACGGTAGATGGACCGCAGAGAATAATTTGCTTTGGATTGTTTGCCACACTCACAGGCAGAGCAAAGAGTGTCGTTGCTATACTTTAGAAAGGGGAGACCTCAGAAGAGTTCTCCGATGACAAGGTTTTTGATATATCGGAAGTTCATATGAGCTAGTTTGTGATGCCATAACCAGCTGACCTCGGATACTGCTTTGGATAGAAAGCAATGTTGCGGTTTCCTAATGATTAGAGAGATATCCAAAGGATACATGGTCTCTTCGAACTTGGATTTGATCAGGCAGGTGCTTCTGTCACTTGTCATTATGTAGCAGTGTACGTAAGCAACCTTTTGGATGGAGAAGTTTCCTGTAGTAAGCACACTGTAACCTTAGATTATTCAATTCACATTGTTACCGAATGTAACATTTCCACCGTTGCATTTCTAACCTTCTGGTCATGTGCAACGAGAAGACACTATCTATTAACCACTCCTCTTCTTGATCCTCCTTGCACATTGCCTGAAAACTACACGATTAGTTTGGGCACCCAAACAAGTTTGGAGCCCTGGGCTATAGGTGGGTTTTTCATAGATGCATGAACCGAGGCTACAGGGATAGGTTTTATGTAAATCTTGAGACCTGGACCTTGTTGTTTGGAAATTTTTGGAGTGTTGTGAGATTTTGAAAAGTTATGAGATTGTTTTTGAGAAGTACGAGGTTTCTGACAGGTACAAGTTTTTTGGAAAGTATGAGTTTTTGGTGAAGAGCGAGGTGGGGCTCGATAAGATCCCTTTTGACAATGAAATCTAGATGATAGACTTTTATCATTCATCTGGACATCATGCTTGGTTATCGGTCCAAAGGGTGTGGGATTAGTCTTGTGACCAATCCCAGACTGATACATGACATTGATACCCTTGGGATTTGAAAAATTAGAGTTTGAAAAGGTGTGAGTACATGCAATTCTCCTCTGAAAAGTTGAGATGGCTGAAAATGTGTTGGAGTGGGAAAAATCCCCTTTCATTTTGGGTCGTCTAAAGAATAGATCAGAAAACCATTGCTTTGAAAAGACTTTACTTGTTTTTGGATTTTTTCAGAAGACTTTGAAAAGGTTTTAGGAGTTGTACAATCCTTTTTGCTTGATTTCTTGACTGTAGTGTTTTTAGAAAAATAGTTCGGGAAAAAAAGTTTTTCCAGACTCTTGGGTTTTGGAATTTTGACTTGCCTTTTGTTTTTCGAAAATATTTCCCGCTTTTTACCACGAGATTGAAGTTCCTATTTGAAGGCCATTTTTTCCTGTGTTTTTGGAGAACCGCAGTCATTGAGATTCAACTTCGGTTTCTTAGAATCTTTAGATTGCTTTTGAACACGAGGAAATCATTCATCTGAACTAGAAAATTCAGGATTCTGGGAACATTGACCATACACGCAGTTTTCTATAGGAAACTCATGTTAGATTGGCTAAATGGTCATTGAACTCTTAACTGCGATCTACGGTAAGGAAGATTGGACTACGACAGAGTAAGTTTAAGTTAATTTCTTTGTGGGACATTTGATGAGAGGTAATATGTCAGACTGCGGTTCAGGACTGCAGTGAGAGGTACTGCGGTTCGATGGCAGAGACGGGAAGCTCATAAGAACTTCGGGTTCTTTCATAAGAATTTCTTCATTGAGAATTGATGAAGTCTTAGAGTCGGGATAAATTGTGCCAAAGATAGGAATTTGATCACTTGAGTGACCCGAAAATTCAGGAAGAATTTCCTTAATGACACAATTATTACTTAGATTATGAAGTCGACCAAAGTGAGCTCTGATGTCCTCGGGAAAGGTTTTGTCATTAACTGGAAAGAAAAACTCTCGGTCTGGAAGGACATAGGGACGGTCTTTGTTTAATCGGGGTGATGAATCCTTTGCGGTGGAGTACCCATTGGACCAATCCCAATTAATTGTGTTATCTATGGTTCCATTATTCACAAGATTCTCAATAGCTTCACTTTCATTGAACAACTTTTCTATTAGAAGATTTAATCGTACAATTTCATTTTGAGCCAAATCTCTCTGATCTAATGCTATGCCTAATTGGGCTTCACATAACATTCTTGCATCCTTCTCTAATCCTAATTCTTTTTCTAGCATGGTAAATTTGATTCTTTTGTTTTCTAGACGTCCTCTAACATTGAACATTTCTTGGGATGCAATGTTCTTCTCATCTAGGGCTTTGTTATAGTATGAAAGGACGGAAACACAAGTGTCATTAAGGTTGTCTATCAATGGTTGACAATCATGCATGCTATAATTAAGAGTTTGGATCATGATTTTTACCTGCTCAACGATGCTCAGAGTTCCATCTCTTTCCATGTAACAATAGTTTTTTTGCTGCAAGTTTGACCCATCCTCATCCGCAGTTACCATCATGCAAATTTTGCCTTTACCCTTGATGTTATTGCTATCTTCATCCTCATCTCGGGATGACCACATTTGATGGTCTCTCTTGACTTGGGCTACGTATGCCCTTGCTTTTTCCTTTTCATCCATCTCTTGATCCATTCTAAGGTAGAATGCTATGTCTTTCACTATATTCGCTTTACAATCTTTTGCAAAATGGTTTTCCTTGTTATACTTGTGACAAATTACAACATCAAATTTGTCTTCTGTTGAGGTACCAGAGTCAGTTGGCTTGACATGCTGCGGTGCCTCTTTGGATTGAGTGTTTTGAGGTTGCGGTGATGGGTGAGGATTTTTGGGATATCGGGATTGGTTATTCTGAGGATTGAAGTTGCGGTTGAAGGGAGGTTTAGTAAATTGTTGATTTTTGGGGAAAGATAAGGGTGGTAGCCTGTTGAATTGTTGGCTAATTAGAGCAATAGCGTTTTTGAATTCCTCTTCATCATCATATTCTGAGTCAGCTTTGTATGACTGAGGAGGGTTGTCATATGATTAAGATTGAGTGTGAGGAGCTGGTGCTACGAGAGCAAGTGGTCCTCCGAAGTCAGCATAGTCTTTGAGTACAGTTGATTCTTGTGCTTGTAGTTCACCATAAAGCTTGTAAAGAGATAAAGAATGAATTTTTCTATCTTTTTGGACTATCATCTTAGTCGTAGTCCAATGTCTACCCAAACCATTGAGAAACTGAAGATTTGTCTCATGGTTACTTCGGATGGTGCTAGCATTTGATAAATTTGTGACAATTAGATTGAACATGTTGAAAGAGTCTTCCAGACTTTCACCAGGATGAGCTTTGAAATTGTTGAACTCGTTGAGTGCAGTTGTAAGCTTCTTATCATGAGCTTGCTATGCACCTTTATACAGGTTCTTGAGGACATCCCATATTTCTTTGGCTGACTTGCAATTTATGATGATATCGAAGTTTTCAGGAGCAACTCCACAGGATATCTCATAGAAAACAACAACATATTTTTCCATCTTATCCAGATAATCTTTGGTGGGACGATTCATAGATGGTTGACCTCCTCCCAGTCTGGCTTGAGCGTCGTCGGGTTTAACTGGAGTGAGAATAGGAACATGAGATCCTTCTTATACAGATCTCCATACATCTCCTCCAAGTCTTCTTAGATACCTCTCAATTCTTTGAGACCAGTGATGATATTCGTTTGCCACCAGTATTGGAGCTTTATTCGACCCTCCAACATTGTTGGAAACATTGAGAGATAATGCTTATGCCATATTTCCTTGTTTTTTTGAAAAGATTTGTTTTTTTTTTGTTTTTTTAAGAGATGAGATCTAGTGGTATAGAAGGCCTTTTAAAACCAGAGTTCTTGTTTAAAAAGGAACCAGTTTGGCTCTGATACCAATTGTTGAGAGGAAAACTTGAGTAACACACTTGAACAAACGTTAGAACAAGTAATAATGTGGAATTAAGTTTAACTCAGACAATCATAAAGCTCAACAATAATAAGTTAGAATTAGATAGTTAGATAGTTAGGTGTGGAAATATAAGGAAATATAAATGACAACAAGTATTATATCATGTAAAGTCCAAATAAAGGATCTTACCAGAGATCAATAGAAAACACAATCACACAAAGCAATAATATAAGCGAAAAGAGAATAAACCAAGCTTGCACACGTTTTATATCAAAAAACGTCTGGTACAACTTGATGGAAAGCCGTGAACACTAAGGCATCAACAACTACAAAACATCTGACTAGCCCTCTATATATAGGGACCACGACCGAGAAGAGTTTATGGTCGTAAGGTGTTTACGGCCGTAAACTCATTACAACCGTACACTAACCAAAAACATGCTACTAACACACTCCCTACTATTACATTGCAAAGCCTAGACCAAACCACTAACTTGAGCCCTTCAATCTCCCATTGGTTTGGTGCTAGCTTGAAGTTAACCTTTGTTGACCACCATAACGTCTATTTTCCCCATTGCCCCATTCCACATGCACTTGCTAAGAATCTCAGCAACCATAGTCGTATAAACCTTCACAGCATCTTCAAAAGTATCCTCTGCCACCAAAATCTAATAGTTGCTTAAGTGATGAATATCCCATTTTTGAAATTGTAACAAATCTCTTCAATCATAGAGCCGAATGCATCCATTCTTGAGCTTGATGACCGCATCGGAAGTAATTTCATCAAAAACCTGTGACAACCGTTAATTTCCGGTCAAGTCAAAGTCAACTTAAGTCAACAAGTCAAACCGGTCAACTCAACTAACCCTTGTGTACTAGGGTTTATGTTATGTAATTTCTAAACAACTCTCTATTCTAGTGAGAGATCATAAATCAAAAAGTGCGTACATCTAGATCTCCTTAACCTAAAACTATGGTACGTGGCGAGCCAAACCGATAAAACAATGTTGCATACTCATCGGGAGTATGCAAGATCCTTAAACAAGGCTTAACGGGGTTTACGGACCCTGCATTGCGAAGCCAGACACTCAAAAAGGTCACAAATGAAACCTCTTTCAATCGTTTTCACTCTATCTCTCTCTTTATTGTCAAATCTCTCTAAGTATGTGAAATCTCTCCCAAATATCTCTTTGTATGAGAAATCTCTCCAAGTATGTCAAATCTCTCCCAAATCTCTCTAAGTATGTGAAATCTCTCCCAAATATCTCTTGTATGAGACATCTCTCCAAGTATGTCAAATCTCTCCCAAATCTCTCTAAGTATGTGAAATCTCTCCCAAATATCTCTTTGTATGAGAAATCTCTCCAAGTATGTCAAATCTCTCCCAAATCTCTCTAAGTATGTGAAATCTCTCCCAAATATCTCTTTGTATGAGAAATCTCTCCAAGAATGTCAAATCTCTCCCAAATCTCTCTAAGTATGTGAAATCTCTCCCAAATATCTCTTTGTATGAGAAATCTCTCCAAGTATGTCAAATCTCTCCCAAATCTCTGTAAGTATGTGAAATCTCTCCCAAATATCTCTTTGTATGAGAAATCTCTCCAAGAATGTCAAATCTCTCCCAAATCTCTCTAAGTATGTGGAATCTCTCTCAAATCTCTCTCAAAATCTCTCTCAACTTTCTATAATCACTCGGGGCATCCCGACCCTCGAATTTGGCTAAAACAGCCCAAAAACAGAAGTTTACGCGAAAAACGGACTTAAGGAGCCGAAACCCCTCTTAGGACCCGAAAGTCCTCTTAGGACCCGAAAACCCTCTTAGGAACCGAACCCTTCTGAGCCGAAGGCTGCTGAACCGAACCCGAAAGGTCCTCTCGGGCCCGAACCTCGCATGCCTCACCCGAACCCGAACCTTCGGTTCATTTCGGGTAAAGGTTCCCTCGGTCTAGTTTGCTTCTGACTTGCTTCAGACCGAGCCTTCGGACTGACCCCTCGCCCTTCGCTTCTTGCTTCTGGTTCGCACCTTTCGCTTCCGACTCGGCACCAGCAAGGACCGAACCTCGGCCTAGGACCGAGAGGTCTCGCTGGGAATGCTTTTCTTCCCGGTTTTTGACTAAATTTGCGTTTTAGGCTCGTTTTTAATTGTTTTAACATGGGATTTTCACCCAAAACTTTATTTTAACATATAAGGACCCATAATTATTAAATTATCACATTTTTAAAGATAAAACCTTATCCAAAAGAGTGGGTGAAGTACAAAGGTGGAGTGTTGACTTTCCTTTAAGTTATGACACAAACAACCACTCCCATACCCATTCCATGTCACTATTCACCACCAGCCCATCCCTAGTCACTTCATGAGTCCTTTCTCATTATTTTCAGCCATTCCCACGTCCTTAGGGCTAGAACATCCACCCTCTCTCCTCACACTTCATTCATTCTCTCATTTTTCCACCAAGAACCACACTCCAAACTCTCTCATCTTTCTCTCTCAAATTCAAGAACTTCAAGGCATACTCCAAGACTTTTCTCCTTCATTTAGTAAGTATCATCATCTTTCTTATGATTATTACACATCCTCCTACTCAAGATCATAGATTGCTTACACAAACATCATCACCTTCTTGCTAGATCTTTGAATCTGCAAGTGATTCTTCAAGTGTTCTTGAGTTGAACACTTCTTCTCTCCATCATCCACCTTCTGAAATCACTCAAGGTAAGTTCATACCCCCTACATTTTCATGTTTTCTCAAGTTTTTAGTGAAACAACCCAAAAATACGACCCAAAAATTTCAATTTTTATCATACCAAAAACATGAAACCAAGTATCACATAACAACATCATACGTCGCGTGTTTCAAAACCATGATAAAAAATACTGAGAGAAAGAAAACTGTATCACAATTGTATCCAAACATATCAACTAACGGAATCAACTCCCAGGACAAAAACTGAAGCTGTGGTGTGTGCGATGCCATCATCCCGAGCTCTTCCCTTTGCTTGCGGAAGTACCTGAAACCAAAACTGAAACTGTAAGCACGAAGCTTAGTGCGCTTCCCCCAAACTACCACATACCATACAATACATATAAAGCACATACTGGGCCTTGCCCACTGCATCGGATCGAAGTCCGGAACTAGCTGCATCAGACCGAAGTCCGGAACTGACTGCATCGGACCGAAGTCCGAAACTCACTGCATCGGACCGAAGTCCGGAACTGACTGCATCGGACCGAGGTCCAGAACTGACTGCATCGGACCGAAGTTCAGAACTGACTGTTCATGGCATAGCATAACACATATCAACTAATACAAACACATATACTGCATACTGCATCGAAACAGAGTCCGGAACACATAATACAAACATGCTTGAATCACAAAGACATCAAGCACTCTAACTACTGCATCGGACTAAAGTCCGGGACTACTGCTAACTGAACGGGCCAGCATTGTGGCCGTAGACCCGTTCCTACTGAAAGGAAACTCGCCTCGTGAACTGGCTGCTGTGTGAATGGCTCTGGAAGCTAACTGTTGCTGCTCCGGTATCTCCCCGGCTACAAGTCCATAAACACACTCAATCAAATGCTAAACACTGCACTGGGGTAAAATGACTCTTTTACCCTTAGTCAAAGTCAACCCACAGTTGGCCTGACTCGCCGAGTTGGGCCGCCAACTCGTCGAGTCTCTAGTCTCACTTCTCAACCCTACTCGTGGCTACTCGTCGAGTATGGCATCGACTCGACGAGTACCCTCTCGACCCAAGAACTCAGACAATCTTCATCCGAATCGCCGAGTCATATGAACAACTCGACGAGTTGTTCTTGAGCTAAGAAGATTGCCTTGGACTCGCCGAGTTGTATGAACAACTCGTCGAGTCCCTCCATTACTGAGTCTGCCCTCCAACTCACAGAGTCCACTCTACTACTCACAGGCTTCCACTCGACAACACTCAAAAGGGGAAAAACGGGACTCGCGACTTGACTCACCAAGTCACATCCATGCAGCTACTCTAAACTCGATTCTGCTTGAATCCAACGTCTGAAACTTATAGATCTGGGCTTCCTTAAATCGATTAGCACGTAAAGATTCTATCTTTACGTGCCCATAAGCGACCAAGAAGATAATAAGTCTCAAAAAGCATAATAAAGGCTAGATCTAGGGTTCTTATGCAAAGCATCTTCAAAAAGGCAATAGATCCGGGCTCTACAACTCCTAAATGAACTGATCTAGGGCTATCTCGACCTACTAAGGCATCCATACAACTATAAGGCTTGGGAAAAGCATCAAACTAGCCATAGAAGAGTTCTAATGGAGGTCTAAAGCATAAAACATAAGGAATCCGAGAAATACCTCAATGAACTCTGATTTTGCCCTTGGATCTTTGCTCTACACCTCTTCTCTTTGCTCCTTTCTTCTTCTTCTTCTTCAAGCCTTCAAAATCCACACACAAAAGCACTTAAAACAATAAGGGATGGATTTGGGTTTTCTCATAGCTCTCTGAGGGTGAAGGAGGCGAGTTTGGGGCACATAGCATTGCTTAAATAGTGAGCAACCCGGGGATTTAGGGTTTCTTCCAGGCGAGCAGACTCGCCGAGTCCCGAATATGGACTCGCCGAGTCGCCGACTAACACGTGCATGAAAACTCGACCCTACTCGACGAGTCAGGCCATAGACTCGCCGAGTTCGTCAATTAAACTCTTAAATAAATGCCATAGGAACAACTTACCAGAGATGGGGCATTACAATTCTCCCCCACTTGTCTCAGACTTCGTCCTCGAAGTCTGCTACGGCTGAATCTGCAAATTACTCCGAGTAGTGCTCTCTCATTTCTTCCTCAGCCTCCCACGTCCACTCAGACCCCTTCCAGTGCTACCACTGCACCTTCACTAACTGAATTGCCTTGTTCCTCAGGGTCTTTGTCTTCCGGTCCAGAATCGCGACCGGCCTCTCAATATAATTCAGGCTGCTATTAACCTGAATATCCTCTAAGGAACAACTGTTGACTCATCCACCAAACACTTCCTCAACTGAGACACATAGAAAGTGTTGTGGGTCTGGCTAAGCTCTACAGGAAGATCCAACCGATAAGCAACCCGACCCACTCGGGCCAAAACCCTGAAAGGACCAATGAACCTGGGGCCTAGCTTGCCCCTCTTCCGAAACCTGATGACACCCTTCCAGGGTGAGACCTTCAGGAGGACCATATCGCCCACCCAGAACTCCAAATCTGAACGCCTCCTGTCGGTGTAGCTCTTCTGCCGACTCTGTGCAGTCTGCAGTCTACTACAGACCTGCTGAATCAACTCGGTCGTCTTGAGCACCACCTCTGTGCTCCCAACGACTCGCTGACCGACCTCGCCCCAACAAATCGGGGTCCTACACTTCCTCCCATAAAGCATCTCAAAGGGAGGTCGATCAATGCTCGCATGATAACTGTTGTTATACGAAAATTCCGCTAACGGAAGATACGTATCCCAACTGCCACCGAAGTCTAGAACACACTCCCTGAGCATGTCCTCGAGAGTCTGAATCGTCCTCTCGCTCTGCCCGTCCGTCTGAGGGTGGAAAGCGGTGCTGAAATGAAGACGAGTACCCATCTCGTCGTGAAACCGCTTCCAGAATCTGGATGTAAAACGGACATCTCGGTCTGACACTACCGATACTGGCACTCCATGACGTGCCACGATCTCGTGCACATAGATATCGGCTAACTTTTCTGTAGATATACTCTCCTGGATCGGGATAAAATGAGCACTCTTTGTCAACCGATCCACTACTACCCATATCGAATCTACTCCTCGTGCGGTCCTGGGAAACTTGGTGACAAAATCCATGGTGATGTCCCCCCATTTCCACACAGGAATGTCTAACGGCTGCATCTTTCCGTGAGGCCTCTGGTGCTCTGCCTTGACCTTCCTGCAAGTCAGGCACCTCTCAACATACCAAGCGACATCCCGCTTCATGCAGGGACACCAATAATCGGGTCGAAGATCTCTATACATCTTCGTCGCCCCTGGGTGGATCGAAAATCGAGACTTATGAGCCTCATCCATCAACACCTGTCGTACCCCACCCCAGTACGGTACCCACACTCTCCCATGAAGTGTCAGCAATCCCCGACTGTCATAATCAAACGAAGATACTCGGCCCACTATCCTCTCACACTTCTGCCTCTCCTCCTTGAGGCCCTCAACCTGAGCCTCCCTGATCCGTTCCAACAACGGAGTAATCACTGTCATCCTCAAACACAAATCTCTGATAGGGGCTGCCGACACTTTCCGGCTTAGGGCATCGGCCACCACGTTGGCCTTCCCTGGATGGTAAAGAATCTCACAATCATAATCCTTCAGCACATCCAACCACCTCCTCTGCCTCATGTTCAGACTCAGCTGATCCATAAGGTACCTCAAACTCTTGTGATCCGTGTAGATAGTACAACGGACCCCATAAAGATAATGCCTCCAAATCTTGAGGGCAAACACAACCGCCCCCAGCTCTAAATCATGGGTACGATAGTTAGCCTCGTGAGGCTTCAACTGCCTCGAGGCGTAAGCTATCACATGGCCTCGCTGCATCAACACTGCTCCCATACCTGTGATTGAGGCATCAGAGTAGACTACGAAGTCCTCTACTCCCTCTGGCAAGGTAAGGATCGGAGCCTTGTACAATCTCTGCCTGAGGGTCTAGAACGCTGCCTACTGCTCGGGCCCCCAACGAAATACCACCGACTTCTTGGTTAGTCGGGTGAGCGGCACTGCTATGTTGGAGAAATCCTGAATGAATCACCGGTAATACCCTGCCAACCCTAGGAAGCTCCGAATCTCAGATGGAGACTTCGGGACCTCCCACTGCATCACGGCCTCTATCTTGGCAGGATCCACCAAAATACCCTTCTGGTTGACGAGGTGACCAAGGAACTGCACCTCGCGCAACCAGAACTCACAATTGGAGAACTTTGCGAAAAGTTTCTCCCTCCTCAAAACTTCTAGCACCTCCCTCAGGTGCTCCTCGTGCTGCTCCTGCGTCTTGGAATATACCAAGATATCATCTATGAATACTATCACTGACCGATCCAGCATCGGCCTACACACGCGATTCATGAGATCCATGAACGCGGCTGGGGCATTGGTGAGCCCAAATGGCATCACCACAAACTCATAATGACCATACCTGATCTTGAAAGCAGTCTTCTGCACATCCTCATCCCTAACCCGCATCTGATGATACCCGGAGCGTAGATCGATCTTGGAGAACCAAGACGCTCCCTGAAGCTGGTCAAACAAATCATCTATCCTCGGAAGTGGGTAACGGTTCTTCACCGTTACCTTATTCAACTCCCGGTAATCTATACACATACGATGCGACCCATCCTTCTTCCTCACAAACAGGATCGGTGCTCCCCAAGGCGAACTGCTCGGCCGAATGAAACCCTTGTCTAGCAGCTCCTGCAGCTGTGTAGACAACTCCTGCATCTCAGGGGGAGCTAGGCGATACGGTGCTTTGGCTATCGGAGCCGCACCAGGAATCAGGTCGATCCTAAACTCAACCTGCCTCTCAGGAGGTATCCCCGGTAAATCCTCGGGAAATACATCCGGGAAGTCTATCACTACCGGAACATCATCAATTGTCGTCTTGCCCTTCTCCCGGGCATCCAAGACATAAGCTACATAACCAGCACAACCCTGCTGAAAATAGTGCCTCGCCCTTGCGGCGGAACAAAAGGTCGGTCCGCGCTATGGCCTCTCGCCCTGAATCACTAACTCTCCCCCACTGGGAGTGCGAACCCTCACTAGCTGAAGTTCACAATCAATCACCGCCCCATTGGGGCTTATCCAATCCATGCCCACAATAACCTTATTCCCTCGCAGGGGAATAGGAACCAGGTCCACCAAAAACTGCTCGTCATACAACTGAAGAGAACACCCTCTATGTACTCTGGCGACCCTCACGGTCCTGTCATCTGCTATCTCAACCTCTAGTGGACAATCTAGCTCCCCTGGAGCTCTGCTAAATCTCTTGCTAAGCGCAAGCGATATGAATGATCGGGTAGCCCCCGAATCGAATAATACCATAGCAGAAATGTCGTTCACAGAGAACGACCCCGTCACCACATCAGGAGTCGCTCGCGCCTCCTCTGCTGTCATCTGAAACGCCCTACTCCTCGCCACTGGCGCCTCGGCTCGGCCCTGCCGGCCATTTGTAATCCTCAAAGTAGCAGGGGAAGGTGCAGCCACCTTCCCTACTGCAGCTAAACTCGGACACTGGGACTTTTTATGTCCCCTCTGATTGCACTGAAAGCAAATCAGATCTGATGCTGCAACGGCAGTAGCAGGGGCCGTACAATCCCTGCTCAAATGCCCAGTCCGACCGCACTTGAAGCAACCGGAACTCCCTGCCTTGCACACCCTCTCGTGCAATCTCCCACACTTGCCACATCGACCGTGGCTTTGCTGACTCCTGGATCTGTGATCAGAAACCTTGGGCTTTTTGCCCGAACTGCCTGTACCTGAAACCGCCTCCAGTTTCCTCTTCTTCTCCATCTCGAGATCAATCTCCCTCTCCCGAGCCCTAGCAATCATGTCATCCAGCGTTTTACAGCTGGACCGGCTCACAAACTGACAGATATCGCTCCGCAACATCTCATGATAACGGGCCTTCTTCATTTCCTCATCGGCCGCATACTGAGGAACAAGAAGAGCCCTCTCCCTGAACTTGGCGGTGATCTCCGCCACGGTCTCTGTAGTCTGGGTGAGGTCCTGGAACTCTCTGGCTAACTGCTGCACCTCAATAACTGGTGCAAACTCCGCCCTGAACCTGGTAGAGAAATCAGCCCAGGTCATGGCATCCAACGCTGCATCATCTCCAATGGTATGTCCGACCTCCTCCCACCAATCCTATGCCCTGTCCTTCAGCAGACAGGACGCCAATCTTACCTTGTCCCCCTCGGGACACCTGCTAGTGCGGAACGCATTGGCCACATCCGCCAACCATCTAGTACTCGCTATGGGGTCCCACGCCCCATGATAGTCTGGAGCTCCACATGCCCTGAACTCCCTGAATGTAAGTGTACGCGACCCCATCATGGCCGCCACCTCGGCACGGAAGGTGCCCAATCTCTCATCCATCAGCTCTAGGATACCCTCCTTGATCGAACTGAAGATCACAGGAGTCTGCTCTAAAATGATACGAGTAATCTCTGAAGAAAGAAACTCTCTGGTCTGCTCATCCATGCGCTTGTCCCCCGAGCCTGATCCTGATCCCTCCCCGGCACCTCCACTGCCGGCTGCTGTCCTCGGACGCAAAACCTGATGGGTTTTGAGCATTCTAACACTTCCTAAGTGTACATGCAACCCTAATAAACCTTGGATCTATGTTTGTCTAAGATACATGCAAATAATTGTTTTTCCAAGTTTCATATCCTAACTAGCATGGCATGGGGAACTTGAATCAAATAAAGCTAGTAGAAACACTTACCTTGTAGTTGTAGTTGATTCCTTGAAGTTTTAGAGCCTAGCACCAATAGTGTGGATGCCTCAAATGGAAATCACAAATCACCACAAACTTGGAACTTTGAGAGAATAGTCACTACTATCTTGAAATCGGCCCTCACCTTCACAAGTGTCAACTAGTATGATTTCAAGAACCAAAGCCTCCTTTATATAGTGTGGATGGATTAGGGTTACATCCATGTAAACCCTAATACCCATGTCTCTTCATTTCCATGAGATCCATGGGTCAAAGCTCCATGGAGTATCCATGGACTTTTCCATGCAAGCCTAGCCCATTCCAAATAAGCACTAGCCCACACTATATAAATATAGAAGCCCATATTTAATTAGTAACATCTTTGATCTCTAAATTAATCCTAGATTAATTATAGATCAATACTAATTAAATAATATGATCTTATATTAATATATTAGAACTTATAATATATTAATAAATCATAACCTGTACTATTCTCAAATATTATCCATAAATTGTTCGGGTGAAGTGCAACCCAAATGGACCATGCCGGGTCGGGTCAAGTACATACCAAATATAGTTATGAACTTAGACACTATATCCAACAGTCTCCCACTTGGATAAGTCTAATAACTATAGTTGCAAGTATGACTTCAGGAACCGATCAGCAATTGTAGCTCTTTAAACTCTGTTGAACTAGAACGTGCCATTTAGATAAGTGATCATATAATCCTCTGTTCTAGATATCAGCCGGACAAATACATGGAACATGGTCTTGCTTATTGTCTAGCATTTGTTTCCCGATTTCCGATTTGTTTGACAAAGAACTCAACTGAACACATCAATTTAGTTCTGACCGGGCTTGGTACATAGGTCAAAACACAATCATCGAGGGGCCCAGATATCAGCTTCTAATCCAAGAAGGAACAGATAAACTTCGACTCATATGTTTGTTCTACCACTCATTGAATTACACACAAAGGCACATTTGATAACATCGAGTTACCAATGCGTTTTCGTACAAGCAATGCATAACCAACTCGTAAGTAACAAATCATATCTCTAGGTTTGAAGACTTATATGATATTACCGTCTCACGATCACTCGAGATAAATTCCATGAAGTGATTCCAGTGAGCGTGGGTTGAGTCCAATTCTCAGAACTTATGATCACTCATGATTGTTGTAGCCATGTCCAACACCTTAGACCTCTGCAACCAATCATGACAGTCTTAATTCATACCTACTTCCGACATATGACCGACTGTGGAGGTTTGAATAATATATTATACCAAACAAAATTATTCTGGAAGTCAAAACATGCAAAAGAAATATAGTAAACGATCGACAAGAGATAGCAACACTTTACTCATAAATAAAACACCTTTTATTCATCATCAAATGTCAATTACACTTTACAAATTTCATAATTTATCTAACTACTAAAAACTTATATCATCCTTCAGCCCTATGCTCCGATCATGCTGGAGATGCTTAACCCTACTCAGTCCCTTCGTGAGGGGATCTGCTGGGTTCTCATCTGATGATACCCTCTTCGCCATGAGGATCCCTTCTTCTATTCGATGTCTGATGAAGTGATATTTCCTGTCAATGTGTCTGGATCTCCCATGATCTCTTGGTTCCTTGGCTAAGGCAACCGCACTATTGCTGTCACAGAAAATCTCCATTGGCTCTTTTATAGCTGGTACAACTCTAAGGTCTCCGATGAAGTTCTTTAGCCATATAGCCTCCTTTTCTGCCTCGCTTGCCGCTATATCCTCCGTTTAAGGTAAAGACCCAGCCCGACTGAGAGCGGAAATTATCCCTATCAGTCTGGAAGCTAGCATCACTATACCCTACAACTCTCAAGTCATCACTCCCACCGAAGGTAAGGACCCAGTCCTTAGTCCTTCGCAGGTACTTGAGGATATTCTTTACCGCAGTCCAGTGTTCCTTGCCAGGGTTCCCCTGATACCTGCTAACCATGCTCAAAGCAAAGGCTACATCAGGTCGAGTACATGTCATAGCATACATGATCGATCCTACAGCTGAAGCATAAGGAAGTCGACTCATTTCTGCTATCTCAGCCTCAGTACTAGGGCTTTGTGTCTTACTCAATCTAGCGTTACTCTGAATGGGTAACTCACCTTTCTTGGAGTTATGCATGTTGAATCTTTTCAACACTTTGTCCAAGTAGGTACTTTGACTAAGTCCAATTAGTCTTTTACTCCTGTTTCTCAAAATCTTTATCCCTAGGATATAGGCAGCTTCACCAAGGTCCTTCATAGCGAAACACTTCCCAAGCCAGGATTTTACTTCCTGCAAGGTTGGGATGTCATTTCCTATGAGTAGTATGTCATCCACATACAGTACCAAAAAACTAACTATGCTCCCAATAGCCTTGATATAGACGCAAGATTCATCTTCACTCCTTGAAAAGCGAAATTCCTTGACTTTCTCATCAAAGCAAAGATTCCACCTGCGAGGTGCTTGCTTCAATCCATAAATGGATTTCTCAAGCTTACACACTCTATTAGGGTACTCGTTGCTGAAAAAACCCTCTGGCTGACTCATGTAAACATCTTCAGCCAACTTTCCATTAAGAAAAGCGGTTTTGACATCCATGTGCCATATTTCATAGTCGTGAAATGCAGCTATGGCCAACAGAACCCGAATAGACTTAATCTTGGCTATTGGAGAAAAGGTCTCATCATAGTCCACTCCAGGAATTTGAGAGAAGCCCTTTGCAACCAGTCTAGCCTTATAAGTGTGTACATTACCATCCATGTCGGTCTTCTTCTTGAAGACCCATTTGCACCCTACAGTCTTACGACCAGGTACATTCTCAACCAAGTTCCAAACTTGATTGTCATACATGGATTGTATCTCGCTGTCCATAGCCTCTTTCCATTTAGCAGCCTCAGGGCCTGCCATGGCTTCCGTGTAGCTGTTAGGTTCATCCAGACCTACTAGTGTCTCATCACTAATAAGTGTCTCACCTTCCGCAGTAATATGGAAACCATAATAATGCTCAGGTGCATTCCTAACTCTCGTGGAACGCCTCAGAGGTACAGGCACATCAATTGGCTCAACAGGAGTTTCCTCCTCAAGTTGAGGGCTAGGGTTTGAAGTTCCTTCACCACTTGACTCTTGAATTTCTTCAAGATCAATTTGCCTCCCACTATTTCCTTGGCTTATAAATTCTCTCTCTCGAAAAACTCCTCTTCTTGCTACAAAGACCACATTATCACTGGGTCTGTAAAAGAGGTAACCAAAGGATCATTGTGGGTAGCCGATGAAAATACACCTCTCGCTTCGAGGTTCGAGCTTATCATGAGTCTCGCGTCTCACGAAAGCCTCGCAACCCCAAATCTTGATGTGGTCTAGTTTAGGTACTTTACCAGTCCACATCTCGTGAGGAGTTTTGGCAACTTTCTTTGTAGGGACCAGATTAAGAATATGGGCGGCAGTCTCTAAGGCATACCCCCAGAATGAGATTGGTAGCGTAGCTCGACTCATCATGGAACGAACCATATCTAACAAGGTTCGATTACGCCTCTCAGCTACACCATTCAACTGTGGTGTCCTGGGAGGTGTCAATTGTGAGACAATCCCACATTCCCTAAGATAGTCGAGGAACTCTGAACTAAGATACTCACCACCACGATCGGATCGAAGCATCTTAATGTTCCTGCCCAATTGATTCTCGACTTCCTATTTAAATTCCTTAAACTTCTCAAAAGTCTCTGACTTATGCTTGATTAGTAGACATATCCATATCTACTGTAATCATCAATAAAAGTCAAATAAAATGATTAGCATCCCTTGTGGCATGTTTGAATGGTCCACACACATCCGTGTGTACAAGGTCCAACAAACCTTCACCCCTCTCACACGAGCCTGTGAAGGGTGACTTTGTCATTTTTCCAAGTAAGCATGATTCGCAACTATCAGCTGACTTTAGGTCAAATGACTCCAAGACTCCATCCTTTTGGAGTTGGCCTATGCGTTTATTGCTTATATGTCCAAGGCGACAATGCCATAATGATGCTTTATCCAAGTTATTATGGTTAATAGAATCAATACACAAAACATTATTTCCTAATTTATCTACAACAGATACAGCTTCATACACACCATCACAAGGTAATGCTTTAAAATAAAGAACATTATTAAAGAAAGCATCAATAGAACCAACTTCATTATTAAATGAAAAGGTAAACCCTTGTTTGTACAAAGCATGAAAGGAAATAAAATTTCTTGCCATTCCTGGCGAATAACAACATTTATTCAAATCTAAATCAAACCCACTACTTAGCGATAAAGTATAAACTCCAATCTTGGTGACAGGTGAAGCTTTCTTATTCCCCATGATCAAGTTTATTCTTCCTTGCTCCACATTCTCACTTCTTCTTAGTCCCTACAAGTCACAACAAATATGAATACCACAACCGGTATCAAGGACCCAAGATTTAGAATGGGGTGAGTTATTAGATAAGATAGTGTAAATACCTGCATGGTTGGGTTTAACTTTCCCATCCTTGACATCCTGCTGGTACTTTGGGTAGTTCCGCTTCCAATGAGCCTTTCCATGGCAATAGAAGCATTCAGCCTCTTTTGGGTCAGAAGAAGGAGTGATGAAACCTTTCTTGGTTCCACTTGAAGAAGAGCCATCAAGGGTCCGAGCCTTGGTACCCTTCGAAGAGCTCTTCCTTTTCTTCCCTCGACTTTTCCCGATTGCCAAAACCGGAGTAGAGTTTGGAGTAGGAGTGTTAACAACCGACTTCCACTTAAGACCTGTTTCTGCGGTCTTGAGAAGTCCCTGAAGTTTGCTGAGTGTGACCTCTTCCTTATTCATGTGATATGTCATGCGGAATTGATCATAGCACGATGGTAAGGAGTGCAAAATGATATCTATTGCAAGATCCTCAGGGAAGTTCACATTAAGCTTTAGCAAACGATCCACATACCTTTGCATTTTCTGCATGTGGTTCGTGACGGATTCCCCGTCCTTCATCATGGCTGTTATCATGGAGCAGATGATTTCATACCTCTCTTGTCGTGCACTTTGATGGTATCTTTCCATCAAATCTTGGTGCATTTCATAAGGGTAGAAATCCTCATAGGACTTTTGGAGTTCCGCTGTCATCGTGGCCATCATGATGCATGCCACTTTCGTAGCATCCCTTTCATGTGCCTGAAAGTCAGCGATCTCCTGAGGAGTTGCAATGGTGCATCAATCTCCTTAAGCTCCTTGTCAAGGAAATATTCTTTGTCCTCGTAGCGGGTACTCATCCTGATGTTTCTAATCCACTCATTGAAGTTGGATCCATCAAAGGTGACTTTCCCACACAAGTTCATAAGAGTAAAGGAGCCATTAGGATTAGAGCCAGAAGCAGCATTGTTTGAAGACATCTGAAAGAAGAGAACAAGATTAGTTTAGATATTAAGAGAGTCCTTAAATGTAATATTAAGGCTAGGATCCAATCACAATATATTATAACTTAGAAGAGGTATGCCGTAATCTAAGCTATAACATATTCGAAAGGTAGGTGAATGACGATTCACCAATTTCCACCACGAAAACCGAAATATTTAAATATTAGGTTTTTGATTGGTTCTTAGAAATTCCTAGATTCTTTGAGATTCAATGAACTTTTCAAAGGCATGTTTCAATCTCGAGTGTGCCCTCCAAGTTTTGTGACTGGGATGCCGAGGATCACAAAACGAGGTGTGAAGTAACCATGCAAATCACTTGGTACCCTTAAAGTTTATCACTCAATCAATGTGCCGGTAAACCACACACGCTCCATCGATACTATAATAAACCTTAAGTCACCCTTTACCTACCTTGTTAAGTCCAAGTTAGTGTGCCGGTTAACCACACACGCTCCACCAACGACTTAAACAAAGTGTAAAGTGTAATTTAATGGATTAGCACCTTATTCACATTTTTCCTAAAGTAACTAAGATTGGGAATTTAATAAAACATTTAGTTACTTTATAATATTCATCATACTTTTAATGAGAATTTATAAGTCCTTGTCTTACCCGTTCGGCTAACGACCCTCCACCGGTCAAGCAAGCGGTGGGTGAGAGTGGACACCCATTAAGTTGCCATTTTATAGGCAACAACCTTATACCCACCTTATAGACCGGTTTCGTGAATGAGGCGTACTAGCGGTAAGACGACTTTGTTCTTATACATATATATATATATATATATATATATATATATATATATATATATATATATATATATATATATATAATTAAATCATAATAATATAAGTATAAGGGTTGAATTTTAACTTTTAAAATTCTAAGGGTTGGAACTAAAGTTCAACTTGACTTTACTTGTTCCAAAACTTGAGGGCAAGTTTTGTAAACTTTCAAAACTTTTCATTTCTTGTAACTTATCAGTTTAATAGAGTAATAAAATGAAGACTCTTCATTTTTCTAACTCTTGTGTTCTTTTAATGGTTTTTAACTCAAGTGACTCTTGGTTTTCCATAACTTGAGGACAAGTTATGGATACCATTAAAACACATTATGATCAAGAATTAAACTACCACATAGGTTACAAATAATTCCTATGATCATCTAAACATCATAAGAACAAGAACATGAATATGAACACTTTCATGAATCAAAATCACATTTAAACTTTGTAATTTTGATAACTAGTTGTTGTAAATGAATTAGCAATGACATTACACCATCTAAAACAAGTTTTCAAGTACCAAAACAGTTTAGGGTAATGTTTCTAATCCATTTCCAGCAACTAAAGTCGAAAATCTGCACTCTGTCGACCCTACTCGCCGAGTGCATGAACCTACTCAACGAGTAGGTTGAAGATACAAGTGAACTCGACGAGTCCCCCCATGGACTCGCCGAGTCCAGCAGTCAGACAGCAAGTTTTTCGACTTTTTCCATAATATTGCAACAAATATCAAACAAACAATCCTAGGCACTGATACCACTGATGGGCTTTGAGCATTCTAACACTTCCTAAGTGTACATGCAACCCTAATAAACCTTGGATCTATGTTTGTCTAAGATACATGCAAATAATTGTTTTTCCAAGTTTCATATCCTAACTAGCATGGCATGGGGAACTTGAATCAAATAAAGCTAGTAGAAACACTTACCTTGTAGTTGTAGTTGATTCCTTGAAGTTTTAGAGCCTAGCACCAATAGTGTGGATGCCTCAAATGGAAATCACAAATCACCACAAACTTGGAACTTTGAGAGAATAGTCACTACTATCTTGAAATCGGCCCTCACCTTCACAAGTGTCAACTAGTATGATTTCAAGAACCAAAGCCTCCTTTATATAGTGTGGATGGATTAGGGTTACATCCATGTAAACCCTAATACCCATGTCTCTTCATTTCCATGAGATCCATGGGTCAAAGCTCCATGGAGTATCCATGGACTTTTCCATGCAAGCCTAGCCCATTCCAAATAAGCACTAGCCCACACTATATAAATATAGAAGCCCATATTTAATTAGTAACATCTTTGATCTCTAAATTAATCCTAGATTAATTATAGATCAATACTAATTAAATAATATGATCTTATATTAATATATTAGAACTTATAATATATTAATAAATCATAACCTGTACTATTCTCAAATATTATCCATAAATTGTTCGGGTGAAGTGCAACCCAAATGGACCATGCCGGGTCGGGTCAAGTACATACCAAATATAGTTATGAACTTAGACACTATATCCAACAAAACCACCATTCTGAAACACATCATAGCAACATCAGAAAACTGAAATATCTCAAGGGGTTATTGATACTACTACTAGCTTCCTGGTCTTGTCTCGACCTTCCTTGATTCGAGTACGGATCCTCTGCTTTCAGTAGTACGGGCCCATACTACCTTCCACATCTATCCGTACTTTCCTCAAGAACTGCCTTGACTCCACCAAGTCACTTCTACTACTACTGATCTCTGCTACTCTCATCCTAGGCTTGCCCTAGGGAAATCTCTGACTCCACTCAAACCAATCCTCAGCTGCTGAAGGCCTCCTTGTAATGCTAATTAGCCACCACCTGAATACCATCACATGGAATGAGGCTCGGATAATCCTTCGAGTAAAAGACTCGTCCCTACAACGGTTGGACTCAGACAAGAGCTGCGCAATAGGGCCAAATCCAGTACTCTGATATTATTCAACCCTGCTCGCATGTGATGTGATGTATTCACCTAATGGCTAACTCCCACCACTCAGAGTTCCACAAAGCACAAAGCAAGCAGCATTCGGATAAAGGAAACATACTCAGGCAAAACTATTCTCATAACAAGAAACTGTACTAGCATACAATGCTAAGCTCGTGCTACCAGGCATAACCTAAACAGGCTATCCTACTGCTGTCTACTCAATACTAGCATGCAATTCTCATAAAGCTGTAACACATATAGCAGGCACATAAGGCATCCTCCTAGATCCTTAGTCCTATACTAACATGTTGTTCTACTGAAACTGGAATAATTAATCATAATAATAAAACTTGTATTGATAACTTGTAAGTACTTACTTGAGCTCGGCTGATCGCATGCACCACACCCTTATCTTGTTTGAAAATTCTTTTCTTTCTAAGTGCTTTTCAAAATTTCATTCGAAAACATTTTTCTTTTTGAAAATCTTTTTATCTTTCCCTTAGTTTGAGTTCAGATGCACCCGGAGGTGTATCCGAATCCCTCAAAACAAGGCTCTGATACCAACTTGTAACAACCCAAAAATACGACCCAAAAATTTCAATTTTTATCATACCAAAAACATGAAACCAAGTATCACATAACAACATCATACGCCGCGTGTTTCAAAACCATGATAAAATACTGAGAGAAAGAAAACTGTATCACAACTGTATCCAAACATATCAACTAACGGAATCAACTCCCAGGACAAAAACTAAAGTTGTGGTGTGTGCGATGCCATCATCCCGAGCTCTTCCCTTTGCTTGCGGAAGTACCTGAAACCAAAACTGAAAGTATAAGCACGAAGCTTAATGAGCTCCCCCCAAACTACCACATACCATACAATACATATAAAGCACATACTGGGCCTTGCCCACTGCATCGGACCGAAGTCCGGAACTAGCTACATCGGACCGAAGTCCGGAACTGACTGCATCGGACCGAAGTCCGGAACTGACTGCATCGGACCGAGGTCCGGAACTGACTGCATCGGACCGAAGTCTGGAACTGACTGCATCGGACCGAAGTCCGGAACTGACTGATCATGGCATAGCATAACACATATCAACTAATATAAACACATATACTGCATACTGCATCGAAACAGAGTCAAGAACACATAATACAAACATGCTTGAATCACAAAGACATCAAGCACTCTAACTACTGCATCAGACTAAAGTCCGGGACTACTTCTAACTGAACGGGCCGGCATTGTGGCCGTAGACCCGTTCCTACTGAAAGGAAACTCACCTCGTGGACTGGCTGCTGTGTGAATGGCTCTGGAAGCTAAATGTTGCTGCTCCGGTATCTCCTCGGCTACAAGTCCATAAACACACTCAATCAAATGCTAAACACTGCATTGGGGTAAAATGACTCTTTTACCCTCGGTCAAAGTCAACCCACAGTTGGCCTGACTCGCCGAGTTGGGCCGCCAACTCGCCGAGTCTCTAGTCTCACTTCTCAACCCTACTCGTGGCTACTCGTCAAGTATGGCATCGACTCGACGAGTACCCTCTCGACCCAAGAACTCAGACAATCTTCATCCGACTCACCGAGTCATATGAACAACTCGACGAGTTGTTCTTGAGCTAAGAAGATTGCCTTGGACTCGCCGAGTTGTATGAACAACTCGTCGAGTCCCTCCATTACTGAGTCTGCCCTCCAACTCACTGAGTCCACTCTACTACTCACAGGCTTCCACTCGACAACACTCAAAAGGGGAAAAACAGGACTCGCGACTTGACTCGCCGAGTCGTTCTTCCGACTAGCCGAGTCACATCCATGCAGCTACTCTAAACTCGATTCTGCTTGAATCCAGCGTCTGAAACTTATAGATCTGGGCTTCCTTAACTCGATTAGCACATAAAGAATCTATCTTTACGTGCCCATAAGCGACCAAGAAGATAATAAGGCTCAAAAAGCATAATAAAGGCTAGATCTAGGGTTTTTATGCAAAGCATCTTCAAAAAGGCAATAGATCCAGGCTCTACAACTCCTAAATGAACTGATCTAGGGATATCTCGACCTACTAAGGCATCCATACAACTATAAGGCTTGGGAAAAGCATCAAACTAGCCATATATAAGTTCTAATGGAGGTCTAAAGCATAAAACAGAAGGAATCCGAGAAATACCTCAATGAACTCTGATTTTGCCCTTGGATCTTTGCTCTACACCTCTTCTCTTTGCTCCTTTCTTCTTCTTCTTCTTCAAGCCTTCAAAATCCACACACAAAAGCACTTAAAACAATAAGGGATGGATTTGGGTTTTCTCATAGCTCTCTGAGGGTGAAGGAGGCGAGTTTGGGGCACATAGCATTGCTTAAATAGTGAGCAACCCGGGGATTTAGGGTTTCTTCCAGGCAGGCAGACTCGCCGAGTCGCCGACTAACACGTGCACGAAAACTCGACCCTACTCGACGAGTTAGGCCATAGACTCGCCGAGTCCCTCAATAAAACTCTTAAATAAATGCCACAGGAACAACATACCAGAGATGGGGCGTTACATTTAGGGGGGGAATATAAGTTAAAACACCAAGAACATAACTAAACTTTTCTAACAGCCTTCATCAGAAAAGTTCAACTCCATTCACGGACTGTTTTGGACAACTTAAACATTTTGGTTTTCAAAACTGTTTTAGGTGCAATTAGTTCCACTTCTTAGTTTTAAAATGACTACTTGTACATCTCCACACGATTTTTCTACAATTTATGGTGATTTTTATAAAACAGCCTGTCTTTTCAAACACAAATCCGGACCAGTCTGTGAATATGAGTATTTTAATATAAGTAAAAGGCTTCCAAAAATCATGATAAAAATTATGAGTAAACTAGACTCATTTTAGGAACTCTCAGAATTTACAGATCTAGTTTTCGACTTCGTATGATTTTTCTATGATTTTTCTAAAACAGTGCAGAAAGGTTAAGAGTTAGTTAACAACTTCTAACTCTCAAAACACTTTGTAACATGTTGTGCAAAGTGTTAAATCTTTGATAACTTCATATATTACATGTATTTCTTGTAATGATATATTTATATAATAGGAATTACTTACTGAATTTATAAGAATCCTCCATCATAATCATTAGTACAAAACAAAGCAAGTTAAACATAGCTATATTGTACAATACATTTGACTTACATGGAAAGGGTTCTTGTACACCACAAATAAACATACTAAACTATAATGAGTATAGTTAGGTTGCATATATATTTTAAACATTTTGATAAACTATAATAGGTATAGTTTATGATCATTTACATTACAAAAGGTTTTCACACGAATGGGGTACATTCCAAAGTACCGGGTTTTCATATAAACGGGGTACATTCCAAAGTATCGGGTTTTTATACAAAAAGGGGTACAGATACAAAGTACCGGGTTTTTATACAAAAAGGGGTACATATACAAAGTACCAGGTTTTTATACAAAAAGGGGTACAGATACAAAGTACCGGGTTTTTATACAAAAAGGGGTATAGATACAAAGTACCGGGTTTTTTATACAAAAAGGGGTACAAATACAAAGTACCAGGTTTTTATACAAAAAGGGGTACAAATACAAAGTACCGGATTTTTATACGAATGGGGTACATTCCAAAGTACCAGGTTCACATAAATTAGTTGTTATGATATTAAAACTATATTTCATCTAGAATTATTAGACTTCAACTATAATTGCTGAGCGTATATGCTTGAGTCATATAAGAATTTAGTCTCGATTGGCTTAGAATTGGTGGTGCCCGCCTCATCTCCTGTTCCTTGTTTGGTTGTGGACCTAGGGCAGACCCACTATATTCAACGTTTTATCTAACTTAAATCTTATATAACTTATATACGCTGGACGATTATAGGGGAAATCTACGGGTCATTCTAAGGTTCATTAATGCATCATATAGGAATATTCTATTCACACTTAACTAAGAAAATATTGGATTTTCTGGAAATCAAACTCTATCGATTTTACAAGGAAAACGGTTTCTACTTCAAACAAAACTCTTATGAACTCACCAACTTAATTGTTGACACTTTTTCAAAACTACTTGTATTCTCAGGAAATCAGTGAAACAGGAAAAACTTCAGCGCCTTGAGGATGGGACGTTAAACCGTCAACAATTTACTTTTGTCATCATAATGTAATTGATTTTGAAACATGTAAACATATACTTTGGTGTAACTTTTTCAATTATATTTATGATGGTTGTATTTACTTTGAGCACTATTATACACGTTGTTGTGATACTGTACATGAAGTCCTCCACCCCCGGACGTTTCCGCCATCCTTGGTTTGGGGGTGTGACAGATTGGTATCAGAGCATTGTTTATAGTGAACTCAGTATATCGAACCATGTAAGATATACAAACTATAAATGCATTGGGACTAGAGTCTCGTATTTAAAGTTTTCAAAACATCTATGCTTTTAGAAATAAATAGTTTCTTATTAAAAGTATACATGCATGCATACATACTAAGGTCAACATCATTCTAGAACAAAACAAAAGTAATGATTGTTGAATATCACAGGTAAGCTCGGGGATGTATGGTCAGTCTTGGGAGTGGCATAGCCTGATCAACTATGCTGGTCCGAGGAGTGATTAGCACATGCCCAAGAATGGTTGTGATATGGCAACAAGTCTAAACACTTACCAACACTACCACAATGAAATACCATAGGGGTATTTTGCGTTATTATAATTACTTATCTGAGAACTAAATAGATTTTTATCAATAGGTCAATAGTTGCTTAGTGGATACATTAAAATTTTATGTATCCAGGACGTCATAGACTTAGAATCTGTGGATCTTTGCTCTACTTCCTACTCTCGTTGGATTGGGGATTTAGAGTTAGGGTCGCTTATTCGAAGGTCTATCCTGTCCCAAATACATATGACTAGTATGCACTAAACAATGTATTGAAGTACCTGATAAAGATCATCTTATAATTATCTAATTAGTATGTCTACTTAGTTATTTCTTATATCCCCATTTCTCACGTGGATATCATGGCTGGATTTCCTTCCCCACGACGACCCGTACTACCCTAACCATGACAATACTGAATGACTCGGAGAGGAGCCAGAGAATGATCACCCAACCCCTGTGGATGGTCACCAAGCTGAAGGCTATGCTGATGGTTCTGACTCTGACCCTGAAGTGGAGAACCTATCCCCGATGACCCGTGTTCCAAATCCCAACCCTCGACCGGCTTTTCAAGGCCCGACGCCTCCTTGGGTAGAGTGCTTGGAAACCTGGAGCGAAGAGCAAGACCAACCTATGTCGTTTAATGGAGACCGAAGCTTCTACAACATGAAGGAAGGAAGCTCAGCAGATAGAATTTTTCCAATTCTGGTCCGTAGAGTTGCCCGAAACAAGATTCAGGGCAGAACAACTCTCCATAGTATCGCAGAGGTTGATGCAAAGGCAAGAATACATACAACCCGCACCGATCGCCTTGAGCACACTCGTGAAAAGTCCAAGAGAGACCATGAAACCTTGCTGCAAGCACTGGCGGAAACACGAACCAAAGTCATAGAACTCCGAGTACGCCACAGGGTGTACGAAAGGCACATGCTTGATATGGAGCGGCAACTAGCTAAACTGAGGATTCACCAAAGGGATGACCGCCGCCAGTAGTGGATGCCTTACTTTCCTACTCTGTTAAAAAGAAATCGTTTTTCCTATCTATGTCCTAGGTGGCATTCTCTATGAAACCATCTTGTACTGTAAGTACTTTGGTTAGGCCTTTAGACGGCCAAAACTCTCCTGCTCCGGATGTGATGTAAGACCCTCTACAAAGTCAATTTTTCACAAGCCCGTTACATCTTAAACATCAATGACGTTGTCAGTCAGATAAATTCTGTGACACTCTTTGTTCGAGTACTTCCTTATGAGTCTATCTGAAACCCACTTTAGTCAAGTTGCTGGACTAGAGTAATTTAGCTCCGGGATCGTTCCCAATTTCTTTCCAAGGTTGGATCATGTTATTCACCAACCAATGGAACCCGATTTTAAACGACAAACGTCATAAGATCATTCTCCGAACTTACTCCTACTCTGATATAAGACTGCATCATAGGGATGTAGGTGAAACCTTTGAGAACATACTTCAATTGGTCATAATAAGAACCTAGCCTGGGTCAAGTATAAGGCTTCACTTGGATACAAAACCTACTAAACTCATAAAGTTCACTCATAGGGACTTCCCTTATGAATTACATATAAGGCATTCTTAAATCGGAGAATAATGCAAAAAAATCTAATTCTATAACAACTGACTTGTCTTTGCTAGTAGAAACTTACCATCTGATCATTTTTTTTTGCGAACTCATGACAGAACGATCCCACCAAGGAAAATACCCAGACCTTCCGGCAGCACAACACCACCACCTCCAACGCCACCTCCTCGGTTTGATCCCGCAATGTTCCAAGCTGCAGTAACGGCAGCCGTGGCTGCTGCAATGTCACAAATTAGTACAAGTGGTGCTGGTGGTGCTGGATCTGGAGCAACAAACTCTAACCACGGTGATAGTACAGGACGCACAAAGGAATGCACTTACAAAGACTTCACAAATGGCAGACCCGATTCTTTCGATGGAAGTGGGGGCGTCATCGCACTAATTCAATGGTTCGAGAGAACCGAAGCAATCTTCGAAATGTGTGCTTGCCCTGAAGCGAGCAAAGTCAAGTACGCGGCGTTCACCTTCATCGGAAGAGCTCTCACTTGGTGGAACGGCAGAGTTAAGTCGCTTACGCTTACAGTGGCTAACTCGTTAAGTTGGGAGGACTTAAAGAAGATGATGCTGAAAGAATATTGCTCAAGAGGCGAAGTGCAAAAGCTGGAGCAAGAACTGTGGAATCTCAGAATGACAGGCTCCGACCTTACAACTTACACCAACCGATTCTGTGATCTAGCACTCCTTTGTCCCGCTATGGTCACCCCGAAAGACAAAAAGTTGGAGCGATACCTCTGGGGATTGTCCCCCGAAATTCAAGACAGTGTGTTGGCCTCAAGACCAACTACTTTCGACAGCGCCAAGGAGTTGGCACAACAACTCATCGACCATCGTGCCAACCGTGACGCCACAACAACCACCCTTAACCAAGCAAGGGGAGGAAACAACAAAAGAAAGTTTTGGGACCACAAGAAGGACCAACCAGCCCAGGACCCCGCAATGAAGCAACAGATTTTTGCTGTTCATGCTGCCACGACCCTTCCCACGCCAACTCCCATGAAACAATACGCTGGAAACCTTCCAAAATGCAACAAGTGTAACTTCCATCACACTGGGGCTTGCCGGAAGATGCATTGAAAAAACTGCAACAGAGAAGGGCACACTGTCCGTTTCTGTAAGGCACCAGCACGACCCATCAACCCGGTCCCTGGCTTGGGAATAAGCCCAACATGTTACAAGTGTGGAGAAACAGGACACTTTAAAAGGGATTGCCCAAGAACAAGAGATGCTAGTGGTGGTGGAAGGGTGCTTGCGATCACCGAAAGAGAAACCACCCCGGAATTGCCCGCAAATATCAGTACGTGTTTCTAACATCGACATTTAAATTCTAAATTTATTTATATGTTAAATCTAGCGTCGATTAAAGTATGCATAGTAGTAATGCCAAGGATTAGACTGAGAGCATAAACAATAAGAAATTCCAAGACCGTCATGTGACATCGGGCGAGTCATTTCTCACCATAATCAATTTCTTGCGCTGTGAAAAGCTCCCCCACCTTTCCTCTAAATTCTTGGATCCCCATTCAAAGTGCAAATTTCGGGACGAAATTCCCTCTAACGGGGGGATGATGTGACAACCGTTAATTTCCGGTCAAGTCAAAGTCAACTTAAGTCAACAAGTCAAACCGGTCAACTCAACTAACCCTTGTGTACTAGGGTTTACGTTATGTAATTTCTAAACAACTCTCTATTCTAGTGAGAGATCATAAATCAAAAAGTGCGTACATCTAGATATCCTTAACCTAAAACTGTGGTACGTGGCGAGCCAAACCGATAAAACAATGTTGCATACTCATCGGGAGTATGCAAGATCCTTAAACAAGGCTTAACGGGGTTTACGGACCCTGCATTGCGAAGCCAGACACTCAAAAAGGTCACAAATGAAACCTCTTTCAATCGTTTTCACTCTATCTCTCTCTATTGTCAAATCTCTCCCAAATCTCTCTAAGTATGTGAAATCTCTCCCAAATATCTCTTTGTATGAGAAATCTCTCCAAGTATGTCAAATCTCTCCCAAATCTCTCTAAGTATGTGAAATCTCTCCCAAATATCTCTTTGTATGAGAAATCTCTCCAAGTATGTCAAATCTGTCCCAAATCTCTCTAAGTATGTGAAATCTCTCCCAAATATCTCTTTGTATGAGAAATCTCTCTAAGTATGTCAAATCTCTCCCAAATCTCTCTAATTATGTGAAATCTCTCCCAAATATCTCTTTGTATGAGAAATCTCTCCAAGAATGTCAAATCTCTCCCAAATCTCTCTAAGTATGTGGAATCTCTCTCAAATTTCTCTCAAAATCTCTCTCAACTTTCTATAATCACTCGGGGCATCCCGACCCTCGAATTTGGCGAAAACAGCCCAAAAACGGAAGTCTACGCGAAAAACGGACTTAAGGAGCCGAAACCCCTCTTAGGACCCGAAAGTCCTCTTAGGACCCGAAAACCCTCTTAGGAACCGAACCCTTCTGAGCCGAAGGCTGCTGAACCGAACCCGAAAGGTCCTCTCGGGCCCGAACCTCGCATGCCTCACCCGAACCCGAATCTTCAGTCCATTTCGGGTCAAGGTTCCCTCGGTCTAGTTCGCTTCTGACTTGCTTCGGACTGACCCCTCGCCCTTTGCTTCTCGCTTCTGGTTCACACCTTTCGCTTCCGACTCGGCACCAGCAAGGACCGAACCTCGGCCTAGGATCGACAGGTCTCGCTGGGAATGTTTTTCTTCCCGGTTTTCGACTAAATTTGCGTTTTAGGCCCGTTTTTAATTGTTTTAACATGGGATTTTCACCCAAAACTTTATTTTAACATATAAGGACCCATAATTATTAAATTATCACATTTTTAAAGATAAAACCTTATCCAAAAGAGTGGGTGAAGTACAAAGGTGGAGTGTTGACTTTCCTTTAAGTTATGACACAAGCAACCACTCCCATACCCACTCCATGTCACTATTCACCACCAGCCCATCCCTAGTCACTTCATGAGTCATTTCTCATTATTTTCAGCCATTCCCACGTCCTTAGGGCTGGAACATCCACCCTCTCTCCTCACACTTCATTCATTCTCTCATTTTTCCACCAAGAACCACACTCCAAACTCTCTCATCTTTCTCTCTCAAATTCAAGAACTTCAAGGCATACTCCAAGACTTTTCTCCTTCATTTAGTAAGTATCATCATCTTTCTTATGATTATTACACATCCTCCTACTCAAGATCATAGATTGCTTACACAAACATCATCACCTTCTTGCTAGATCTTTGAATCTGCAAGTGATTCTTCAAGTGTTCTTGAGTTGAACACTTCTTCTCTCCATCATCCACCTTCTGAAATCACTCAAGGTGAGTTCATACCCCCTACATTTTCATGTTTTCTCAAGTTTTTAGTGAAACAACCCAAAAATACGACCCAAAAATTTCAATTTTTATCATACCAAAAACATGAAACCAAGTATCACATAACAACATCATACGTCGCGTGTTTCAAAACCATGATAAAAAATACTGAGAGAAAGAAAACTGTATCACAATTGTATCCAAACATATCAACTAACGGAATCAACTCCCAGGACAAAAACTGAAGCTGTGGTGTGTGCGATGCCATCATCCCGAGCTCTTCCCTTTGCTTGCGGAAGTACCTGAAACCAAAACTGAAACTGTAAGCACGAAGCTTAGTGATCTCCCCCCCAAACTACCACATACCATACAATACATATAAAGCACATACTGGGCCTTGCCCACTACATCGGATCGAAGTCCGGAACTAGCTGCATCGGACCGAAGTCCGGAACACTTCTTCTCTCCATCATCCACCTTCTGAAATCACTCAAGGTGAGTTCATACCCCCTACATTTTCATGTTTTCTCAAGTTTTTAGGGGGGGAATACAAGTTAAAACACCAAGAACATAACTAAACTTTTCTAACAGCCTTCATCAGAAAAGTTCAACTCCATTCACGGACTGTTTTGGACAACTTAAACATTTTGGTTTTCAAAACTGTTTTAGGTGCAATTAGTTCCACTTCTTAGCTTTAAAATGACTACTTGTACATCTCCACACGATTTTTCTACAATTTATGGTGATTTTTACAAAACAGCCTGTCTTTTCAAACACAAATCCGGACCAGTCTGTGAATATGAGTATTTTAATATAAGTAAAAGGCTTCCAAAAATCATGATAAAAATTATGAGTAAACTAGACTCATTTTAGGAACTCTCAGAATTTACAGATCTAGTTTTCGACTTCATATGATTTTTCTATGATTTTTCTAAAACAGTGCAGAAAGGTTAAGAGTTAGTTAACAACTTCTAACTCTCAAAACACTTTGTAACATGTTGTGCAAAGTGTTAAATCTTTGATAACTTCATATATTACATGTATTTCTTGTAATGATATATTTATATAATAGGAATTACTTACTGAATTTATAAGAATCCTCCATCATAATCATTAGTACAAAACAAAGCAAGTTAAACATAGCTATATTGTACAATACATTTGACTTACATGGAAAGGGTTCTTGTACACCACAAATAAACATACTAAACTATAATGAGTATAGTTAGGTTGCATATATATTTTAAACATTTTGATAAACTATAATAGGTATAGTTTATGATCATTTACATTACAAAAGGTTTTCACACGAATGGGGTACATTCCAAAGTACCGGGTTTTCATATAAACGGGGTACATTCCAAAGTACCGGGTTTTTATACAAAAAGGGGTACAGATACAAAGTACCGGGTTTTTATACAAAAAGGGGTACATATACAAAGTACCAGGTTTTTATACAAAAAGGGGTACAGATACAAAGTACCGGGTTTTTATACAAAAAGGGGTACAGATACAAAGTACCGGGTTTTTTATACAAAAAGGGGTACAAATACAAAGTACCGGGTTTTATACAAAAAGGGGTACAAATACAAAGTACCGGATTTTTATACGAATGGGGTACATTCCAAAGTACCAGGTTCACATAAATTAGTTGTTATGATATTAAAACTATATTTCATCTAGAATTATTAGACTTCAACTATAATTGCTGAGCGTATATGCTTGAGTCATATAAGAATTTAGTCTCGATTGGCTTAGAATTGGTGGTGCCCGCCTCATCTCCTGTTCCTTGTTTGGTTGTGGACCTAGGGCAGACCCACTATATTCAACGTTTTATCTAACTTAAATCTTATATAACTTATATACGCTGGACGATTATAGGGGAAATCTATGGGTCATTCTAAGGTTCATTAATGCATCATATAGGAATATTCTATTCACACTTAACTAAGAAAATATTGGATTTTCTGGAAATCAAACTCTATCGATTTTACAAGGAAAACGGTTTCTACTTCAAACAAAACTCTTATGAACTCACCAACTTAATTGTTGACACTTTTTCAAAACTACTTGTATTCTCAGGAAATCAGTGAAACAGGAAAAACTTCAGCGCCTTGAGGATGGGACGTTAAACCGTCAACAATTTACTTTTGTCATCATAATGTAATTGATTTTGAAACATGTAAACATATACTTTGGTGTAACTTTTTCAATTATATTTATGATGGTTGTATTTACTTTGAGCACTATTATACACGTTGTTGTGATACTGTACATGAAGTCCTCCACCCCCGGACGTTTCCGCCATCCTTGGTTTGGGGGTGTGACAAAACCTAACACTCCATTGAACTTAGAGATCCATCTGGATAATTTTGAAGCACATGGAACTGTTTGACCTTGTCACAACTAGGAATTTGAAGCCTTGTAAACATTGAACAATGATAACAAATGTAAACCAACAATGGGAAAGCATGTAAGATGTTTATTGATTAACAACCAAATCTCAATCAAACACATCATATATGCACTACAAATAGCCAACAAACTATTGAGAACCAAGAAACCCTTGTTTAAGTCCATTTTGGACTAGGATTTCCTTATTCGGCCCAATGGACCAATAAGCTTCCAATTAGACTATCTTGGGCTTAGAACTCTTGAATGGGCTCTAATTGGACCCACTTTCATTTATTTTAACATTTTGGGCCATATTGAGCCTAGAATGAAATAAAACACCTTAATGGACCTCATTGGGCCAAAACTAACCTAATTAGCCCTAATGGGCCATAAAAATCATTTCTTGATTTATTTTTGGCCAATAGTTATTTAAATTAGCTATGATTTGGACTTAGGCATTTAAGGGCCCAATTTCTTCCTTTTTTCTCTCCAAATCTCGGCCCAAGCCTAAAAGAAAGGGAAGAGTAGACTTCTTGCATGCCACATCATTTTTGTATGGGGGATAACTAAGCATTACGCTTCAAACATCCATGCACTTCTCATCTTTCCATGCAATCTCACTCTCTCCTCTCCTCTCTCTTTTGTTCTCGGCCGACAACACAAAGAAACACACACACCTCACCAAAAATTATCTTTAAATCACTTAAGACACCTCTCTTCCGCTTCATCCAAAAAATCTCGAGTTTTGCTTGTGATTCAAGAGGTTTTCATCAAGTGGTCCACATCTTTGGTAAGTTATCTCTTTGATTCATAACATATCTCCTTCATTTTACCAACAATCTTCCTTATCTCATACAACACTTGTGATCTTGCACCTTAGAAACATCTGAGTTCGAGATCCTCCAAGAAAGGTTGCTAGGATCGAATTCTTCTTCATCTTTTCCTTCCAAAACCGAAAACACACTCAAGGTGAGTTTCATACCCCCTTCTTTTCGGTTTTTATGAGTTTTATGGGGGAGAATACAAGAAATTGTGTAGATCTATGTGTAAATGTATGCTATGTGTGATTTGATGCATGTATGTGTGTGATATCATGTGTTTTGTGATGATTATGTTATCAAAAAGTGTGTAAAAACCGAGATCTAATGCATGAGAAAGGAAATAAACATAACTCAAGCTATTATACACTAATCAAGTCAAGAAAAATAGTTTATAAGGTTAAGATGAACATATCCTAACATAAAACACATTTTAGGGCTTAAATTGTCAAAAATACAAAACTTAGGGTACAAACCGACAAATTTATAGTTTCTAGAGGGTAAGAGGGTCCAAAACAGTTTCTATAAATATTTTCCTGATTTTTAGAAATTTCTAAGGACTTAAAATGTAAATTTTTAACCTAATGGCTAATTTTGGGCTTTTCGGCCCAATAAGCCCCAAAATGCGAAATTCTACAAGTTGAGGGGCTGGAAATGAAATTTTCTGTAAAACAGGGAGTAATTAGCATAATAAAATGTTTATAAGGTTCAAAAATGCTTTTCATTATCAAAAAGGACTAAAAATGCAAACTTTTTAGATTTTGTGCCAAAATTGTAAAAGTTGTGAAAAATGGGTCCTTAACCGAGAACCACTATTCTAGAGGGGCTGAAACTGTCAACTAAATAAACTTTGGGGTAAAATCGTGTTTTCATCAAATAAATCATACAAAAAGTGTCAAGAAAAGTATTTTAAGGACTAAAATGAAATTCTTTTATATAAAAGGACCAAAAGTGTTATTTTTAATAAAAGGATGAGTAATTGAAAAGGGCCAAACTCTACTTACAAACAATCAAATTAAGATACAAGATCCACGAATTACCGACGAAAATGGAAAACAAATACACTCTCAACAATACATATCGTTACCGAACGAATTGATTCGGTCTTGAATCAATAACAATACAAAATCGTTAAACCAAAATAATTCGTTAATCACGCGATAACTATAATAAGTCAACATACAAATTTTGGGCTTAAAAGCTTCAAATCTTGCTTGTTGGGCCCTGCTAGCCCATCAACATGATCTTTGGGCCCAAAGGGATTATGCTTACGTGATATTGGGCCTATTATGACCCAATTCCACGTAAGAGGACTTTCAATAGCTATAATGTGTTATTGGGCCCTAATGGCCCATTAGTACTGCTAGCGAGGTCGATAAGTCAAATGCGAGTTGGGCCAAGTGTCTTTCGCATTCCCGATAGCCTTGAATAACTCCTGGTAATAAAGGGGGCTTCGTACCCTCCTTTCTGCTCAGTTGTTGGGTTATGACAAAACAAAGTAAACATATTTAGGACGATATACAATAGTAATCAAGGTAGGTGGATTAAGTGAGTAGTAACGACCGACGCCTTCAAGGATCGTTCGTAATCTGTAGTTATAAACAAGTCATTTTCCTAATGCGCGATTATAACAACTCACAAACCCTAATTAATCCAACGCCACCCGGGTAATCAAAAACAATTGACATATCGGTATAACAATAAACAAGTCATGTATTTACGTATTGGGAAAACATCGGGTTTTCCTGGGAAGTTCAACATTTTCACTTGTGTGACGTATACAAAGTTCAACAACTATACATGTTTTAAAAGTCAACAAGCATATTTACGGATCTCCACATTTTTTTTTAACAAATACTCTTTTCAGAAAATATCGGATTTTGTGGGTTTACAAACTACACCAAATCATTTTACTACAACATTACTTATGAACTCACCAACATTTCATATGTTGATGTTTTTCAAAATAACTTGTATTCTCAGGTAACAGGTAAGTCGAAGAATAAGTATCAAGTTATGTCATGGTGTTTTGCTTAGATTATCTATCGAACGGTTTATGTTATGAAATTGTAATGACTAAAACAATGTAATGGATGTAAACCATATCAGTTGTATTATTTCAATGCATGGTGATGAATGATGTAATGATTCATGTATAATCATTGTGATGGTATTCAATTTAAGTCACAAGAGCCCTCGGACGTTTCCGACGTCTGGTTCGGGGGTGTGACAGACCTGCTTGGTCGCAGGCCACATCACAACTTGCAAAGGCTTATCACTTTTAGGATCAATGATGTCAGGATGCTCTACTATGACGGATTTAGCAGTTTTCATGGCAGGAAACCCTTTCTTAACTTGATCTTCAAGGAAGTGCTTAAACTGAGTCGCCTGTGGATTGTTTGTGAGATTAGAGAAAGGAGCTCGAGATAATTCTGCAAATCGACACTAGTCCACGAACTGAAATCATGACTATCTCTGTAGAGCTCAGAGTTACCACTTTTCCTTAGCACTATCCACATCTTGAGAGGATCATGAAATCCCCACGAAGAAATTCTCGACCTATCACCGAAAGTATCTCTGAATCGAACGACTTCAAGATCAGTCACTGTAATCGCAGGTTCATCCCAAGAAGCATTATGAGTAGAGTTTCTTTTAAACAGTAGTTGCCCATTCTTAGCTGCTTCCTCTTGTGCATCGCGAATGGTTGCTGAAACATGGGGAGCTTGAGGAGGCTGTTCTTCAACACGATTAACAGCTCCTGATGTTTGACCTATTGGCAAAGAAACTGGAAAAGCTTGGACATGTAGATTAATCTTGTATTCATCAGCAGACATCTGGTATTTATCACCGTGGTCTTCCTCAATTTTCTTCTTCAGCTCAAAGTAGCTTGAAGTCAAGAGATTGAAGTGATCATGTAGATTGGAAATCTGTTTTGACTTTAGCTCTTTGTCCTTAGTAAGATCAGCAACTTGCATACCAAGGTTTAAATTATCAGATTGAAGCTCAGACACTTGAACATTAAGCTTTGAATTTTCAAATTGAAGACCTGACACACGAATATCAAGCTCAATGTTTTTCTGAGTCAGCACAGATATCTCCTTCTGTAGCCCTGAGATAGCTAGGTTGTCTCCTCCAGAACCACCATCCCTTATAGAAATACCTTTACCGCGAGGAGATGGCATTAGAAGTTGCTCCTCAGACATATGCATAGCTAATCTCATAGAAGTCTCATCATGATCAGATCTAGGAGGAGTAAACCCTGGTGGAATAGAGGAACCACCAACCTCAAAAGTAGTGTCTAGACCCACAAAAAAAAAGTTCGGTTGTGGTAAGACTGGGAGTAGTAGTAGTAGTAGTAGGTGGTACTGGGAGGCCGCTAACGAGACGTGCAATTACATCACTCTGCCTCGGATCCCTTCTTTGTCTTTTCAATGGGTGTTGATCAAACTGTGTCGTTGCAAAATCACTCACAAATGGCTCTGAGGTAGGAGGAACAGAAACAGGAGGGGAACATCCCATAACTGTCTCCATTGGAATGGAAACACTTGCCATTTGACCTGAAGTAGGGGTTGCAGTTTCAAAAACTTCATTTGACTCCCTTGTCTCAGTTGTTGGAAGGACAACATCATCGACATTGTTAAAGATAGTGTCAAGATTCTCATTGGACACCAGGTTAGCACTGCTAGCTAGAGAAGCTGTAATATCATCATGATCAAAACCAGTGAGATCAAGATCATCAAAGGAATCATTTTTGTCGCCTTCAACATTTTCTGCAAACTCCACGTGCATTCCTGAATCATCGCCTTGAGCAAGATTAGACATTTCACCATGTTCCTCAGCCACATGAGCGTCAGGGGTAGGGGTATCTTCCTTCTCAGTACTTTCATCCTCAGATACATTAATAACAATGTTGTTTGGAGTTGACTTATCAGAAGATGCAGGCTCAGAAGAGGCCTGGTCAGATGAACCATAAGATTTTCTAGGCTTATTTAGTTCAATGAACTTTCCAAACTTTTCAAGCGGTTATTTTCCTTGAAAAATAAACTTTCCTTTTCGATTCTGTTTGATGAGTCCTACAGTGTGGGGACCCAATGATTTCATATCTAGAATATCACCTTCCTTTCTCACATCCGGAAATTAAGCCTCGATGAACAGCTGAATGAATCTAGGATACAACAAGAAAGTATCCCGAGTTGAAGCTCGAATGTTGACAACAAACTCATCCAAAATGAATCTCGAAAAATTGAACTTTATTCCTGCTGCGAGAGACACGATGGCACCAGTATTCCTTTGAGAAATCTCATCTGCTCCCGATCTCCTCCCTGAAATTCAGCTGACGAAAACGTGTGCTAACAATCTCCAATACGAATGTAAAAGTTTCTTTAAAGTTGGAGGTGAAGTGCATTCATAACTCATTCTCCTCAGAATTCTTTGAGTGTCTTCAATTCCAATCTTTGTGGGGTAATTAGGTTGATCATCAATCAGCAGCGTCTCTCTGATAAAGCTTTCATTAATCAGAATTTCACAACCTTGAACTGTAGCTTGAATAGTAAAATGACGACATCACTCATATCCATGCTTGCAATCACCCATAATTCTCTAATTAAGTTCTAATAAACAATAGGATTTGCTGTAATAGTAGACGCCAAACAGCACTCCCGAAGTCTGTGAATCATTGATCGAAGATCCGAATGAACAGCTGGAGGATCCGCAAGAACAATAGCAAGATTGTGCATATTCGCAAATTTCAGGTTCGCCATTTTCCTGCACTCAACCACACTAAGTAAGACACGAAAACATGCCAAACGAACAACCAAAATATTTAATTTTAATTTTGATCCCCAAAAAATAATATTAATTATTTTTATTTAAAAATTTGGGTGAAAAATTAAAAAAATATTCATTTAAATTAAATCCAAATTTGGCAGTCAACACAAGTTCACGGTCAACAGCAGCTCACGGCCCAAGAACAAGGTTTGCGGCCGTAGAACTGTGTTTACGGTCGATGAACACAAATTTCGATCAAAAGATGAAAAATGCATTTAATTAAGAGTGTACGGTCGCAAAACAACACAATAATCAATCATAGTTTGCGGCCGCAAGCAATTCGCGGTCATACAAACGTTTACGACTCAAGAACAGGGTTTGCGGCCCAAGCTTGCGGCCGTAAACTCCGCCGCACTCCTTTTTCTCGATTTCTACTCAAATGACACGGTGAATCACACAATAAACTGCATATTTCTGATCTAGAACTCATTACCTTCGAGACTAACGGATTAGATTTGCAAGATTTGATGAAATTGTTTTTGATGAGAGAGAGAGTGTATCAGAGGTTTGCGGCCGAAATCTTGAGAATGAAGGAGATTCCGGCAGTAAACTCCTTTTATACCTTTTTTTACCATTTACCTGATAACTACACAGTATTGAGCAGGGTCCAACACAGTCAAAAATTTTAAAACCAATTCTTTTTGAGGATTTTTACTAAGGTAAAATTAAAATTAAAAGTAAAAAAAAAACAAAAAAAAAACCTTAATTATGTACAATAAAATGAAGGAAAAATTAAAATAAAAATAAAACTTATAAATTTTTAACAACTAAAAAAATATAAAAATAAAATTAATTAAAAATAAAAAAATAAAATAAAATAAAATAATTTAGCTTCAACTAAAATATAATCTCAAAAGTTTAACTCCTATAACTGAATTTGTGACGCTTGGATCAAAGTTGTTGGACAATCTTATTCTACTTGTCGGTACCCTTATCTTCACATCTTCGTCTGATCGATCACCAGTATTGTGGTCCACTTAAACACGAAAAATTTGTGACAAATTTTGGACAATTTACCAATGACATGATACATGCATATATCTAATTGTAACTTTATTATCATGATTGGCCCTAATTCTTAAATAATTTTTTTTTCTTATGACCATTTAACTGACTACAACCAGGGATATTGTTGTCCACCTAAATTGAGCAGCGAGATCTACAGACAATCTGCATGTGTTCAATTATAAGTGTACTAGAACGTGTTTCCCGCTTCCTAATATGCCCCCGCCATCAAGAACTTCCAGAATACTCCTTACACCGGTTGAGCAGACAATTATTCAGAGAGATGACAGATTCAGATTGCTATTACTTATTGTTTCAGAGGGGTTGAGAAATAGAAGGTTGCATATGCTGTGTACCAGGTCGGATTGGAAGTCACACAAAGGAGACAGCATATGGCTAACAGATAAGAGGAATTTCATATATATATATATATATATATATATAACATGTAGAGAAATAGAGTTGTATATGCTGTGTACCAGGTCGGACTGGAAGTCACGCAAAGGAGACAACATATGACTAACAGATAGAAAGAAAGAAAACGATTTTCTACAGACCTAATTTATCGGAATTTACGAGTCGCCACATCCAACCGGAATTAAGGACAAAATTCGCACATAGAGGAAAAGTGAATCCACAATTCTAAATACGGGTTATTTAATGTGACCGGTAGATTCCCATGTATATCTCCCTGCTCAACCTATCCGAGCGTCGTGAAATCAGGTTAAACGGATCTAACTAGGCCAAAGTTTGTCAAGTCCTTAAATTCATTAGGTTGAACTCTCCCTAGTCAAGTGCATTTAAAATCTTTCGTGCCTACCAGCGCATCGAACACAGAGCGTAGACAATTCAACTTAGGTACGTTACGCCAATTCAGATAGCTCGTTATCACTTGCTAATTTCATTTCCCGTCACAACACCTGCAAACAAAACTATCAGCAATATTTTTAATTTTCTGGATTTTTTATTGTTTTTGGATTTTTTGATTATTTCTCCCCCTAAATTTGTGCATGGGTGAGAATAAAAATTAAATAAAATAAAATGCGCAAATTTAATCTATCCTAAGTAAATAAAAATTAAAAAATAAAATAAAATTGGAGTTGAAGAAAAAATAAAATAATAAAAAAAACTTAATCCTCAAAACGAATCATTTTCAGAAAGCCTACAAGCACATCGAAGCGAGCTTTGTTAAATGGCTTTGTGAACAAATATGCCACATTATTATCAGTGTGGACCTGTTCCAGCCGGATTAGCAAACGTTCATAATAGTCTCTGATGAAATGAATTTTAATGTCGATGTGCTTGGTTTTAGAGTGTTGGACTAGGTTTTTGGCAATTTGAATAGCAGCTTCATTATCACAATAGATGGGGGTTTCTAAATAATTCAAACCGTAGTCCAACAACTGATGGTGGATCCAGATAACTTGAGAGCAGCAAGCCGATGCAGCAACGTATTCCGCCTCCGCTGTGGAAGTTGAGACAGTGTGCTGCTTCTTGCATTGCCACGAAACTAGTCTGTCACCTAGGTATTGACATCCTCCTGAGGTTGATTTCCTGTCAAGCTCACAGCCTCCATAATTACTGTCAGTAAAAGCATAAAAATTAAATTCAGAATTTTTTGATACCAAAGACCCAATTTTGGGCTCCTTTTGATATACCGAAAAATTCTTTTGACAACAATAAGATGTGAAAGTTTAGGATTAGCCTGATAGCGTGTGCATTGACAAACTGCAAACATGATGTCAAGTCGGCTTGCAGTAAGATACATCAACGATTCGATCATCGATCGATAGTGAGTCTGATCTACAGATTCGCCTTCAGGATCTGGAGTCAGAAGAGGTCGTTCAGCCATTGGTGTTGAAGCAGACTTAGCATCATGAAACTCGAACTTCTCAAGAATATCCTCCACATACTTCGATTGATGTAGCAGGATTCCGGTTGAATTTTGTTTGACCTGAAGCCCCAAAAACATGGTCATTTCTCCCAACGAACTCATTTTGAACCGCTTCTTCATTACACCTTCGAATTCTTTGCAAAGCTGCGGACTGGTTGACCCAAAGATGATGTCGTCAACATAGATTTGCACAAGAATTTGATCATCTCCAACATGCTTGATAAACAAAGTCTGATCGATGGTTCCACGTGAATAACCATGCTCGAGCAAATGCTTTGTTAGAGTCGCATACCACGCTTCAGGAGCTTGATGTAACCCATACAATGCCTTGTCCAACTTGTAGACATGATTAGGAAATTTTGAGTCAACGAACCCAGGAGGTTGATCAACATAGATTTCTTCCTTCACCTTGTCATACAAGAAGGCATTCTTGACGTCCATTTGATACACGGTAAAGTTTATGTAAGAAGCATATGCTAGAAAGATACAAATAGCCTCCAAGCGAGCTACTGGAGCATAAACTTCAGTGTAATCAAGACCCTCGACTTGTCGAAACCCACAAACCACCAATCGATCTTTATTTCACACAATAACCCCTGAATCGTCCTGCTTATTGCGATAAACCCATCTTTTGTCAAGTGACTTCTTGCCCTTTGGTAACTCAACTAACTTCCAAACACCAAGTTTTTCAAATTGATGCAGTTCCTCATGCATTGCATCTACCCAGCTGGGTTCATTCAGAGCCATTTCAACATTGTTGGGCTTTATTTGAGAAATAAAGCAAGAGTAGAGACAAGTATTAACATCTCCACTCTGACTTCTCGTTTTAACACCGTCACCCAGCTGACCAATGATTTTATCGATCGGATGATCACGTTGAACTCTTGAAGGTATCTCTTGGCTGATATCATTGAGAGAGACAGGAAGGGTGTGAATGTTGATACCTCCTTCATTTGCTGATTGAGCCTCTCCAGAAGGCTCTGCCACAAACTCATTAGAAATAAGTTCAGGAAAGAGTAGTTCCATAAAGGTTGATGTGGTTGCGGAAGCGTCATTGGGCATGAACTCTCTCTCCATAGGTGTAGATAATGTAACTTCAGCATCAGGAGTATCATATTGGACTGGAGATTTAGGACTATCAAGTTGCGCAAATGACTCCCTCTCTGGTGAAGCAGTGAACTCCCCCTTAGGCATAGTAGAGGAATCCCCCTCAGATGAACCCAGAGACTTCCCTTTGAAAGAAGAAGGGGATTTAGATGGAGGTCTGTAGACAACTTCTTCATCTTCAACTTCAACAATCTTCTTCAAACCAGAAGCATATCCAGATGAGCCACTCGAAGACACATTTATTGATTTGAATAGCGATGTGTAATCAAACAGGCAATCCGGACCCACTCTAGCGTCCGTCTCATTTTCTTCCAACCAACGCACGTCATACGATTCCACAATCTGTTTTGTCTTCTTATTGTAGACTCTATAGGCAGTGCGAGCAGCATACCCTACGAAGTAACAATCATGGGCCTTTGCATTAAACTTCAGGTTGGCATCTAAGTGAAGAAGAATGCAAGGGCAGCCAAATACACAGAAATGACTGACTAACAGCTTGCGACCATAGAGAATCTCATACGGGGTCTTCATCTGAGCTTTGTTGATCAACACTTGATTCTGAACACAACAGGCAGTGTTTATCGCCTCGGCCCAAAAGAAAACCAGTAGCTTTGAATCACAAAGCATCGTCCTTGCAGCGTCCTTTAAAGTTCTATTCCTTCTTTCAGCAACACCATTTTTTTTGAGGTGTGTGAGCAGAACTGAATTGACACATGATACCCCTTTCTGCGCAAAAGTGATCGAGTAAAAAATTCTTGAACTCTGTACCATTGTCGGTACGAAGCGCCTTCACTCGATTGTTAGTTTGGTTCTCAATTAATACAATGAACTTCTTGATCAAATCAGCAACTCCAGCTTTGTTGGATAGAAAGAAAACCCACGTAAACCGAGAGAAATTTTCAATCACAACCAGGCAATAAGAATTTTTGTTGATGCTAAGAACATTTACTGGTCCAAACAAATCCATATGGAGCAATTGAAGTAACTGGCTAATTGAGTTGACCTGTTTTGGCAGGTGTGGTTTTCTATGATGCTTTCCTTGGGCACATGACACACATTTTTTAAACGTAACAAATTCCTTGACAGGCAAACCACGGACCATCTCATTCTTTGCAAGACGATTCAAGTTCTTGGCATTAGCACGACCTAGTCTTCTGTGCCACAGCATTGCAGTTTGTTCGGAGATCTTGGAGAAAAGGCACGTAACTTGTTCTGGAAGATTGCTATTCATGTAAATGATATAGGCATTCCCATCCCTTTTATATTTTACAAGAATCCACTCCTCTGGGATGACAAAAACTGGCTTGAGAATCATGCATTCCTTATCAGTGAAATGCATAGAATAGCCCTTGTCACAAATATGAGAAACACTTAACAAACAATGCTTCAGCTCGGGAGCGAAATTAACATTCTAGAAACTTAAAACCCCATTCGAGACAGTTCCTCGTTGAGTGATTTTACCACCTTCTCCACCCGCAAAGGAGATGTATCCCCCATTAAATGATTGAATGTTGTGCAGTTGGGCGATATCTCCTGTCATATGCCGGGAACAGCTGTTGTCGACGAACCAGGGTCTGACAACATTTCCCCGCAACTGTCCCTGCAAAATGTGCGGGATTAATTAGATTTGGGAACCCAGGTCATTATTTTCCTAGGTGGTCCTGATGCCTTTTCAGATTGATAATTTTCAGAATTTTTAGAGGACACGGAAGATGAATTGGAGACTGGTTTGGGCAGCCATTGATAATTTGGTTTTCTATTAGTCCCGAGTGTTTTTGAGATTGAATGAGTATCAGTTTGCTTAAGGCATGTGGGTTTTCTACCAGATTTGGTTGAAGACTCGCTGCTGCCTCTTGACAAAACCGACCTTGGCTTGGCCATGCTCGGTTTTGGCAAACTGCCTGGGACTTTGTGATAAAAAAACCTTTTTATTCCATTGAAAAATGGCTCGTTTTCTACTTTGATCATCTTTTCAATCACCATTCCGGGAATGATTTCTAGAGGACTTTATAGTTAAAGACCTTCCTCTGGATTCGTTCTCTCCTCTTGGAAATTCGAAATGTACAAACATACGATTTTGACAATTTCTAGCTATATGACCACCAACACCACAATTGAAACAAATATGTTTGTTATTGTTATAACTTGTGCTACATTGATCAAATTTGTTTTCCATACTATCACCCTTGCTTCTCTCACACGAACATGAACATGAATTAGGTTGTGAGGCAAGCGAGGGTGCATTAGATGGAGAAGTCTGTGAAATTGGTGGTTTCTCAAAATCATTATCACACACATCAAAATTGTCAACCAAATTGTTCAAACCAGACTTTTTCAAACCATTCAAAACAGTATCAAAAGTAATAGAAACATCACCATAAAAAACATTGTCATTTGAAACATCAAAAAACATATTGTCTTTATTTAAAACTAAAACTTCAGGTTTAGACTCGATTTTATTTTCAGAAACATATCCTTCAACTTCGTGCTTTGACTGATTCAAGGATTGATCTGCAGGAGAAGTAGAAATGTTAGTACTTTCAACATTAATCAATCCTCCTGAAATAAAACCAGATGGCTTGCCATAAACCATAAATGGTTCATCAGCAATCTCTTCTTTGGACAAAGGCTTGTGCAGATATGAATGATTAAAGAGAGGGGGCACATGATTATACCCTAGACCTTTTGATTGATTTTTCTTAAATTGCATGATGTGATCTATTATTTTTGCAACTACCTCACTTGAAAAATCATATTTTCTAAAATCAAGCTTGGCGGTTTCAAATTTTACCTTTAAAGATTCAATTTCAGCCACTAGTTCAGCGTTCTGTTTCACTACATAATCATAATTTTCACATTTATTACTGTAGTCTTCCTGAAGTCTCCTAAAGTCCTTAATTTTTTATTCCAATTGAGCATTAAGTGGTTTTGACCTTTTCTAAGTTGGTACCCTTCATATCTAAGGTCTTCTACATCTCTTATTAATTTGTCATTAAGTTCACGAAGAATCTTAAAGATTTCTACTTCACTACCTAATGTCTCAATTTTCTCATGCAGAGTTTTAACATAATCAATACAGGATTGAGAGCATGATGGTAGACTTACCTCGGTTGAATTAGGTTCATGAGAAGAGGATACCATCAATGCAAATTGCAGCTCCATCATCTTATATTCAGCTGCCATAATCTCTGCTGGGGCATCATCACAAACTTGTGCCAGGTGGGCAGTTTCAGGTACAGATAGGTTTAGGGCTTGCATTTGATCCTCCCAGTCAAATGACTAAGCAACCATAGCCTTCTCGTTGTTCATTTGAGTACCACTTCGATTTTTTCCGACTGTAACCATTGTCCTATCATTATTTAGTCTTTTTTCTGGCTGTGGACAATCACGAGCAAAATGCCCTGGCTCGTGGTAGTTGAAACATCGCAGCTTTCCCTTGCTGAACCCAACCTTCTTGTCAGCACGCATCCCCCGGCTATTCTTTCTAGTCTTTTTGGAAAATTGTTTCGCCCTAAAGACTGTCATGGCAATTTTCCATGTAATATCCATATCCTCAACGTCTTCAGGGTGAATCTGATCAAGATCGGCAAATGACAGTTGAGGCGGAAGATCCCCAACAACAAGCGCATTGTAGCAGTTGACAAGCCTTGAAGCAAGTGCAAGATTCTCATCACCCTCCTTTCCCTTTGAAGAAGAAGCTCCAGTTGAGGATGAAGCAGCTTGAGCAGCCACAAATGATTGATTCAGTGAGAACGGCATGGCTAATGCAGAGGAAGCTGATGGAGTGGGGAAAGTTTGAATCTGTGCTTTCGGAGTATTGACTAATGAACCTGTAGAAGGAATAGAAAAAGAAAAGGATGAAAGAGCATTGTTTGAAGAAATGCCAAGGTTCACAGCTGAATATGAGTTCACATGGTTGATTTCCCGCTGCTTGTCATCAATATCACACGCCTTGATGCCTGCCATCACTTCAGCGAGAGAGAGAGAGATGGCTGAGATCCTTAGTCTTCTTAATGACAACTACATTCATGTCCTAAGATTTTGGGAGAGCATTCAGTAGCTTCTTGTTTATCTCTGACATTATGGGTTGCCGTCCTACCCGTGTCAAGCCATTCTGGGGTGCTGAGCTACCCGTCGATCCTAACAACCAACCCTGAGGGACTATTCCACCCCCTACTGCTACTATCACATATATCATAACATAAACATACTATCAAACATATCTGGGGTGTCCGAACTACCCTTCGGTCCTAACAACCGAACTTGGGGACTATTCCCCTCCTACTACCACTATCACATATAACGTATCATGCCAACAGATAAACATATCATCACATACTGTCAGACATATCTGGGGTGTCTGACCTACCCTTCGGTCCTAACAACCGAACTCTACTACTATCACATATAACATACCATGCCAGCATATAACATATCAGGTAGCAGCAACCTAGATGATATCACAAAGATAATCATCTAATAATACAACTCCTACTAGTGGGCCGACATTGTGGTCGTAGACCCACCGCTACAGGAAGATAACTCACCTCGAACGAGTAGCTGCTGATAATCTGTGTAGGAAACCTCTGTCTGCTACTGCTCCGGAAATCCTCCGGCTATAATCCCCACAGAACACTTAGTCAAAAATTGATATCTACTCTTGGGGTAAAATGACTATTTTACCCCCAACCAAGTCCAAGTCAAAGTCAACTTCCAGTTGACCCAACTCGCCGAGTTGGGCCGTCAACTCGTCGAGTCCCTTTCCTTTACTCGTCCACGACTCGACTCTTCGAGTTTGGCAACGACTCAACGAGTTCCCCATCTTGACGAACATCAATGAACCTTCATCCGACTCGCCGAGTCGGATGAACACTCGTCGAGTTCACCTTCATCTGATGAACAAGTCGTGACCCCGACTCACCGAGTTGTATGAACAACTCATCGAGTTCATCTTCATCCTTAAGGAGATTGCCTTGGACTCGCCGAGTCTGTTCTAGCATTGGTCGAGTCCCATGAATTCTAGGTCTAAGGCTAAGTCCAACATGTTGGGTCACTCCTTCGGACCTTCTACAACCCTTCTAACACCCAACTGTGTTCTTTTGACCCTCAACAGATAAGGGACTCTATGCCTTGGACTCATCGAGTCCCAAGAACGGACTCGCGGAGTCGATAACATCCACCCCCTAAATCCTTGATTTCTGATGTACAACCTTTGACCAAAAGATAGATCCAAGCCCCTAAACTCGATCTAGCACGTAAAGTTTCGTACTTTACGTGCATGCATGGAACTTTTGAGCCAAAAAGTTGTTGGATATAGTGTCTAAGCCCATAACTATATTTGGTATGTACTTGACCCAACCCGGCATGGTCCATTTGGGTTGCACTTCACCCGAAAAATTTATGGATAATCTTTTGAGAATAGTATAAGTTATGATTTATTAATATATTATAAGTTCTAATATATTAATATAAAATGATATTATTTAATTAGTATTGATCTATAATTAATCTAGAATCAATTTAGAGATCAAAAGTATGACTAATTAAATATGGGCTCTTGTATTTTGATAGTGTGGGTTAATGCTTATTTGGAATGGGCTAGGCTTGCATGGAAAGTCCATGGATACTCCATGGAGCATTAACCCATGGATCTCATAGAAATGAAAAGACATGGGTATTAGGGTTTACATGGATGTAACCTTAATCCACCACACTATGAAAAGGAGGCTTTGATTCTTGAAATCACACTAGTTGTAGTGAGTATACTAAGAGGGCCGATTTCAAGAAGGGTGTTACTATTCTCTCAAAGTTCCAAAGTTTGTGGTAATTTGTGATTTCCATTTCAGGCATCCACACTATTGGTGCTAGGCTCTAAAACTCCTAGCAATCAACTACAACTACAAGGTAAGTAATTATATTAGCTTTATTTGACTCAAGTTCCACATGCCATGCTAGATAGGATAAGATCCTTGGAAAAATAATTATTTGCATGTATCTTAGTCAAACATAGATACAAGGTTTCTAGGGTTGCATGTACACCATAGGAGTGTTAGAATGTTCAAAACCAATCAATGGTATCAAATCCTAGGCTTGTTTGTTAAATACTTGATGCAAACTTGTTTTTCAAAAGCAAAAGACTGTCCAGACAAGAAAACTCGACGAGTTCTGGCCAAAAACTCGCCGAGTTTATGTGTTATTACATGAACTCGACGATTTCCCTGATGAACTCGACGAGTTTGTCATCCAGTGAGCAGTTTTTTGAGCTTTGCTGCTGTAAATGGACTAGAAACATTACCCTAAACTAGTTTGGTGCTGTAAAACTTGTTTTAGATGGTGTAATGATTGTTCTAATCCATTTTCAATGGTTAATATCAATTTTTCATGATTATATGTGTTCATATGTTCTTGAAAATTTGATATGAAAATTCACGTTCTTATGAGTTTTTGATAGATCATAGGAATTACTTGTTTAAATGTTTAATTCATAATCTTTATGTGTTTTAATGGATTCCATAACTTGTCCTCAAGTTATGGATAGCCAAAAGTCTCTTTGTGTTAAAAACCATTAAAAGAACACATAAGTTATAAAATGAAGATTCTTCATTTTAATAACTTATAAGTTATGAATGTGAAAGGTTTTGTAAAGTTACAAAACTTGCCCTCAAGTTTTGGAACATGTAATGTCACTTAATATACTTTAGTTCCAATCCCTAGATTTTTAAAAGTTAAAAATCAAACCTAATTATACTTTATAATATTATAAGTTAATAATTTATATATATGTATAAGAGCAAGTCATCTTACCATTAGTAGGCCTCATTCACGAAGCCGGTCTATAAGGGGGGTATAAGGTTGCTACCTGTAAAATGGCAGCTTAATGGGTGTCCACTCTCACCCACTGCTTCCTTGATCGGTGGAGGTTCGTTAGCCGAACGGGTAGGACAAAGACCTATAAATTCTCATTAAAAGTATAATGATAATTATAAAGTAACTAAATGCTTAATTAAATTCCCAATCTTAATTACTTTAGGAAAATGTGAATAAGGTGCTAATCCATGAAATTACACTTTACACTTTGTTTAAGTCGTTAGTGGAGCATGTGTGGTTAACCAACACACTAACTTGAACTTAACAAGGTAGGTAAAGGGTGACTTAATGTTTATCATAGTAGCGATGGAGCGTGTGTGGTTAACCGACACATCGATTAAGGGGTAATACATTAAGGGTACCAAGTAATTTGCATGGTTACTTCACACCTTGTTTTGTGATCCTCGACATCCCAGTCACAAAACTTGAAGGGCACACTTGAGATTGAAACATGCCATTGAAGAAAGTTCAATGAATCTCAAAGAATCTAGGAGTTTCTAACCCAATTAAAACCTAATTAAATATTTCGTTTTTCATGGTGGAAATTGGTCAATTGCCATTCACCTACCTTCAAATATCTTATAGCTTAGATTACGGCATCCCTCTTCTAAGTTATAAAATATTGTGTTGGGTCCTAGCCTTAATATTACATTTGGGTGTTTTATTTAGGACTATCTCTATATCTAATCTAATATATTCCCTCTTCTTTTTAGATGTCTTCCAATAACAATGCTTCTGGCTCAAACCCCACTAGCTCCTTCTCTCTCATGAATCTTTATGGGAGAGTCATCTTTGATGGATCCAACCTTACAGATTGGATCAGAAACATCAGGATGGTCACTCGGTATGAGAATAAAGAATATGTTCTTGACAAGGAGCTGAAGGTACCCGAGCAAAATGCTACTCCTGAAGAGCTTGTTGAATATGAGGTACATGAAAGAGATGCTACAAAAGTGGCATGCATCATAATGGCCACCATGACAGCCGAACTCCAAAAGTCCTATGAGGACTATTATCCTTTTGAGATACACCAGGACTTGATGGACCGCTACCATCAAAGTGCTCGTCAAGAGCGATATGAAATAATCTCCTCCATGATAACAACCTGGATGAAGGATGGTGAACCCATCACTGTACACATGCAGAAAATGCAATGGTATGTGGACCGTTTACTGAAGCTGAATGTGAACTTTCCTGAGGAGTTAGCATAGACATCATTTTGCACTCCTTACCATCGTGTTATGATCAATTCTGCATGACATATCACATGAACAAGGAATAAGTCACCCTCAGCAAACTTCAAGGACTCTTGAAGACCGCCGAAAGTGGTCTAAAGGGTAAGTCGGTTGTTACTACTCCTACTCCTACTCCAATTGCGGCCAATGTCTTGGCATTCGAGCATGACAAAGGGAAGAAGAGAAAGAACCCTTCTAAGGGTACCAAGGGTAAGACCCTTGAAGGCTCCTCTTCAAGAAAAACCAAGAAAGGTTTTGTCACTCCTTCTGCTAACCCTAATGAGGCTGAATGCTTCTATTGCCATGAAAAGTCGCACTGGAAGCAAAACTACCCAAAGTACCAGCAAGATTTGAAGGATGGGAAAGTAAAACCCAATCATGCCGGTATATACATTATATTGTCTAATAACTCTCCTCATTCTAAGTCTTCGGTCCTTGATACAGGTTATGGTATTCACATATGTTGTGATTTTCAGGGACTAAGAAGAAGTGAGAATGTGGAGCAGGGAAAGATAAACTTGATCATGGGAAACAGGAAAGCTTCACCTGTCACCAAGACATGAGTTTATTCCTTAGTGCTAAATAGTTGGTTTACATTAGATTTGAATAAATGTTATTATTTTCCAGAAATGGCAAGAAATGTTATTTCCTTTCATGCATTGTATAAACAAGGGTTTACCTTTTATTTTGATAATAATAATGGTAGTATTGATGCTTTCTTTAATAATGTTCTTTATTTTAAAGCATTACCTTGTGATGGTGTGTATGAAACTGTATCTGTTATAGATAATCTAGGAAATAATGTATTGTGTATTGACTCTTCCACTAGCTTAGATAAAGCATCTTTATGGCAATGTCGTCTTGGACATGTAAGCAAGAAACGCATAGGACAACTCCAAAAGGATAGAGTCTTGGAGTCATTTGACCTAAAGTCCGATGATAGTTGTGAATCTTGTTTGCTTGGTAAAATGAGAAAGTCACCTTTTACTGGCACTTGTGCTAGGGGTGAAGGTTTGTTGGACCTCATACACACGGATGTGTGTGGACCCTTCAGAACTGCCACAAGAGATGCTAATCACTTCTATGTGACTTTTACTGATGATTTTAGTAGATATGGATATGTCTACTTAATCAAGCATAAGTTAGAAACCTTTGAGAAATTCAAAGAGTTTAAGCAAGAAGTGGAGAATCAGTTGGGCAGGAACATTAAGATGCTCTGATCCGATCATGGTGTTAAGTATCTTAGTACTGAGTTCCTTTACTATCTTAAGGAGTGTGGGATTGTCTCACAATTGACACCTCCTAGGACACCACAGTTGAATGATGTAGCTGAGAGGCGCAATCGAACATTGTTGGACATGGTTCGTTCCATGATGAGTCGAGCTTCGCTACCAATTTCATTTTCGGGGTATGCCTTAGAGACTGCCGCCCATATCCTTAATCTATTCCCTACAAAGAAGGTTGCCAAAACACCTCACAAGGTGTGGACTAGAAAAGTTCCCAATCTAGACCACATCAAGATTTGGGGTTGCGAGGCTTTCGTGAGACGCGAGACTCATGATAAGCTCGAACCCCGAAGCGAAAGATGTATTTTCATTGGCTACCCACAGAAATCCTTTGGCTACATCTTCTACAGACTCAGTGATAATGTGGTTTTTGTAGCAAGAAGAGGATTCTTTCAAGAGAGAGAATTCATAAGCCAAGGAGACAATGGGAGGCAAATTGACCTTCAGGAAATTCAAGAGTCAAGTGGTGAAGGAACCTCAAACCCTAGCCCTCAACCTGAGGTGGAAACTCCTTTTGAGCCGACTGAAGAATCTATACCTCTGAGGCGTTCCACCAGGGTTAGGAATGCACCAGAGCAGTATTATGGTTTCCATATTACTGCATAAGGTGAAACACTTATCAGTGATAACACACTGGTAAATCTGGATGAACCTAACAACTACACGGAAGCCATGGTAGGCCCTGAGGCTACTAAATGGAAAGAGGCTATGGACAGCGAGATACAGTCCATGTATGACAATCATGTTTGGAACTTGGTTGAAAATGTACCTGATCGTAATATAGTTAGGTGCAAATGGATCTTCAAGAAGAATACCTACATAGATGGTAATGTACACACTTATAAGGCACGAATGGTTGCAATGGGTTATTCTCAAACTCCGAGAGTTGATTATGATGAGACCTTTTCACCAGTGGCCAAGATTAATTCTATTAAAGTTCCGCTAGTCATTGTTGCATTTCATGACTATGAAATATGGCAAATGGATGTCAAAACCACTTTCCTTAATGGAAAGTTGGTTGAAGATGTTTACATGGTTCAGCCAGAGGGTTTTGTTAGTACAGAGTACCCCAATAGAGTGTGTAAGCTCGAGAAATCCATTTATGGATTGAAACAGGCACCTCGCATATGGAATCTTTGCTTTGATGAGAAAGTCAAAGAATTTGGATTTTCAAGGAGTGAAGATGAATCTTGTGTCTATATCAAGGCTAGTGGGAGTATAGCCAGATTTTTGGTACTGTATGTGGATGACATACTACTCATAGGAAATGACATCCCAACCCTACAGGAAGTAAAGTCCTGGCTTGGGAAGTGTTTCGCTATGAAGGACCTTGGAGAAGCTGCTTATATCCTAGGGATAAGGATTTTGAGAAACAGGAGTAAAAGACTAATTGGACTTAGTCAAAGCACCTATGTGGACAAAGTGTTGAAAAGGTTCAACATGCATAACTCCAAGAAAGGTGAGTTACCTATCCGATGTAACGCTAGACTGAGTAAAACTCAGAGTCCGGGTACAGAGGCTGAGATAGCTGAGATGAGTCGAGTACCATACACTCCTGCTGTAGGCTTGATCATGTATGCTATGACTTGTACTCGCCCTGATGTTGCCTTTTCTTTGAGCATGGTCAGCAGATATCAGGGGAATTTCTGGCAAGACTCACTGGACAACGGTAAAGAATATTCTCAAGTACCTGCAAAGGACTAAGGACTGGGTCCTTACCCTTGGTGGGAGTGATGACTTGAGAGTCATAGTATTGTGATGCTAGCTTTCAGAATGACAGGGATAATTTCCGCTATCATTCGGGTTGGGTCTTTACCCTAAACGGAGGGGCAATTACTTGGAAAAGTTCCAAGCAGGACACAGTGGCTGATTCTACTTGTGAATCAGAGTATATAGCAGCAAGCGAGGCAGCAAAGGAGGCTATATGGCTAAAGAACTTCATCGGAGACCTTGGAGTTTTACCAGCTATAAAGGAGCCAATGGAGATTTTCTGTGACAGCAATAGTGTGGTTGCCTTAGCCAAAGAACCAAGAGATCATGGGAGATCCAGACATATTGACATCGAATAGAAGAAGGAACCATCGTGGCAAAGAGGGTATCATCGGATGAGAACCCAACAGATCCCCTAACGAAGGGACTGACTCGGGTTAAGCATCACCATCATGCTCGGAGCATTGGGCTGAAGGATGATATTAGTTTAGTAGTTAGATAAGCTTGGAATTTGTAAAATGTAATTGACATTTGATGATAAATAAAAGCTATTATTTATGACTAAAGTGTTTCTATCTCTTATCAATCGTTTACTGTTATTTCTTTTTGCATGTTTTGACTTCCAGAATAATTATGCTATGGTTTATATCATATTATTCAAACTCTCCACAGTCAGTCATATGTTGGAAGTAGATATGAATCAAGACTGTCATGGTTTGGCTTGTAGAGGTCTAAGATGTTAGAAAAATTAGGGATACAGCACTCATGAGTGCTCATAAGTTCTAAGTATTGGATTCAACCCACGCTAACTAGTATCACTTCATGGAATTTATCTCAAGTGATCGTGAGACGGTAATATCATATAAGTCTTCAAACCTAGAGATATGATTTGTTGCCTATGAGTTGGTTATGCATTGATTGCACGAAAACGTATTGGTAACTCGATGTTATAAACCGTGCCTTTGTGTGTAATTCAACAAGTAGTAGAGCAAACATATGAGTCGAAGTTTATCTGTTTCTTCTAGGATTAGAAGCGATATCTGGGCCCCTCGATGATTTTTTTTACCTATGTACTGGGCCCGGTCAGAACTAAATTGATGTGTTCAGTTAAGTTCTATGTCAAACAAATCGGAAATCGGGAAACAAATGTTGGACAATAAGCAAGACCATGTTCCATGTATTTGTTCGGCTGATATCTAGAACAGAGGACTATATGATCACTTATCTAAAATGGCGCTTCATAGTTCAATAGAGTTTAAAGAGCTACAATTGTTGATCGGTTCCTGAAGTCATACTTGCAACTATAGTTATTAGACTTATCCAAGTGGGAGACTGTTGGATATAGTGTCTAAGTCCATAACTATATTTGGTATGTACTTGACCCGACCCGACATGGTCCATTTGGGTTGCACTTCAGCCGAACAATTTATGGATAATCTTTGAGAATAGTATAAGTTATGATTTATTAATATATTATAAGTTCTAATATAGTAATATAAAATCATATTATTTAATTAGTATTGATCTATAATTAATCTAGAATTAATTTAGAGATCAAAAGTATGACTAATTAAATATGGGCTCTTGTATTTATATAGTGTGGGCTAATGCTTATTTGGAATGGGCTAGGCTTGCATGGAAAGTCCATGGATACTCCATGGAGCTTTAACCCATGGATCTCAAGGAAATGAAAAGACATGGGTATTAGGGTTTACATGGATGTAACCCTAATCCACCACACTATATAAAGGAGGTTTTGGTTCTTGAAATCACACTAGTTGTAGTGAGTATACTAAGAGGGCCGATTTCAAGAAGGGTGTTACTATTCTCTCAAAGTTCCAAAGTTTGTGGTGATTTGTGATTTCCATTTGAGGCATCCACACTATTGGTGCTGGACATATTAACAGCTAAACAAACAAATACTATAATCAAAAACATGTTTAAATGTACCAATCTATAAAGACAAATTATGAACTTCTCCTTCCTTGGTGTTAAAACCAACTTCCAGAGCTTCTTTTCCTCTGAATTTCGTCTACAGGAATCCTCCTAGGTCAGCCAAAGTTTTCCCCAATCATAATGGAGAAGGATATATATATTTTCTGGAAAATCACCATTCACGTCGTGAGAATTTAAAACTCACGTCGTTAACTCGAGGCAATCGTGATCATCAAGGATTCCTTCACCCGGATGCTTATCTTCTAACTTTTTCTACTCACGTTGTGAACCATCAACTGTTCACGTTGTGAGTACGTCTTTTTTTTCCAGGTGTTTTCCTTGTCTTTCAAGCCTTCCACCTCCAAAGTTCCATCCTTTAACACTTTTAGTCCCTTTCTTCAAAATGTCTTCTTTTTTGCTGCAAAATATAATTTAACCTTATAAGTATCATTATTCTATGCAAATGGCCAAATATATATATATATATATATATATATATATATATACATATATATATATATATATATATATATATATATATATATATATATATATATATATATATATATAAATGTACTTAAATATTGCCTAAAAATATGTATAAAAATGGCAATATCAAAATACCCCAGACTTAGGCTTTGCTTGCCCTCAAGCAAATCTACTTATTTAAACTCAAACCTTCATCACTAGCATTTCATAGAACAATCCAATTCCAGCTCAACCAATATGCCAAGACCTCAATGCATGCATTTGTGTCTAAGTTTTTTCCTAAAGTACCCCCCATACTTTAAATACTCACAATCTTCATAAACAATTACCCACTTCTTTCGAACAATGCTCATTTTATGCAACCCTCTGAATCCATCCTCAGAAAGTTTTTTAACCTCAAGATATTTTTGGTTAAGCTACCCAAGCATACATAATATAGAAATTACAACTTTAAATACCACCATGGAGCTCTTGGAATTCTTCTTTTCTTTGATATTTGATCTTTGATTGCTTGAATTCACCATATTTATAATTTTTGGTATCTTCAACTTTTGATTCTTTGGAATTTTGATCTTTGATCTTCATACTTTGATAGCTCCAAAATATAGAAAGTTTTTAACCTCAAGATATTTTTGGGTTAACCTCTGGTCCATATTATTCAGCATAGCCATCATAGCTTCTATTTCTTCGGTTTGTGCACCTCCACTGCCTTTTATTCCATCTTGTCTAGGGTTGTGGTACTCATGAGAGTGCTTCGCGAATTCTTCAATCATCTTCTTGACCTCCCTTGGATTTTTCTTTGTCAAAGGTCCTTGAGAATCAAGGAGTTGTCTTCTCATAACATTGACCCCATCATTGAAGATTGACGTCTCTTGTTGAACATTAAGATCATGTTGAGGGCAATTTCTAAGCAAGCCTTTGTAACGCTCCCATGCTTCATATAATGACTCCCCCGACTGTTGTTCAAAGTTGGCTATTGCCTTCTTGAGTTTAGCTATCTTGGATGGTGGGCAAAATTGGTCAAGAAACTGCTCATGCATTTGAGCCCAAGTGGTGATCGTTCCTGGTGGAAGTGATTTTAACCACTCTTTAGCAGCTCCCTTAAAAGTAATGGGAAGCATCCTAAGCAAGACGGTGTTTCTATTGACATTTGGGACATTGAAGTAATCCGCAATGTCATTGACTTCATCGAGATGCTTAAAAGCATCCTCATGATACTTCCCATAAAATGGGATATCCTTTAGTGCAGTCAAGATGTGCCCCTTCAGCTCGAATGTGGCAGTGGCAGGTATTGCGGGTTGGACTAAACCGGGACCCACATCCTCTCGGATCCACTTCTTGTAAGCTCCCATGGACATCTCCTCAATGTTTGCCATTTCGTCCTCTTGCTTGTCTTCGGGCTCACTCGCAAATATTTCAAATTCTAGGTCTGACTCGTATTCTGATTCGTGTGGATTAGAAACTGGACCAAATTCTTCAACTTTGCCTTTATCCTTTGGGGTTGAACTTGACTCTCTTGTCTTCTTTCCCGACTTCCTTGAAAAGGCTGATTTTAGTTCTTGCAATGGCGTCTTCTTTGGCGTGTGATCTTCCTTCGCGTTCTTATTCTTATTTTTGTGAAGGGCTGACTCCGGATCTTCAAGTGGTGGTACCAAAGGTGTGTTAGAGCCTCTGGTCATGAACTCCTGCAAACTAAACAAAATAACGACGTAAAAACGAACTAAAATAGAAAAATAAACTAAAAACTAAAGAAAAATAAAAATCACAGTTCTCACGTCGTGAGGCTATAAACTCACGTCGTGAGTTCTGTAATCAGAAAAAAATCAAACCTTCCTAGAAACTAAACAAAATGAATAAAAACTGATAACTACTGAATTCACGTCGTGAGAGGTGCCCTCACGTCGTGGAAACTGAACAAACAGAAAGAAAAATTAAAAACTAATGCTACTAAAACCTTTGCTGGAAATTAACTTTTTGATGGTTTTATCCCATAAAAAGAATCGATTAACCTAAAGCAAATAAATAAATAATAAACTAGCCAAAAACTTGACGTGCATGATAGTACCCACTAATTTTATAATTTATAACCTAACTAACTAACTAAATAAAATGCACCTACGTAGTGTACCTAGTCGAATTATAGAATAGTTTGGTAAGTTGGGTGTCGATCACAAGGAACGGTGTTATTAATTAATCTATTCACTACTAAATTAATCTAACTATTAATAAGCTAAAAAGGGGTTTTTATCTAATTTTCCAAGTTTATATGAACTTAATCCTTTATAAAAAAAACTCAATCAATAAACAAAACACTTCTGTTAGTTCGAATTCGCTTTCACTCAATGGTTATACATTGGCTATGATTATTACTGTTGGTGACCAATTAAGGAAGTATTAGCAATTTAGTTCTATATCTACTAATTATTAATCAATTCATGTAAATCTATTTATGGTCATACAATAGTTAACACATAATCAATTATTAAATAAGATTGGAGCCATGAAAGATTGATTCATCAAAACACAATTACAGTCATAATATGAGTTCTCTAACACAACTTGATTTAATGATTCAATTACTAATCTAAGATTAGTTTGATCTTAGCTCCAATAAACTAGTGTTCACTATATTATTAGGTATTCAAGTTCATGCAGATTTGTGTTCACTAACTACACAGAACAAGAATTCAAAGCAAGAATCAAATAATTAATTCAAGCATGCTAGGTAAAATCAATCAACACAAGCATATCACCAACAAGTAAAGTTAAGTCTAATGCATTAAAACCATGAGTTCCACCTTTATCTAGCTAACAGAAGCAGCTAGATTTAGCTGGACATATTAACAGCTAAACAAACAAATACTATAATCAAAAACATGTTTAAATGTACCAATCTATAAAGACAGATTAAGAACTTCTCCTTCCTTGGTGTTAAAACCAATTTCCAAAGATTCTTTTCCTCTGAATTTCGTCTCTAGGAATCCTCCTAGGCCAGCCAAAGTTGTCCCCAATCGTAATGGAGAAGGATATATATTTTCTAAAATTACCGTTCACGTCATGAGAATTTAAAACTCACGTCGTGAACTCGAGGTAATCGTGATCGTTACGGATTCCTTCACCTGGATGCTTATCTTCTAACTTTTTTCTACTCACGTCGTGAACCATCAACTGTTCACGTCGTGAGTACGTCTTTTTTTGGGTGTTTTCCTTGTCTTTCAAGCCTTCCACCTCCAAAGTTCCATCCTTTAACACTTTTAGTCCCTTTCTTCAAAATGTCTTCTTTTTGCTGCAAAATATAATTTAACCTTATAAGTATCATTATTCTATGCAAATGACCAAAATATATATAAAAATGTACTTAAATATTGCCTAAAAATATGTATAAAAATGGCAATATAAGTAAGAAATTCTATTAGCTTTATTTGATTCAAGTTCCAAATGTCATGCTAGATAGGATAAGAGCCTTGAAAAAATAATTGTTTGTATGTATCTTAGTCAAACATAGATCCAAGGTTTCTAGGGTTGCATGTACACCATAGGAGTGTTAGAATAATCAAAACCCATCAAAAGGCTCTAAAATGACTCTTATGTTGCATGGGACCTTCCTTGGGTGCAAAAGCAACCCAAATCTGCTTTGCGACTCCTTCCAAGACCTAGATCTGAAGTCTGGACCCCCAACCATGTTTGCAATCATGGTTGGCCACCTCATTTGGCTTAAAAGCCCTAAATCTTCCCCAAAAAGGGATCTAACAAATGAACAATCAAGGTACAGACTTTATACCTTTCAAGGACTGGAAATGATGCACCAAACTCGAATCCTTCAGTCTCCTCTTGATCCTTCTATGCTCTTCCTTCTTCCTTGAGGTCAAAACTCACAAAAATCACTCAAAAGCCTTAGATCTTGAACCAAAACACTTAGGGTTTACTAGGGAGGGTTTCCGGGAGCATTAGGGACGAGTGGTGGCTGAATGAGATGATTAAATAGGGTGCAAACCCTCATATTAGGGTTTTTGTCAAGTCAGAGCCTACTCGTCGAGTCCGGGACCCGACTCGATGAGTCCATCACTTAAATCCCGCGTCCCATCCCGCTTATACTCAACGAGTTGGTCCTTCAACTCGCCGAGTCCAAGGCCAAAAATGCAAAATATTTAAATAAATTACATACCAGGAACCAGGTGCTACATTCACTTCCTCCACCTCCTCCAATAATTCTCCCTAACCCACAAGCTCAAAGACTTGAAAATTTCATGGTCACTCAAGACCTATTGGCTAGCAAACACCAAGATGGAAAGTTTGTGTGTACACATGTTAGGAGTCGATGTCTCAAGGAAGCTGGTTGTTGATTTGGTTCTTCTTTCACTCCCTGAGTCGTATAGTGAGGTCATTAAGGACTACTATATGACAGATCACGACATGACCCTTATCGATCTTGCCTATTTGCTTGTTGCAGCTGAATCAGCAATGATTTGGCACACCGGTAAAGTAAATTTGATTGGAAGATCTACTTCGCAAACTTCCTTGGACAATGACAATGGAAACATTGGAAGTCCAGAAAATATTTCTCTTTCCAAGGGAAAGGGAAAGGCTAAGTCTGAGATTGTCCTGTGTACCATTCCCAAAGAGTCCATATGTTTCTATTGCCAAGAGAACGGGTATTGGTTGCGAAGCTTCCATATTTACCTGAAAGATCGCAAAGATGGTAAAGTCAAAACGTTTGACTCTACTTCAGGTAAAATCCACTATCTAACTCTATTGAGTGATGGGTTTGAGCCAAAAGAACATCATATGTGCTCATGCAAACCCTAATGATTGGATCTAGGTTTCTCTATTGTACATGCATTCATCCAAGACTTTCAAACCCTAGATCTAGCATATGATATTCGAAATTAACATAATAAATAGATCTAGATGATTACCTTGTTGTTGATTGAAGATCTTGAACCCTTGAGAACTTTAGCACCTCAAGTGTTGTGCCTCTAATGAATCACAAACACCAATAGCAATTGGAGGAAAGCAAGAGAGAGATGGGAGAGGAGAATTTCGGCTCTAGGACTTCTAGGGTTCAGGTGGCCGAAATTCCCATGCCCAAGGGTCCTTTATATATGTGTAGGAATTAGGGTTGTAGTCATTATCCTTATCTGGTTACTTAGCCACCAAGCATCCCATAAGATAATTCTAGAATCCCTATCATGGACGAATTATTAAGGCTTTATCCCTAGAATTCGTCCACCCTATCTATTAGGGTTTCCTTGCCCAACTTTGCAACTATCACATAATTACAGTTCAATACCCTTAAGTTCAATTAACTTCTTTTCATCACAAAATTAATGCTTAATTAATTCCTGACCAATGTTAATTAAACAAATATGATTTCTCTTTTATTATATTAGTCTTATAATATATTAATAAACCATAATCACCTCTTTCTATATTACTCCTCCATTTAAGTTGCTTTGGTGAAGGCAACCCAAAAGGACCATGCACAAGCGGGTCAACTACATACCAAATATAGTTATGGACTTAGACACTAATCCAACAGTCTCCCACTTTGATAAGTCTAATAACTATAAATGCAAATGTAACTTCTGGATCCGATTAGCAATCGCAGTTCTCAAAACTATTTATCTTATCAATAATCTGTCCTTAAGATAAGGGATCGTATAATCCTATGTTCTAGATAACGTGCGGACAATTACATGGAACATAGTCATACTTATTGTCCAACAGCTTGTTTCTCGATCTCAGATCCGTTTGACATAGAACTTAATTGACCACATCGATTCAGTCCTGACCGGGCCCGACACATGAGTCAAACCAAATTATCGAGGATCCCTGATATCGCTTTTATCCTCTTAGAATAAAAGGAACAAATAAACTTCGACTTATATGCATTTACCATTCACTAATAAAATCATACACAACAACGCGTTTTATAACATCAAGTTACTGATGCGTTTACGCATTATCAATGCACAACCAATTAGCAAATAATAAACCATATATCTAGGTTTTATGACCATATGATATTATCGTCTTGCGATCACTCGTGATAAATTCCATGAAGTGATTCCAAGAAGCGTGGGTTTATTCCAATGCTCTAAATTTGTTCATAAGCACTCATGAACGTTGTAGCAAACTCTTGCTATGTCTAAGACACTTTAGACAGTCTACACACCAATTCATGACAGTCTTCACTCATACCTACTTCCAAAATATGAACGACTGTGGACCGTTTGAATAATCTTATTATTCAGAAATTCAAAATATGCAAAATGAAATAATAGGTAAACAATTAACATAAGACAGTAGCTTTACTCATAAATAATACCCATTTATTTAATCATCAAATGTTAATTACAATTTATCTATTACACATTTCTAAACTATTTAATCTAAACTAATATCGTCCTTCAACCCGATGCTCCTAACGTGCTGCAAGTGCTTAACCCTGCTCAGTCCCTTCGTAAGCGGATCTGTTGGGTTATCCTCCGACAATACCCTCTTCACTATGAGGAGTCCTTATTCCACCCGATGTCAAATAAAGTGATATTTTTTTCGATATGTCGAGATATGCCATGATCCCTCGGTTTCATGGTCAAGGCAACCGCTCCTTCATTATCACAGAAAATTTCCATAGGCTCCTGTATGGCCAGTAAAACTCCAAGGTCTCCAATGAAGTTCTTCAACCATATTTCCTCCTTTGATGCTTCGCTCACTGCAATGTACTATGATTCGCACATTGAATCAGCTACGGTCTCTTGCTCGGAACTTTTCCAAGTCACTGCTCCTCCATTTAGGGTAAAGACCCAGCCCGACTGCGAACAGTAGTTGTCCCTGTCGGTCTGAAAACCGGCGTCACTGTACCCTTGCACCTTTGAGTCATCACTCCCACCGAGGACTAGAAACCATTCCTTGGTCCTCCGAAAGTACTTAAGAATATTCTTGACTATGGTCCAATATGCTTTGCCAGGGTTCCCTTGATATCTGCTGACCATGCTCAAAGAAAAGGCCACATCAGGGTGAGTACAAGTCATAGCATACATGATCGAGCCAACTGCGGAAGTGTATGCTACTAGGCTCATCTCTGCTATCTCGACTTCGGTACTCAAACTTTGAGTCTTACTCAACTTGGCATAACATTGGATTGGTAACTCTCCCTTATTTGAATTCTCCATACTAAAACGCTTTAGTACCTTGTCTAAGTAAGTATTCTGACTAGGTCTTATTAGTCTCTTACTTCTGTTTCTCACTATCCTTATTCCCAGAATATAGGCAGCCTCTCCGAGGTCCTTCATAGAGAAGCACTTCTTGAGCCAGGACTTAACCTCCTGCAGTGTTGGGATGTCGTTTCCTATGAGTAGTATGTCATCGACATACAATACGAGGAAGCTTACTATACTCTGTAACGTCTGCAGATCCAGGCTAGTCAATTTAGAGACAATAAGCATCAAAAATGAGTTTTTGATGGAAGATTATTTAGAAGGATTAATCTTTTCCAAGTGTTAGTATATGTTACAAGGGTTCCGTAGATATAAAGAACGTCGGAATTTGAGTTATAACGAAGAAGTTATGACTCGTCGAAGTTTTACGGCTAAACCAGCACGACACCCGGAATCGTAAAAAGTGAATTTACGATAAAATACTTTTTAGCCTTAGCGATCTAAACGAAAGTAGTAGTATATGTTAAACCGAGATTGAGCATAAAAAGAACGTCCAAATCTAACTTCGTATGAGGAAGTTATGATTTTTCTAAGATTTAGCATAACAGTACACAGCCCGAAATCTGAATTTTAGATCGGTCGAGTTTTAGCCAAAATAATCTAAACGAGAAATGAAGATATCGTTAATAGGAGTTAAATGATAAAAAGACAATCGAAAACGGAGCTCGTATGCGAAAGATATGGACGAATCTTAGTCGCTACTCTTCGAGCGCAATGAATTCGATACAATTTTGTAAATATGAGATAGAGTGAGAATTAGCCGACGGGATCTAAATGAGAGTTGTGATACTCGTAAATACCAATGCGTGGATATAAATAATGTCGATAATAGAGCTCGTATGCGAAAGATATGGATGAAACTTAGTCCCTACTCTTCGAGCGCGATAAATTCGATACAATTTTGCAAATCGGAGGTAGAATGAGAATTAGCCGACGAGGTCTAAATGAAAGTTGTAGTACTCATAAATATCAACGTGTAGATATAAAGAACATAGAAAATGGAGCTCGTACACGGAAGATCCGGACGAAGCTTAGGGGCTACTCTATGATAAAATCCCTATAAATAAAGGATGAATCCTTCATAATTTCTTCACACCATAACCTTTCTTTCTCTCTCTAACTTCTCTCTAGCCTACTTAAACCCCTCCCAAGTCTAGGGAACCTCCCTAGCACAAGAAGAAATCCCCGGAGCGCCCGACGGCTCCGAGAAGAAAAACTTTCGGCTCGGAAACGTTGCTCCAGCAAAGCCCGGTTTTTAATAAAACTCGCTGTAAGTGAGCTACGCCTATACTATATTTAATATAGATTTTATTTAATTATAGTAGCATTATTAGGACCTTAACATAATTATTTGGGCTATTATTATGAGTTATATTGAGTGTTATTTAACGCTTATATAATAGTAATAATAGCTAGACTATTAATTAGTTGCGGTTAACGTTAAAAACTAAACCCTAATGGTATTGATACTAGGTTTTGTCGAGGAAAATTGTTTTGAGATAACAAAGCGCTTTTTGAGTTCGGAATCACCACCTAATCAGGTGAGTGCATGGTCCCTTTCATCTTACACATAGATATGAAGTATTTATATATATTACGTGTTGTGAGTGCATGGTCTCTTTCATCTTACACATAGATATGAAGTATTTTATATAAACTACGTGCTATGTGTGCATATTATCTGTATACTTACTATCTATGCTGGATGAACAATTTTATACAAGTTTTAAATGATTTAAACTATATACGTATTTTATATCTACAAATATGTTGGGTATAACATGGGTAGATGAATGATGAGAGATAAAAGATGATATGAGTGATCATTGGCAGCTATAGACCTAGTGCTTATTGAATAAACGCTGGTAGCTATGGACTTAGTACCTGATATATAAACGTTGGTAGCTATGGACTTAGTACCTAAACACCGGTAGCTATGGATTTAGTACCCGATCAATGAACTTTAGCAGCTATGGAATTAGTGTTTTACGAACGAGCATTGGCAGCTATGGACTTAGTGCCAGTCCTATAACCCTAGAAGCAAAGGACCTTGGAATAAACGAATGCAGGATAGATGACTCTTAGGATAGATCCTTAAGAGTAAAGAAGATAATGGGGATGGGTAATTGGGTTGATTGTTTGATTGTTTAAACATAATAATTATATTATTGTGTGTTGAAAACTCTATGTACTCACCAGGTTTCCCAACCTGACCCACTCAACTTATTTATATCATAGGTGTTGATATGAAGTCGCATTACACTGAGAGATTAAGGAGATATAAATCACTAGTGATAATGAATGTAAGTTCTGTTTATGCTTATGTTTTTGTATAGACGATGACATCCCAAATGTTTTAAAATGAATAAAAATAATTTTCTTCAGAAATGCTTTGATAACGTATTTATCATGCTTTACTGGGAATAAATTACGCAACATTTTTATTAAAAGATGTACTCTTATTTTTATAAAGCATAAACAAAAATCGTTCTTTTCTGGCCGTGAAAATAGGGATGTCACATACTCCCACTGGCTTTGACATATGCACATGGTTCATCCTCGCTTCATAGAAAACCAAACTCTTTGACTTTCTCATTGAAACAAAGATTCCATCTGCGAGACGCATGTTTCAGTCCATAAATGGACTTATCAAGCTTGCACACTCTATTTGGATGTTTCGCACTTACAAAACCCTCTGGCTGATCCATGTAAACATCCTTAGCCAACTTTCCATTACGGAAAGCGGTTTTGACATCCATCTGCCATATTTCATAGTCATGAAATGCAACAATGGCCAACATCACCCTAATAGACTTTATCTTTGCAACCGGTGAGAAGGTTTCATCATAGTCAACTCTAGGAGTTTGAGTGAAACCATTCGCAACTAATCGTGCCTTATAGGTGTGCACATTCCCATCCATGTCGGTCTTCTTCTTGAAGATCCATTTGCACCGGACCATCTTACGACTTGATACATAGTCAACCAAATTCCAAACTTGGTTGTCATACATAGACTGAATCTCGTTTTCCATCGCCTCTTTCCACTTTACAGACTCTGGGCCTGCCATGGCTTTCCTTATATCTGTTAGGCTCGTCCAAATTCATTAGTGTACTATCACTAATGAACGTATCCCCTTCGGTAGTAATATGAAAACCATAAAACTGGGGTTGAACCCTAACTCTTTCGAAACGTCTAAGAGGTAAGGACTTGTCAATCGGTTCAACCGAAGTTTCCTCCTCGGGTTGAGCGACAGCGTTAGAGGTTCCTTCAACGCTCGATTCTTGAAGCTCTTCAAGATCGATTTGCCTCCCACCGTCCCCTAGGCTTATGAGTTCTCGCTCACGGAAAACCCCTCTCCTCGCGACAAAGACAATGTTGTCACTCGGTCTATAGAAGAGATATCCAAAGGAATTCTACGGGTAGCCGATGAAAATACACCGCTCACTACGAGGTTTGAGATTGTCGTGAGTCTCTCGTCTTATGAAAGCCTCGAAACCCCAAAACTTGATATGTGACAATGAGGGAGCTTTCCCTGTCCACATCTCGTGAGGTGTTTTGACAACCTTCTTCGTATGGACTAAGTTAAGGATATGGGCGGCAGTCTCTAAGGTATACCCCTAGAATGAGATAGGTAGTGAAGCACGACTCATCATGGAACGAACCTTGTCTAGCTAGGTTCGATTATGCTTCTCAGCCATAGAGTTCAACTGCGGTGTCTTATTTGGCGTCAATTGCGAAACGATTCCACATTCCTTGAGGTAGTCGTGGAATTCAAGACTTAGGTACTCTTCACCACGATCAGATCGAAGCATCTTGATTTTCCTGCCCAACCGATTCTCCACTTCTTGTTTAAACTCTTTGAACTTTTCAAAAGTTTCTGAATTGTGCCTGATTAAGTAGATATACCCATATCTGTTATAATCATCGGTAAAAGTCATATAGAAGCGGCTCGCATACTTTGCGGTGGATCTAAAGGGCCCTCTTACATCGGTGTGTATGACATCCAATAAACCCTCACCCCTTTTCACAAGTGCAGTAAAGGGTGACTTGGTCATCTTTCCAAGTAAACGAGACTCGTGTACGTCATCGTCCCTAAGGTCGAATGACTCCAACACTCCATACTTTTGGAGTTGGGCTATGTGTTTCTTGTTGACATGTCCAAGACGACAATGCCACAAGCATGCTTTATCCATACTATTGGAAGAATCAACACACAACAAATCATTTCCTAAGTTATCTACAACCATCATAGTTTCATATATTCCATTACAAGGCAATGCTTCAAAATATAAAACACTATTAAGATAAGCAAAAATAGAACCCTTTTCATTATCAAATGAATATCTAAATCCTTGTCTATATAAACCATGAAATGAAATGATGTTTCTTGCAATATCTGGAGAATAGCAACAATTATTTAAATCTAAACCTAATCCATTACTAAGAACTAAGGAATATACTCCAATCTTGGTGACAGGCGACGATCTTCTGTTTCCCATGATTAGATTTATCTTCCCATGCTCCACATCCCTATTTCTTCTTAGTCCCTGCAAATCAGAACAAATGTGAAAACCACATTGTGACATCCCCAAAATCACGGCCAGAAAAGACCGATTTTGTTTATGCTTTATAAAAATCAGAGTACTTCATTTTATAAAGGTTACGGAATTTGTTCCCAGAAAAACATGGTAAATACGTTATTAAAACATTTTCGAAGAAACGTATTTATTTCATTTTAAAATGTTTGGGATGTCATCGTTAATACCGAAACATAAGCATAAACAGAACTTACAATGATTTACACTAGTGATCTATATCTCTTTAAATCTCTCAGTGTAATGTCACTTCACTTCGTCACCTGTGATATACATAAACTGAGTGGGTCAGGTTGGGAAACCTGGTGAGTACATAGGGTTTTCAGCCCACAATAATATAATTGTTATGTTTAATCATCAAACAATTAACCCCATTACCCATCCCCGTTATCTTCTTTACTCTTTAAGGATTTAACCTAAGAGTCGTCTATCCTGCATTCGTTTATTCCGAAGTCCCTTACTTCCAGGGTTATAGGACTGGCACTAAATCCATAGCTGCCAATGTTCGTTCATAAAGCACTAATTCCATAGCTGCTATAGTCTATTCATCGGGTACTAAATCCATAGCTACCAGTCTTTATCTAATAGGTACTAAGTCCATAGCTACCAATGTTCAACAGGTACTAAATCATTAGCTACCAGCGTCTAACTAATAGGTACTAAGTCCATAGCTACCAATTCCCAACAGGTACTAAATCCATAGCTACCAACGTCTAAATGGTACTAAGTCCATAGCTACCGATGTTCGTCTCACAGGCACTAAGTCTATAGCTGCCAATATATACTCACGTCATCTTCTATCTCTCATCATTCATCTACCCATCTCATACCCAACATATTCGTACATATAAAATACGTATACAGTTTAAATCCTTTAAAACATGTATAAAACGTTCATCCAACATAGAAAGCAAGTATTCAGATAATATGCACACATAGCATGTAGTTTATATAAAATACTTCATATCTATGTGTAAGATGAAAGGGACCATGCACTCACCTGAGTAGGTGGTGACTCAGTACTCGGACAACGCTTCGATACTCTCAAAACGATATTCCTTCGATAAAACCTAGTATCGATACCACTAGGGTTTAGTTTAACGATAACCGCGACAAATTAATTAGTCCGAGTATTATTAAGTGTTAATAATACTCGATATAACTCATTTTAATAGCCCAAATAATTATTTTAAGGACCTAATAACATTCCTATAATTATATGAAAGCTATATTAAAAATTGCGTAAGCGTAGCACACTTACAGCGAATTTTATCGAAAACCGGAACTTAATTGGAGCAGCGTTTCGAAACCGAAAAACTCCTTTTTCTCGGGACTCCGGGAGCCTCGGGGCTTCCCTAGGGTGCTAAGGGGCTTAACTAGGGTTTAGGGGTGGTTTGGGGTTGTAGAGAGAGAAAGTAGTGAGAGAAAGAGTTGATTTTTGGTGTGAAAAACCGGCTGCCTTCGCACCCCTTTTATAGGTGCGAGGCTTCGCACTACGCGGGGCGTTCAGAAGGTTACGCGGGGCGTAACTTCGGATAAGGGTGCCAGATGGCGAGACCTCGGTGGTGCGTCGTGGCTTCTTCTGGACCGAGAATGGCTAAGCGAACGCGGCGCGTACGAGACCGAACGCTGGGCGTAGCGAGGGGCGACGCGTCACTCATCCGAGGCGACTTCAGCGATCATCATCGGACGGCTGGGAAAGCGCCACGTCAGCGAATTCGTATCAGGTCTCGCAAAAACGAGTACAAACTTTAAAAATTCGTAACTTTCTCATACGAACTCCGTTTTCGACGTTCTTTATATCCACGCGAAGGTGGGAACATACTCTACAACTTTCGTTTAGACTTCGTTGGCTAATTTTGGCTCGATTTTAATTTTTATATTATCAACGGGCCGGGACACGATTGGTCCGTTAAATCCTCATAACTTCTTCATCCGACATCCGTTTTCGCCCATCTTTTTCTCGTTACGCTACTCTCAACGAGATCTTTGATTCTCGTTTAGGTCGTGTCGGCTAAAAACCGCTCGATCAAATATTCGAATTTCGGGCTGTACACTGCTAGTCCGAAACTTCGAAAAATCATAACTTCTTCATTTGAAGTCAGATTTGGGCGTTCTTTTTATCGATGTTCTTAGTTTAACATATTCTACGACTTCCGTTTAGATTGCTAAGGCTAAATCTCGCTCTATCATAAATTCATTATTTATGCTTCCCGGTGTCGTGCCGGTTTTGCCGTAAAACTTCGACGGGCCATAACTTCTTCGTTATAACTCGGATTTCGGCGTTCCTTATATGTACGGAAACCTTGTGGCATACTCTAAAACTTGGTTTAAGATTATTTATTCTAAATAATCTTTTGTCGAAAAGTCGTTTTCGACCCCTATTGCCTCTAAATTGACTAGCCCGGATTTGCGGGCGTTACAATTATCTCCCCCTTAGGATGATTACGTCCCGGAATCATCAACGAAACATGGTCGTATAATGACTCCATACGTCGTCTCTTCATCCTAGGTAATAATTATAACTTCTACCTTCCTTCAAGTCTATCTCTCAGACTTATTGACTGTATGTAGTACTCGATCGTGCACCTGCTCTCTTCCTCAGGCTAGACTCCAAATTACGATCTTCAAGTCAAAATCTCGATCCTTACTGGATACGAATTTGAGATGACTTCTTTTATTACTACTATGGATCGATGTGTCATATTCTAATGACCTATCATCGTATGTTGCAACACTTAGACTTAGGTCTCTTAGAGTTAAATTCTAAAACAGACTATGCCTTCCTTCATTTTCTAATGTGATATAATCACACTTTAACATTAGGCATTTCTAGCTACCAACTTCTTTAACAACGAGTGCGATACTTCTATTGATCGCTTTAATTTCGACCGTTTGGTTTAAGTCGGACGCTACATCAAACTTGGTTCTCTGAACCACACAACATACTCATCGTAGTCGGACTCGATTCGATATGACCACAAGGGTCGGAATATCAACAATCTTCTTAGTCATTACCGAAACGATGGTAACGACATACTTGAATAAAACGAAATCAATTTCTAGCTTCTCGGTAACCTTGTGACTTTCCCTGATCCAAGTGTGAGTCCTGTGCTTCCGGTAGTATAGGCCTCTACTACCATTCACACCTACTCATACTCGTCCCAAGTATTGTCTCGCAGTTTCCCAAGTCACCATGCAGCAAATCACACAATCATTCGACACATCAGATAACAAAACGAAGGTTTTATATTAATTCTTGAAACGATTACATAGGTGTTCAAGTTCACCCTAGACTATGCCTCTACTAGGCTACATCATAAAATACTATGGCTACTACATAACTTGATCTTCTGATATGAAGTCCTCATCCGTGATTCCTCGCACGGTTTTCTGCTTCGTCGAGGATCATGTGAAATGCTCTTGGCCTTGGTGGCGTTTCTGGTCTTATTGCTTTATTTTTCTTTGGGCAGTTTCTGGACATATGCCCCTTGCCTCCACATCCGTAGCATACTTTATCATCATGTGTGCAGTCTTTGGAATAGTGACCAGTCCTCCCACACTTGTAACAAGTCACTTCTTCATTGCACTTCCCACCATGCTTCTTCTTGCATCTATCACACCATCTTGCTTCACCTCCATCTCCTCCTCCAAGCTTTGAGAATTTGCTTTCCTTGTTCGACCTCGAAGATCCTTCAAACTTCCGCTTCTCTCCTGCCTTATCTTTTTCTAGACCTTTTTCTCTTATCTGGGCCTCTACGTTCTTAGCTGCCCTAACAGCTGCTTTCAAGGTAGTTGCCATCTTGACCATTGGGCCAAAGTCAGTGGGCAATCCGTTAGCAAACCTATCAATCTTGGAGAGTTCAGTAGGCACCAAGTAGGGGAATAGCTTCATCCTCTCGGTAAATGCGGTGGCATACTCATCAACACTCATCTTCCCTTTCTTCAGGTTCTGAAACTCGTTGTTTAGGTCTATCAGATCTACCTCCGAGCAGTACTGCATTTTCAACTGTTCCAAAAACTCTTCCCACGACATCCTTAAGGCTTCTCCTCGTGGCATCGTATCTGCCAATAGCTTCCACCAGCTCAAGACTCCAGTTTTCAGTTGTCTTACTGCGAAGACAGTCTTCTGTTTCTCGTTACAGCTGCAGCTCTCAAACACCATCTCCATCTCGGAGATCCAATCCATAATCTCAACCGGCTTCGGGCTTCCTGAGAGACTTGGCGGTTTCGCACCCAAGAAATTCTTGTACATCCGCCCATCCTTGTTGTTTCTCCCTTCTGGGCCATCCCTTTGCTCACCTTGAGTCCCTACTTGACTCACTTGGCGGCTGTAGTTCCCTTCCTCGGATTGCTCGGGAACTGGCTCCGTCGGTTCAACATGTACGGTAGGTTCGTCCCTATTCAACATCCGTCTCATTTCTTCCCTTTGTTCAGCCAACATAGCCCGAATCATGGCTTGAACTCCAGCCATGGTGACTGGCTCAGGTGCAACTTCTTCTACAACAGGTATTTGCTGAACCACTGGGGGTTGGTTCCTGTTCCCATTTGCGTTTACGTTTCCGCTACGGGTCCTTACCATCTCGATCTATACACCGAATAAGGTGAATTTAGACCTTTACTTGATGTCTAAATCATCCTTATCACTCCGAAACGTTTACATGCTAGTTCTAATACCGTAGTCGTACGTTTAGAATCCTAAACACATAAGGTTTCCAGATCCGGTCGGCAACAGACCATAGATCCGAACAATTAACAACATATCATGCACAAAGCATTTAGCACATAAAAGCAATTTAGGCATCATTCCTAAAATAAGCTAGTGCTCACACCTCACAATCATCGCTTAGCATTCTAAGTTTAAGTCTAGAAATAAATCCATATTCCTAGTTCGCTTAAACTAATGCTCTGATACCAACTGTGACATCCCCAAAATCACGGCCAGAAAAGACCGATTTTGTTTATGCTTTATAAAAATCAGAGTACTTCATTTTATAAAGGTTACGGAATTTGTTCCCAGAAAAACATGGTAAATACGTTATTAAAACATTTTCGAAGAAACGTATTTATTTCATTTTAAAATGTTTGGGATGTCATCGTTAATACCGAAACATAAGCATAAACAGAACTTACAATGATTTACACTAGTGATCTATATCTCTTTAAATCTCTCAGTGTAATGTCACTTCACTTCGTCACCTGTGATATACATAAACTGAGTGGGTCAGGTTGGGAAACCTGGTGAGTACATAGGGTTTTCAGCCCACAATAATATAATTGTTATGTTTAATCATCAAACAATTAACCCCATTACCCATCCCCGTTATCTTCTTTACTCTTTAAGGATTTAACCTAAGAGTCGTCTATCCTGCATTCGTTTATTCCGAAGTCCCTTACTTCCAGGGTTATAGGACTGGCACTAAATCCATAGCTGCCAATGTTCGTTCATAAAGCACTAATTCCATAGCTGCTATAGTCTATTCATCGGGTACTAAATCCATAGCTACCAGTCTTTATCTAATAGGTACTAAGTCCATAGCTACCAATGTTCAACAGGTACTAAATCATTAGCTACCAGCGTCTAACTAATAGGTACTAAGTCCATAGCTACCAATTCCCAACAGGTACTAAATCCATAGCTACCAACGTCTAAATGGTACTAAGTCCATAGCTACCGATGTTCGTCTCACAGGCACTAAGTCTATAGCTGCCAATATATACTCACGTCATCTTCTATCTCTCATCATTCATCTACCCATCTCATACCCAACATATTCGTACATATAAAATACGTATACAGTTTAAATCCTTTAAAACATGTATAAAACGTTCATCCAACATAGAAAGCAAGTATTCAGATAATATGCACACATAGCATGTAGTTTATATAAAATACTTCATATCTATGTGTAAGATGAAAGGGACCATGCACTCACCTGAGTAGGTGGTGACTCAGTACTCGGACAACGCTTCGATACTCTCAAAACGATATTCCTTCGATAAAACCTAGTATCGATACCACTAGGGTTTAGTTTAACGATAACCGCGACAAATTAATTAGTCCGAGTATTATTAAGTGTTAATAATACTCGATATAACTCATTTTAATAGCCCAAATAATTATTTTAAGGACCTAATAACATTCCTATAATTATATGAAAGCTATATTAAAAATTGCGTAAGCGTAGCACACTTACAGCGAATTTTATCGAAAACCGGAACTTAATTGGAGCAGCGTTTCGAAACCGAAAAACTCCTTTTTCTCGGGACTCCGGGAGCCTCGGGGCTTCCCTAGGGTGCTAAGGGGCTTAACTAGGGTTTAGGGGTGGTTTGGGGTTGTAGAGAGAGAAAGTAGTGAGAGAAAGAGTTGATTTTTGGTGTGAAAAACCGGCTGCCTTCGCACCCCTTTTATAGGTGCGAGGCTTCGCACTACGCGGGGCGTTCAGAAGGTTACGCGGGGCGTAACTTCGGATAAGGGTGCCAGATGGCGAGACCTCGGTGGTGCGTCGTGGCTTCTTCTGGACCGAGAATGGCTAAGCGAACGCGGCGCGTACGAGACCGAACGTTGGGCGTAGCGAGGGGCGACGCGTCACTCATCCGAGGCGACTTCAGCGATCATCATCGGACGGCTGGGAAAGCGCCACGTCAGCGAATTCGTATCAGGTCTCGCAAAAACGAGTACAAACTTTAAAAATTCGTAACTTTCTCATACGAACTCCGTTTTCGACGTTCTTTATATCCACGCGAAGGTGGGAACATACTCTACAACTTTCGTTTAGACTTCGTTGGCTAATTTTGGCTCGATTTTAATTTTTATATTATCAACGGGCCGGGACACGATTGGTCCGTTAAATCCTCATAACTTCTTCATCCGACATCCGTTTTCGCCCATCTTTTTCTCGTTACGCTACTCTCAACGAGATCTTTGATTCTCGTTTAGGTCGTGTCGGCTAAAAACCGCTCGATCAAATATTCGAATTTCGGGCTGTACACTGCTAGTCCGAAACTTCGAAAAATCATAACTTCTTCATACGAAGTCAGATTTGGGCGTTCTTTTTATCGATGTTCTTAGTTTAACATATTCTACGACTTCCGTTTAGATTGCTAAGGCTAAATCTCGCTCTATCATAAATTCATTATTTATGCTTCCCGGTGTCGTGCCGGTTTTGCCGTAAAACTTCGACGGGCCATAACTTCTTCGTTATAACTCGGATTTCGGCGTTCGTTATATGTACGGAAACCTTGTGGCATACTCTAAAACTTGGTTTAAGATTATTTATTCTAAATAATCTTTTGTCGAAAAGTCGTTTTCGACCCCTATTGCCTCTAAATTGACTAGCCCGGATTTGCGGGCGTTACACACATCATGTATCAAGAACCCAAGAAATAGCATGCGATGAATCATTAGATTTAATAGTGTAAATACCTGCGAAGGATGGCTTGATCTTCCCATCCTTAATAGCTTACAGATATTCTGGGCGGCTTCATTTCCAATGCCATATCTTGTGGCAGTTGTGGCACTCTGCCTCCTTGGAGTTTGAGTTGGGTTTAGCAGAACCAACTTTGGTTCCACTAGAGGAGGTACCATCTTGGAATTTCCCTTGTGGTGACTCTTTGAGGGAGCCTTCCTCTTTTTACCCTTCCCTTTCCCAATAGCCAAAACAGGGGCAATAGTAGGAGCGGGAGTTGATGCAACAGACTTATCTTTGATATTGCTCTCATCAGTCCTTAACAAGCCTTGAAGCTTGCTCAAAGTGACCTCTTCCTCATTCATGTTGTAGGTCATGCGGAACTGGTTGTAGCAGGGAGGCAAAGAGTGAAGGATAATGTTGATTGCCAGCTCTTCATCGAAGTTAACATTTAACTTCAGCAGGCGATCAACATCTTTTGCAGATGAGCGGTAAGAGACTCTTCATTACCCATTATAGTAGTGATCATCGAAGTGATGATCTCATACCTTTCTTTCCTAGCGCTCTGGTGTACCGGTACAGCAAGTCTTGATGCATTTCATAGGGATACATGTCCTCAGAGGACTTCTGGAGTTCTGCAGTCATGGTCGCTAGCATGATGCAATGGCCCTTCATAGCATCACGCTCATAGGCCTCAAAGGTCGCGATTTCTTTAGCAAAGGCAGTGTTGAGGTTGATTTCCTTCAGCTTCTCATCGAGGACATAATCTTTGTCCTCGTAACGAATGACCATTCTGATATTACGGATCCAATCATTAAAATTGGACCCGTCAAAGATCACTCTCCCACACAAGTTCATGAGTGAGAACGAGCCAGAGGAATTCGAGTCGAAAGCATTGTTGTTGACCTTTGACATCTGAAAAAGAAAAAGAACGTACAAAGTTTGATTAGAAATGAATCCCCGATTAAACATCCAAATGAGAAATTAGGGCTAGGATCCAACAGCATTATTTACAAATTAGAAGAGGGATGCCGTAATCTAGCAAGTAAATAATTTGAAGATAAGTGAATGACAATTCACTAATTCTCCACCATGAAAAACGAAAAAGAGATTAAGTTTTAAATGTATTGAAAAACTCCTAGATCTTTTGAGATTCATTGAACTTTTCAATGTCATGCTTAAATCTCGATATGCCCCTCTAGTTTGTGACTGGGATGCCGAGGATCACAAAGTGGGTGTGAATAACCATGCAAATATACATGGTGCCCTCATTGTTACATCCACCTATTCGATGTGCCGGTTAACCATACACGCTCCATCGAACTATGACAAACAATGAGTCACCCTTTGCCACCTTTGCTTAGAACCCAGTTAGTGTGCTGGTTAACCACACACGCTCCACTAACGTCTTAGTAAGGGTACAAAGTGTAATTTCATGGAATTGCATTAATTTCACTTTTTCCTAAAGTAACTAAGATTGGGAATTTAAAAAAAACATTTAGTTACTTTATATAGATTCATGATACTTTTAATAAGGAAAGGGTTGCCCTATCCTACCCGTTCGGCTAACGACCCTCCAACAATCAAGGAAGCGGTGGGTGAGAGTGGACACCCATTAAACGGCCATTTTATAAGCCATAACCTTATACTCCCCTTATAGATCGGCTTCGTGAATGAGACCTACTAACGGTAAGACTAGCATTTAAGTTATACATACATATATATATATATATATATGTGTGTGTGTGTGTGTGTGTATATATATATATGTATGTATATATATATATATATATATATATATATATATATATATATATATATATATATATTAATCTTATAATATTATAGAGTATAAGGTTGAATTTTAAACTTGTAAAATTCTAGGGTTTGAAATTTAAATAGTTCAAATTAAACTTTTAATCAAAAATTTAAATTTCAAAACTTGAGGACAAGTTTTGAACTTTTCAAAACACAAAGGATCAAATAGTAAATAATTTTAAATTAAACAATTAATTTAATGATTATCTAAATTTGACCTAATCAATTTTATTTACAAGATAATTCAACAATTATTTCAAATAATTAAATATTATCAAATAAGGAATTTATTATTCAAAAAATTGGTAATTATCAATTGATTTGGTAAGGTTACTCATATAACAGTAACAAAATTCAGATTTTATTAGACAAAAATGATTTAGGTAAATATCATTAAGCAAAACAGCAAGAAATCCCCAAAATCTCTGTCTGACAGCTAAAACTCATCGAGTTCCCAATGCAACTCGTCGAGTTCATCAGACAAACAACCCAAATATCGATTTTAAAGCATGATTGAATAAACAAGGCATCAATACAATAGAAACCAAACAAAACTCTGATACCACTGATGGGTTTGAGCCAAAACAACATCCTATGTGCTAATGCAAACCCTAATTCTTGGATCTAGGTTTCTCTATTGTACATGCATTCATTCAAGACTTTCAAACCCTATATCTAGCATATGATATTCGAAATTAACATAATAAACAGATCTAGATGATTACCTTGTTGTTGATTGAATATCTTGAAGCCTTGAGAACTTTAGCACCTCAAGTGTTGTGCCTCTAGTGAATCACAAACACCAACAACAATTGGAGGAAACAAGAGAGAGAGGGGGGGAGAGAGAGAGAGGAGATGAGAGGAGAATTTCGGCTCTAGGAATTCTAGGGTTCAAGTGGCCGAAATTCCCATACCCAAGGGTCCTTTATATTGGTGTAGGAATTAGGGTTATAGTCATTATCCTTATCTGGTTACTTAGCCACCAATCATCCCATAAGATAATTCTAGAATCCCTATCATGGACGAATTCTTAAGGCTTTATCCCTAGAATTCGTCCACCCTATCTATTAGGGTTTCCTTGCCCAACTTTGCAACTATCACATAATTACAGTTCAGTCCCCTTAAGTTTAATTAACTTCTTTTGATCACAAAATTAATTCTTGAACAATGTTAATTAAACAAATATGATTTCTCTTTTATTATATTAGTCTTATAATATATTAACAAATCATAATCACCTCTTTCTATATTATTCCTCCATTTAATTTGCTTTGGTGAAGGCAACCCAAAAGGACCATGCACAACCGGGTCAAGTACATACCAAATATAGTTATGGACTTAGACACTAATCCAACATTAAGTTCCTAATTGGAGATTCTTAATAAATGATGTAATGGAATTACATTTTGATGTTTTGTAGAATCGAAGAAATGAAAGGAAACTTAAAGGAAGAGTAAGCTGATTCTTATTGTGAGGAGATGGATTTTGATCGCATGGTTCGATGATCAGAATTTTGAGCTGCTGCTTAAGAGTTATGATAGATTTCTTAGGAATAGATAACAACATAGTTTTCATATGTATTTGCACTGTAAGGACAAGTTTTCCGCGCTTATATAAATAAAGAAAAGTTTATTTTATTTTATTTTATTTTAAGTTTCCTTACAATGGCATTTGTGAAAAAATTTGCTTATATGGTTCCCTTGATAGCAATACTGGAAAATGGATTTGATTCTTTCATTTATGGTAGCGTCCTAATTTACCAAATAAGGAAAGATTCTCGTCACCCAAGTTTTAGTTGGATAGAAACTTGGAATCGTGCAACTTGTATTGTGTGATGGATGAGAACCTTTGTCTTTGGGAAATTAGGACTAATTCCTTGTTCATATGTATATGTGAGCCAAGTGAACGACTAGGGGATCGGGTACACTCGGTTGTGCACTGGTCAGGTCCACCACAAATAATGATAATACTATTCATTATGATTTACTAAAGTTTAGTAAATATGGTTATACTTACAAGATTAAGTATAATTCTGAACCATCGGAAAAGTTTCAATGTATGGCAGAACGAATAAGAAGAAACAAATAAGGCAGAAAGATAAAGTTTCTCCACTCTGAAAAGAAGGGAGAGTACTTGAGTATCGTGTTTTATAATTATCTTAGTGATTATGAAACCATATCATGATTGATTCTCTAAGGACATCTTAGATCATTTGTATGGCTAAGAAGAGGAATCGTGAATTGTTGAAATGGTTAAATCAAAAAGGTGAATCCTACTTCGTTCCAAAATCGAGTCTTAGAGTAACACTCCAAGATCGAGCCTCGAGTGACATAATATTAAGAAAGGTTTATAGCACTTATCAAATGTAGAGTAAAATGTTTTCTGCTCTTGTACATTTGATATTGGTAAGTTGTGATGTTTTGGATAAAACAAAGACGAACTAAGACCAATTGTTAGAAGTGTTTGTCTTGATAAGAAACTGCACCAACTCTTGAATATTTGTTTGTCAAGTAATGTTTCTTGACAAAGAGAATCTTATATGTCAGGAGGTTAGTGGGATTCTTAAAGATCTTGAAGAGTTTCAAGAACTAATCAAGAGTAAACCAATTGTTTATCACTAGCACACGAATTGAGGTTTATAACATATTCTTGTTTTTGTGCCCATTTCAGTTAAAGTTGACTATGCATGTGAGTTCTATGAGTTCTCACTTGTTTGCATAACAACTTGGAAGAAATGGTAGACCCTTGTGCTGCCAGGTGACAAGAAATTAAGATTGAACAAGTTCAGTCCATATGATTTTGGATTTGTCACTAACCTTGTCTTGTAATTATGGTTATGAAAAATTCACATGGATAGGAACACATATACCATAAAATCTAAGTGTCATAAGGTTTCTCTTTAATTCATGAAAATGATTGTGAGGAAACGTTTTCACTAAGTAGATTTTAAGTAGTTAGCAATTGTGATATTTGCATTCTCAAATTTGATTATGATTACGACATCCCTCTTCATAGTTCGAATTATGAGAAATGGAAAAGGTCTAAACATTTGAGACTTATTGTTGTAAGTTCTAAAATTGTTTAGACACACATGTGAGCTATCTAAGGAAAGGTGTATAAGTTTGAGAAGCCTAGATAAAGTCTTATCGAAGCATCTTATATCAGAAATCTAAACTTTGGTAAGAAAGTCAATAAGTATTGATTTCTAGAAGTCCAACTGATTTATGAGTACATGTCAAAGCTAGTTTGAGCATAAGTGTTATGCTAATAATAATGTAATTATTATGCTAGTGGGAGCACAATTATTACGTTAAGAGTTGCGAGTTAGCAATGTTAATTATAGAAAACAAAAGTTTCAATTTGCAAAGATGCAGGGTTTGAAAAGTTGTTTTGCTATAATTAAGGGAGAGGAATTCGTACTTCATTTCAAATCTAAGAGCTTAGATTGAGATTTTAATCAAATTTAGTCAAAGGATATATATGAATGTTATGTTGAAAAGATTTGACATAAGGAAATTCTATATATGGAAATGTTATAGCGAGAGACTGGTAAAGTATCATGTCTTTATGTAAATCATTATGAATCTTATTCCATATGCTTCAGATATAGGATCGATTACATATGCTATAATATTAATATGTTCTAATTTTCCAAATGCCTAGGGCAGTTAGAGGGAAAAGGGACTAGAATGAGATATGACTAAAATCGTTAAGCAATTGTCAAGGACAATCTGAGGTTTACCAAAGATTGGTTGCTTATGGATAGTTGGAAGTATATTGTAAATTTTGGAAAGGACCATATTAACATACTCTGAGAAGAGGTAACTCTTGTTCAGGAGTGATAGTCAAAATGGGAATATGGAAATGTTTCCATAAGTGGAAGTTATTCTTTAAATCTATGTAAAATTAGGAAACTTAATGCAAGAAGGATGTTCAACGGAATGTACTTTGAATGGGAGACTTCGTTTTCATGGAATTGCTCTCCATTGGAATACTTTGTAATGACTTTTCCAAATGCCTAGGGCATTAACAGGGAAAAAGGACTAGAACAAGATATGACTAAAATGGTTAAGCAATTGTCGAGGACAATCTGAGGTTTACCAAAGATTGGTTGCTTATGGACAGTTGGAAGTATTTTGTAAATTTTGGAAAGGACCATATTGACATACTCTGAGAAGAGGTAACTCTTGTTCAGGAGTGATAGTCAAAATGGGAATATGGAAATGTTTCCATAAGTGGAAGTTATTCTTTAAATCTGTGTAAGATTATGAAACTTAATGCAAGAAGGATGTTCAAAGGAATGTACTTTGAATGTGAGACTTAGTTTCCATGGAATTGCTCTCCATTGGAATACTTTGTAATGTCTATTGACAAGTCTCTGTGACTTTTATGCATAGTCATTACAAGAGGATCATTGCATATAAGTTTATAATCTAACAGATTATAGCGAATGGCAATAATTTGGTATTCTTACATTTACAATAAGGAATTGGAATTGTGAAATAAGTATCATTGAAATGCTTTCAATTGATATATTTCACAAAGAAAGGACCATAGGCAAACATAGTGTGCATGTTTGGAGCATGGCTTAACTGTTGTTTTAATTAAAGTATTAAGTTGATTAATTGAAACATTATACAATAAATAATGTGTAATCAACATGGTGATTAAATAAAAGGTGTTTTATTTATATTCATAAGTTTTGAGACCATATTGGATTCAATTATTCTTGTGTTTCACTTTGCATGTTTTGACTTCCCAAATAACTAGGTTATTCAAACCATCCACAGTCGATCATACTTTGGAAGTAGGTATTGAAGCTAGACTGTCATGAATGGTTCTGTAGACTGTCTAAAGGTGTTTAGACATAGCACAAGTTTGATACAATGTTCATGAGCACTCCTATAATAAGATTTGAGTACTGGATTAAACACACGCTCATCTGAATCACTCCATGGATTTTATCACGAGCGTTTGTGAGACAATAATATCTTATATTCTTGAAATCAAGACATGTGAGTTGTAAGTTACAAGTCGGTTTCACATTGACATATGTAAACGCACTAGTAACTTGGTGTTATAAAACATATTGTTGTGTGTGATTTGATAAGTAAGTACAAGCAAGCATTTGAGTCGAAGTTTATCCATTCCTTTTTCCCTTAGAGGGATAAAAGCGATATATGTGGGCCCCTCGATGATTTAGTGATGACAACCCTAAGCGCTTGGCCAAGGTTGGACTGATTTGATTTGTTCAATTAGTCAGTCATCATAAATCGGAAATCGGGAAACAACAGATGGACAGAGAGAATGATTATAATCCATGTCTCAGTCCATATGATATCTTGTAGAATGGAGTAATATATGATCCCTTATCTAATGAATGCGTCATTGACTAGGTCAGAGTTCGAAAACGGCTTTTAAGATCTACGATTGCTAGTCGGTATTTTGGATTCGTACTTGCAATAATAGTTATTAGACTTATCCAAGTGGGAGACTGTTGGATTAGGTTTATAAGCCCATAACTATAATTGGTATGTAATTGACCCGAGAGTAGCATGGTCCATTTAGGTTGCCTTCACCAGAGCAATTTGATAGGATGGACTCTTGAGAAGAGGTTATTTATGATTTATAAATATGTTATAAGTTCTAATATATTAATATGAAATAATGTTGTTTAATTAGTATTGATCAAGAATTAATTTGGAATTAATTTAGTGATCAAAAGAGACTAATTAAATTATCGGGGACTGATTATGTAAATCAGTGATATGTTGTTTAGGCTATTGATCCATGATGGGCTAAGTGTATGTAAGTATCCATGACGAGTTAGCCCACATGAAACATGGATCATAACCCAAGTGTATGGATTAGGGTTTACCCATGACTCTTAGATTCCTACACTATATATATATATATATATATATATATATATATATATATATATATATATATATATATGACACCCCTTTGGCCTAATATTGGTTGAACATGTATTCTTGGAGAAGCATAGCCAAATTTTAGTGCTTTGTATTCTCTCTCAAAAGTCCTCCATTTGTTCATGGTGTTTTCGAACCATTTGAGGCATCACATTTGAGATGCTAAGTTCTTAAAGGCCAAAACTACAACCTATAACAAAGAGGTAATTTTATAACTCACTTTTATGTTGATTATGTCAATTGTATGCTAGTTGTAAGCTTTATGCTTTGGAAACAATATTGCATGTATAATTAGACAAAACATAGATCCAAAGCATTTAGGGTTATATGTGCACCATAGGATGTTGTAGTATACAAAACCCAACAGAAGCTACAATAAAGAGGTATTATTCTAACTAGTTTTATGATTCATGTACCAAAATTGTATGCTAGTTGCAGGCTTCATGCTTTGGAAATTTTATTGTGTGTATAATTACAGAAAACTTAGATCCAAAGCTCTTAGGGTTGTATGTGCACCATAGGAGTGTTATAGTACACAAACCCAACATCATATGCCTGCTATATGTATGATAACTGCATGCTAGATTAGGGCTAAGGATCTAGGAAGATGCCTTAGGTGTCTGCTATATGTGCTTATTGAATTTCATGCTAGAACTGATTAGTCAGTGATAAGATGGCCTGAATAGGATATGCTTGGTTTTGTTACTCAATGCTCGAATGTTGCTTGCTTAGTGCTTTTAGGAGTCCTATTTATCTTTAACTAACTAGTAAAAGAATACGTTAAGTTACATATTGCGAGGACTAAATAATTTCAGAAGGTTAGGTCTAGCCCTATTCCGCAACTCTTGTTTGAGTCTAATCGTTGTAGGGTAGGGCCTCTCATTCGAAGAATTATCTGGTCTGAGTGATATGTAATGTTATTCGTGAGCTAGTTAGGTAAAGGTAGCATGGATTTCTTATGCAACCGATGGTCGAGAGTAGGTCGGAGGGTTACCCTAAGGTAAGCCTAGGATGAGAATAGTGCAACGAGCGGTAGTAGTAGAAGGGACTTGGTGAAGTCAAGGCAATCCTTGAGGAAAGTACGGATAGATGTAGAAGGTATTATGGGCCCGTACTACTGAAAGCAAAGGATTCGTACTCAAGTCAAGGAGGGCCGAGATAGAACCGAGGAACTTGTAAAGTGTGTGAGACCTCTCAAGGTTATATATGACACTGACAATTATATGTTTTGTTTCAGAATGGTGGTGACACGTCATGGAGCAGGAGGTTCAGGGTCTAGGTAAGGATCATGTTCAGGTTCGGGTGCGGGTTCCGAGCCAGTTGATGACGGACTACACGAGTTCATCACGTCTGAGATCACGAGAGGCATCCTTGAGGCGACCCCAGTGATTTTCGGGTCGATTAAGGAAGGGATTATTGAGCTGATGTAGGATCACCTCATGGTATTTCAGAGTGATATGGAGTCTAGCCAGTCAGGGATACTAACACTCTCCTTCAAGGACTTCAGGGGATGTGGTACGCCAGAATTTCATGGGGTGAAGGACCCCATTATGGACAGGAGGTGGATTGCAGACATCGAGTATGCCCAGTTGCTGAGCTTCTACCCTGAGGGATCGAAGGTCCGACATGTTGCACAGTAGTTGAGGGACATAGCTAGGGATTGGTGGGAGGCAGTCAGTGATTTGTTGGGAGCCCCAGCCATTGAGGTTATGACTTGGTCGGACTTTATGACCACTTTTAGGGCGGAGTTTGTGCCGGCTGTGGAGTTGCAGCAGCTAGCCAGGGAGTTTCTAGATATGAGGCAGAAGACTGATTCGGTGACGGAGATTACCGCCAAGTTTTGGGAGAGGGCCTACTGGTGCCTCAGTATGCAGGGGATGAGGAGATGATGAATACCAGGTATCACAACATGTTGAGGGCTGACAGTCGAAAACATGTCAGCTACTCGGCATGCCCGACTCTGGAGGACATGATAGCCAGGGCGAGGGAGAAGGAGGTTGACATAGAGCACCTCAGGAAGAGGAAGGCAGAGATTAGGCAGGTGTCGGGGGTTTTGGGGAAGAAACCCAAGGGAGTCGACTCGAAGTCGAAGGGCCAGCCGGGCCGGAGCCGTTGTGGAAAATGCGGCAGGTCATATGAGGGATTTTGTAGAGTCAAGGACTCGGGTTGCTACAAGTGCGGCAAGACCAGGCGCTTTAGCAAGGATTGTACTGCCCCTACTCCCACTTTTCAGACATCAGACCTGATTTGCTTCCATTGAAATCAGAAGGGCCATAAAAAGGCCGATTGCCCAAGACTAGTATCAGTAGCGCCAGTGGCCGACAGGGCAAGACAGATGCTCCAGTGGTGAGGAGCCGAGCCTTCCAGTTGACCGCCGAGGAGGCGCATACCGTACCAAATGTGGTGACGGGTATGTTTTCTTCCCCTAACTCTTATTACATTTCGGTTGTGTTATTTATGGTATATGTGTTATGTGTTTTGTTAGGATCGTTCCATGTGAACGACATTCCACTATAGGTGTTATTTGACTAGGGGGCTACCCGATCATTTGTCTCTCTTTCTCTTAGCAAGAGGTTTTTTGAGTCACCGGGGATATTGGATTGTCCTCTAGAGGTTGCAATTGATGACAAATGATCTGTCTGGGCATCAGAGGTTTTCATAGATTGCATTTTGAGGTTATATGATGAGCGTTACCTTGTGGACTTGGTCCCCATCCCATTGCGTGGGAATAAGGTTATCATCGGCATGGACTGGTTGAGCCCTAATGGGGCGGTGATTGACTGTGCGCAACAGATGGTGCATGTCAGGACCCTTTGTGGGGGAGAGATGGTGATTCAGGGTTAGAGGATGTAGCATGGACCAACTATGTGTTCTGCAGCGAGGGTTAGGTGCTACCTTCAGCAGGGTTACACGGGGTATGTCACCTACGTTATAGATACCCGAGAGACGGGTAAGGCGACCATGAGAGATGTACTAGTGGTGCGAGAGTACTCGGACGTATTTCCAGAGGAGTTTCCTGGGATACCTCCAGAGAGACAGGTGGAGTTCAGGATCGACCTAGGCCCTGGTGCGACTCCGATAGCCAAGGCACCATATCGGTTGGCTCCTCCCAAGATGCATGAGTTGTATACACAGTTGCAAGAGTTGTTAGACAAGGGATTCATTAGGCCATGCAGTTCGCCTTAGGGAGCCCCAATCCTGTTTGTAAAGAAAAAGGACAGGTCGCATCGGATGTGTATAGACTACTAGGAGCTGAACAAGGTAATAGTGAAGAACCGTTACCCACTCCCGAGGATTTATGATCTCTTCGACTAGTTACAAGGGGAATCTTAGTTTTCCAAGATAGATCTGCCTTCAGGCTACCATCAAATGAGGGTTAGAGGCGAGGATGTGTAGAAGACCTCTTTCCGGATTCGCTATGGCCACTACAAGTTCGTGGTGATGCCTTTTGGGCTCACCAATGCTCCTGTCGCGTTCATGGACCTCATGAACCGTGTATACAAACTGATACTGGATAGGTCTATGATTGTCTTCATTGATGACATCTTGGTTTACTTTGAGACGTAGGAGTAGCATGAGGAGAACTTGTGAGAGGTTTTGGATACCCTAGGAGGGAGAGCTTGTACGCTAAGTTCTCCAAGTGTGAGTTCTGGTTGTGCGAGGTGCAGTTTCTGGGGAACCTTGTCAACCAGAATGGGATTTTGGTTGACCCGAACAAAGTAGAGGCCATGATGAGATGGGAGGTTCTGAAGTGTCCATATGAGATTCGAAGTTTGCTTGGGTTAGCAGGCTATTACCGGAGGTTCATTCAGGACTTCTCCAAGACAGCAATACCCTTGATCCGACTGATGAAGAAGGCTGTTATCTTTCGCTAGGGCCCTGAGCAGCAGGTAGCGTTTGATACTTTGAGACAGAGATTGTGCAAGGCACTGATCTTAGCCCAGCCAGAGGGCGTAGAGGATTTTATAGTGTATTGTGACACGTCGATCTCGGGTTTGGGCGCGATATTGATGCAGATGGGGCACGTAATCGCTTATGCCTCGAGGTAGTTGAAACCTCACAAGGTGAACTACCCAACGCATGATCTGGAGTTGAGGGCGGTTGTTTTCACCCTCAAGATTTGGCATTATCACCTCTATAGGGTCTTTTGTACCATATACATGGATCACAAGAGTTTGAGGTACCTCATGGATCAGCCAAATCTGAACATGAGGCAGCGTCGAAGGTTGGATGTGGTGAAGGATTACGACTATGAGATCCTCTACCACCCAGGGAAAGCCAACATTGTGGATGATGAGCTTAGTCGCAAGGCAACCCCGATCAGAGACATTTGCTTGAGGATGATGGTGGTTACTCCACTTTTGGAGTAGCTCCGAGAGGAACAAGTTGAGGGTATGAAGGAGGAGCGTCGGAAGTGCGTGGGGGGTGGGGGGTCATAGGCCAGGTGGCCTTGTTTGACTATGACAGTCGTGGGTTGCTGACCCTGCATGGGAGGTTATGGGTTCCATATTGGAGCGGAGTGCGGAAAATTTTGATGGATGAGGCCCACAAGTTCAGATTTTCAATCCATCCTGGGGCGACGAATATGTATAGAGATCTTCGCCCTGACTACTGGTGGCGGGGCATGAAGCGAGATGTAGCCTGGTACGTCGAGAGATGCCTGATCTGCAGGAAGATCAAGGCAGGGCACCAAAGGCCTCACAGCAAGACGCAGCCATTGGATATCCTTGTGTGGAAGTGGGAGGATATTACTATGGATTTCATCACGAAGCTTCCCAGGACCGCACAGGGGTGTATTCGATTTGGGACATCATGGATCGGTTGACCAAGAGTGCCCATTTCATCCTGATCTAGGAGAGCATTTCGGCCGAGAAGCTGACCGACATTTACATCCAAGAGGTAGTAGCTCGACATGGAGTTCCAATTTCCATGATTTCTGATCAAGACGTGTGATTTACTTCCATATTCTGGAAGAAAATTCATGACGAGTTGGGTACTCATCTGCACTTTAGCACGAATTTTCACTCGCGGATGGATGTTCAGAGCGAGTGGACCATCCAGACTCTAGAGGATATGATGTGGGCATGCGTCCTGGACTTCGGTGGTAGCTGGGATACCCACCTTCCCTTGGCAGACTTTTCCTATAACAACAGTTATCACGCGAGTATAGATCGTCCTCCCTTCGAGATGTTGTATGAGAGGAAGTGCAGAACCCCAATATGTTAGGGCGAGGTTGGACAGAGGGTCATAGGGAGTACCGAAGTGGTACTCAAGACGATGGAGAGGATCCAACAGGTCTGAAGCAGTCTTCAGACTGTTCAAAGTCGGTAGAAAAGTTATGCCGAAAAGCGATGTTCGGACCTGGAGTTCCAGGTCAGAGATATGGTCCTTCTAAAGGCGTCACCTTGGAATAGTGTCATCTATTTCAGAAAATGGGGCAAGCTTGACCCTAGGTATAATCAACCTTTTAGAGTTGCAGATCGGGTGGGCAAGGTAGCATACAGGCTGGATCTACCAGCCGAGCTTAGTCAGATACATAGCATATCCTATGTCTCCCAGTTGATGAAGTGCTTAGTAGATGACTTTGTGGTGGTGTCTCTAGAGGATATTCAGGTGGACGACAGTCTGAACTACATCGAGCGGCCAATAGATATTCACGACAGGAAGACGAAGACGCTGAGAAACAAGGAAGTAGAATTGTGATGGTGCAGTGGCAGCACCATAAGGGCTCGGAATGGATGTGGGAGCCAGAAGATGAGATGAGGGAGCATAACCCCGAGTTATTCCCGGCAGCAGTAGCAGATTTCAAGGATGAAGTCTAATCCAAGTGGGGGAGATTTGTAACATCCGGGATTTATAAGGTACTAATTTTTCTATTTATATAAGGTTAATAGTTCTATAAGGTTTGGGCTTAGACCTTTGGGCCCTTGTAATTGGGCTGAGGAAGCATCGTATGCGGATCGTACCTTAACATGTATGCTCGGCGTACTCAAGAGACTGGAACGCGAAAGCCATGCATGTACGCCCAGCATACCAGGAGTACGTGCAACGTACATACGCAGGTTCTAAAACCCTAAATTTTAGTGTTTGATCCCTATATAAAGGACCTTATGCCTTTGGTCTAGCCTCCCTCTCAACCTTAGACAGCCACCACGAAAACCCTAACTCATATTTGTGTGTTCTTGTGATTTGGAAGCCACTTGAGAGCATTTTAGTATTGTTTTGGTGTTTAGAAGAGAAATCAGTTTGAAGAAGGAGCAAGGATTCAAAGGGAGCTTGTAGATCCAGGAGATTAGCACCATTTCTGACTCATTTGATGTATCAAGCTTCAAAATTGATCGTTGCATGTTTATATTTCATTTTGGGGTGTTTTAAGTCACTTTTGGACTCCATTGTTGAGGTTGCTTGAGTCTTGATAGTTTCAGAACATAAGAGTTGTCATATTGGGTTCTTAGAAGCACTTAGAGTAATAAAAATTGGACCTTGATGGTTAAGCCACAACCATGCAAGTGTTTGAAGGTCACAAAGTTGGGTTAAGGACCAAAAATCATATTTTGACCCCAACCATGCATGCAAGCACATAAATTTTGTGACTTTATGGACTAGGATGCCTTAAAGGACCTGGATCTACATTCTGGGCGTGAGGACTTAATGGGTTAAGTCACAAATGAAGCCCTAAGAAAGCTGGCCGGTACGCCGTGTGTACACCGTAGTACGCTATGCGTACTGGGTCTACTACCTGTTTTGGTCAAGGCCAGTGTACGCTAAGCGTACGTGCCAGGTACGCGCGAGCGACTTTGGGCTTTTGGGCCTAGATAGTTGGGCCCCATGGCCCATTGTGGAGCAAACTTTTTGGGCCTAAAATTGGGACTTAGAGTATTGGGCCTTTTGGGTCATATTGGGCCACTCGAGATTATTTATTTTGGACTAAGGATTTATTGGGCTTGTGAAAAGGCCCATTTGAAGAGTGAGGCCCAATTTAGAAAATTAGGCTATTAGTGGGCTAATAGTGGACTGGGAAAGATCAGATGGAAATGGGCATTGGGCATGATCCAAATTAGACCAAGGGGTAAAATGGTCATTTTACCCTAAGAAGTATTATGGATTTTGACTAAGTGTTGTTATGATAATGATAGTCGGGGAGTCATCGGAGCAACTGCTAGAGATTCGTTCCAGTGTTATTGGACGTTCAGCTTTACAAAGTGAGTTAGCTTCCAGTAGAAGTGGGTCTAAGGCACCAAGGCCGTCCCACTAGTAGGAGATTATAGTTGAGATGATTATCTTTTTGATAATTGTCTGGTATGCCACTGTTTGTTATATTTTATGTGCTAGTATGTTATGTGATTACGTGATAGTGGTAGGTAGGGGACTAGTCCCCGGTCCGGTTAAGATAAACTGGCAGGGTAGGTCGGGAACCCCAGAATTGACTGATAGTATGTTATGTTATAATATTATTTGGTAGTGGTAGGGGTGAAATTGTCCCCGTAGATAGTTAAGATAGACCGGAGGGTAGGTCGGGCACCCCAGAATTGTCGGGCAGGGTAGGTCGAACACGCTTTCGGGTGAAATTGCATGCACCACACCCTCTTCTCTTTTCAAAGTTCTTTTATAAAAATTATTTTCTTTTGAAAATTTCTTTACCAAGCCCTCAATTTGAGTTCAGACACACCCGAAAGCGTGTCCAAATCCCTCAAACCAAGGCTCTGATACCAACTTGTAACAACCCAAAAATCATGACTAAAAATTTCGTTTTTAAATTAATAAATAAACCACAAATGTCAATCATTCATTCAAAACATATCACATCATAGTATCATGTCCAAAACATTTTTTTTTATCAAAGTAAAACATCCCAGGCTGACTAAACAATGGTGTGTGTCATGCGATCACCCCGAGCTCTTCCATCCGCTACCGGAAGTACCTGAAACCAAAATTGAAAGTCGTAAGCACGAAGCTTAGTGAGTTACCCAAACCTACCACATACCATACATAAACACATACTGCAAACACCGGGCCACGCCCGCTACTTCGGGCCTCGCTGTAACATCCCCTTCTGGCACGTATCACAATATTGTCCACTTTGGGCCACTCGGTACGAGGACTTCCCAGGGGGTCACCCATCCTGGTACTACTCCCGCCCGAGCACGCTTAACTACAGAGTTCTTATGGGATCTGCTGCCCTCACGGTTTTAAAACGCGTTGTGATAGGGAAGGTATCCACACCCCTTATAAGGAATGCTTAGTTCTCCTTCCCAGCCGATGTGGGATCAGATCTAACCCACTTTCACCCCCCATTATAGAGTTCGACGTCCCCGTCGAACACATCGACCCGTGCCCTGGCTCTGATACCATTTGTAACATCCCCCTCTGGCACGTATCACAATATTGTCCGCTTTGGGCCACTCGGTACGAGGACTTTCGAGGGGGTCACCCATCCTGGTACTACTCCCGCCCGAGCACGCTTAACTGCAGAGTTTTTATGGGATCTGCTGCCCTCACGGATTTAAAACGCGTTGTGATAAGGAAGGTATCCACACCCCTTATAAGGAATCCTTAGTTCTCCTTCCCAGCCGATGGGATCAGATCTAACCCACTTTTCAATTGTAACGCCCGTAGATCCGGGCTAGTCAATTTAGAGACGAGAAGCATCAAAAATGACTTTTGATGGAAGATTATTTAGAAGGATTAATCTTAACCAAGTTGTAGTATATGTCACAAGGTTTCCGTGCATACAAAGAACGCCAAAATCCGAGTTATAACGAAGAAGTTATGACCTGTCGAAGTTTCGCGATAGAACCTGCACGACACAACGTGACGTAAATAGTGAATTTACGTTAGAGCGATGTTTATCCAAAACAATCTAAATGAGAATTGAATATCTCATCGATAGTATTCCAACGATAAAAAGACAGACGAAAACGGAGTTCAGATGAAGGAGTTATGAGTTTATAACGGAGTTTTCTTGTCCCGGCCTACTAAAAATAATATATAAGTAATATAATTATAATATATTAAAAATAAATTCAAAATTATCCAATGGAGTCTAAATGAGAGTTGTAGATCATAATCTCACCTTCGCGTCGATATAAAGAACGTCGAAAACAGAGTTCGTATGCGAAAGTTATGAATTTCTGAAGTTCGGGGTGCGAAACCCCAAAACTGTCAGAGACCACGACGTGGCAAGCAGTGCCACGACGTGGCAAGTCTCCTGACACCTCCGGGAGTCCCCCAGATGCAACTTGTGATGACGCATTCAATGACAACCAAGCCCACGACGTGGAAAAGGATGCCACGACGTGGCAAGGGCCAAATTTGCCCTATAAATAGATTTGAAGGGCCAGCCGACTATGGTTTCTCCATCCCTTCACTCCCACTCCCGATACACCCTCTAAGCCCTATTTTAACCCCCCGAAGCCCCAGTATCAACCCCGAGACCCAAAGCAAGTCCCGAAGCCCGAAGATCCCGAGAAGAAAAGAGTTTCCGAGCCGAAGCTCTGCCCGCGAGAAAACCCGGTATGTGAAGTGATCCCAGTTTCACCGAAGAACATCTACTTGAAGAGCCGTAGTGTTGTCCGATCATCTTCTGATCAAGTGAGTGTATAGTCCCTTTCATAAACACGATAATAATACAAGTATTGTTTGAATGTATTAAGTATATTGTTGTTTATATGTGTGAGTGTGTGGTCACTTTCTTCTAACACATAAATATTAAGTATTTGCTATGAAATACGTGCTATGTGTATAATATATTGTTGTTTATTTGAGATGATTGTGGAATGGATGAATTATATAAGTTTTAATGCGTTAAACTATATATGTAATTTGTATCTAAAAATATGCTGGGTAGAACATGAGGAGATGAGGTTGATGGAGGTGATAAAATATGGGTTGGACCATGAGATAAAAGGATAAAGATATAAACTTGTTTTAGATCTGGAGTATGGATCAGATCAAGAGATTAGTTTTAGATCCGAGAGTATGGATCAGATCAAGAGATTAGTTTTAGATCCGGGAGTAGGGATCAGATCAAGAGGTTAATTTTTGATCCGGGAGTACGAATTATGTATTTTTGAATTACGTGTTCATTCGATAAGGTATCATGTGTATAGTCCCTTTTAGGAACGTGATTTTAATACAAGAATTGATTAAAGTATGAAATATACATATGTATGTGAAGTATTTGTTATTGTCCGAAATATGTGTTAGATATATTTGATGATATACAACGTGCGAATCGGATATGGTTCAATATGTGTTAAGATGTATATATATGATATTATTACTTAAAACTTTGTGTTAAGTATACATTAGTTAGCTTTTTCCTAAACGGAGATAGTATCGGAAATTGATTATAAGTATTGTAGGTTTGCCTAGTGATGGGTTAAGACTTAAATAGGGATGTTTAGTTCCATTAAGTTTAGACATTGGGTAGCCTCATATTAAGAGTACGTGTGTTGTGAGATTCATGATCGGTGGAGTACGTCCTACGTACAGAAGTACATTTTATGTACGAAGTATTTTTCAAAGCTCTGTGTCTTGGGTGCTGCTTGTGCCAGGGTACTATTATGTTCTCGGGTACGATTCTTTCGCATACCAGAGTACTATAATGTGCCAGAAGTACTATTATGTACAAAGTCTTTTTGAAAGATTTGTGTGTCAGTTACGGGAGTACTCTAGTAGTATTTCCCCATACTTTTATTTTGAGAGAGCTTTGGAGTCAGCGTTTCTTTTATGAAGTGATCGACCGAGCTTCATATGTCAGTGTTTCCTTTCACGAAGTAATTAAGGGAACTTCGTAGACTGCCTAATAAAGTGTGTCAGTAATAGACCACTGCTAGGTATGTCTGGTGTTATATTGCTGGATAGGGTGCGTCTGGAGGTGAAATACCTCATGTATTCAGACCATAGCCTAGGCATTAGTCATGCGTTTCCAATGCTAGATAGGGTGAGTCTGGGGGTTCAGACCATAGCCTAGGCATTATTCAGCATTTCCAATGTCGGATAGGGTGAGTCTGGGGGTTCAGACCACAGCCTAGGCATTAGTCAGTGTTTCCATTGCCGGATAGGGTGCGTCGGGGGTTATATACCTCACGATATTCAGACCACAGCCTAGGCATTTATAACTACCCCTGACTTAAAATGTCTTGTGGTTCTTTCTTTTACGAACGAAGGTTCGTGGTGAAACTTATTCCATTCCCCTCATTCGATGTCTTTATTGATCCTCGTTTGCTGCTAGGGAATTTCCGAAGCAGCTTCGTCAGTTGTTGCTCATATCGATTTCCTTAGGCTAGATCTCGTAAGATCATTGTATAGGGTCAGTATGTGGGGATCGACGGGATGGGATAGATTGTTTTAGAAATATGATTTATATGTGTTAATAATATTAGTGGTTTCGTAGGATCGAGATATACATTATTATCACATGGTTTGAACTAAGAGCTTTCGTACTCTGTGTTCCTTAGGTGATTGAGTTCACCAGGGATATTGGAACTAAGTGTTCATTAGGTGTTTTGAACTAGGTATTCATTAGGTATTATTGAACGGAGTGTGTTCAATGGGTGTTCTTGAACTAAATGTTTATTAATTATTTTGTACTGCGTGTTCACCAGAGGTAATCTAAGAACCATGGCAGCACTAGACTTTGTGCCAATTCCTTAGGGCAATTCTTAGGAATAAATGGGAGAAGGGTAATTAGTTCTTAGGGTAAATCTTTATGAAATAGAGGAAGATAATGGGGGTGGGTAATTGGATTGATTGTTTGATAATTAAATATAATAATTATATTATTGTGGGTTGAAAACCCTATATGCTCACCAGGCTCACAAGCCTGACCCACTCAGTTTTCTTTGCATTACAGGTAATGGCACAAGAGTATAAGTTGGTGGACTTAACAAGAGATTTTGGATTAGGCCTGAAGTTATGAATAACTGTTGTAAGGTCTATTTTGTTCTGTTTATGCTTTTGGTCTGTATTGAACATGACATCCCGAGATTTTGTTATAAAATGAAAATACATTTCTTTAAAGAAATGCTTTGATAATTTTTATCATATTCTGTTTTGGGAACAAATTCCGCAACTGTTTTCTTTAAAAGATTACTCTGATTTTAAAAACAAAGCATAAACAAATCGGTCTTTTCTGGTCGTGAAATTGGGGATGTCACCCTCACCCACTACATCGGGCCCCGCCTGCCTCTGAGCCCCGCTCAATATACATATATGTTTTACTTTAGGCCGGCCTGTCTCTGGGCCCCGCCCGATAAATGCATGCAAACATATAACCATAGCACATAACACATAAACTGGACATACCCTATTGCATTACTATCCTAATGCCTCGCGTATCTTGGGCCCCGCCCCTGTCCTGCTACTGATGAGTCATGGAACCCTGTCCACACTCCTGCTGATGGTGAGATACGGGCCCAACCCACACTCACTCCTTTCCTAACTCGGCCCTCCCCTCTACTCGGGTACTAATGAGATATGGAACCTCGTCCATACTCTGCTAATGGTGAGATACGGGACCTCGCCCACACTCACCTCCCTACCAGGCATATACAAGTATCACACAGACAACAAGTATACTATATCATGAAAACCATTCCTTGGGCACCCGCCCGACATTGGACCTTGGTACTGAATATCATACTAGCAAACAGTTCCTAGGGCTAACCCCCCAAGTCTTCCTACTCATAACTACATGGGCTGACATTGTGGCCGTAGACCCATTCACACAAAGGGAAACTCACCTACACTTTTGAACTCTGTTGATACTCCTCTGGCTGCTGACTGGCAATTCCCGAACTGTTGACCCTTCGGCTTCCCGACTACCAAAACCAAACATCACTTTGTCCAATACAATAACCCTTCCAGGGGTAAAATTACCATTCTACCCCTAAACCAACTTGGTCCATATCTAACGCCCAAGACTAAGGCCCAACACTATGTAAGCTTCCCAAGCCCACTAACGGCCCACTAATGGCCCAATTTGCTAAATTAGGACCAATACCTCTTATTGGGCCTTACTCAAAGCCCAACTATTTCCTTGGCCAATAATATCAGACTACTGATGGCCCGCTAAGGCCCAAGAACCCAAAGCATGGCCCAAGCCGAGGCCCAATAACACATGGCCCAAACAAACAGATTACGCGAGGCGTACATCTGCGTATGCTAAGCGTACAGGCACAATGGTGAGTACACTGGGCGTACCTATACATACACTCAACGTAATCCTCCTGTTAAGTCCTTTTTCCATTAAGTGCTTATTCCTCCACTCCAGGGGCTACAAACTCAGATCCAGGTCCTTTTCACGTCTTAATCCATATAGTCATTGACTTGATAACTTTACTTAGTCCAAACCAACCCAAACCCCAAAAATGATATTCTACTTCCATAGGAGAGCTAGATCTCATGCATGAACACAAATAGACCATCAAGATGACAGCTTTACTACTCATGGGACACTTTTAGCTCTAAGGGTGGCAATCCCAAGCTCAAGGACGAAGTTTTACCATAAAGGCCCAATCTTTGGACCTAAAAAGGTCCAAAGCTCCATATACCTAGATCTAAGCTTCTATGAGGAAAGTTGGAAGCTTTTTACCTTCAAAATGTCTCAAATGATGATGCTATCCCAGATCTATAAGCTCTGGCCTCCAAGGTTCCGCCTTGCCACTCTTCTTCTTTTCTCTTCCAAGCTTTAAACCACCAAACTAAGCGTCCCAAGGTCAAGATCTCACACAAAGAAGGGTTGGGGCATTCTAGGGTTTCTCTGGAGGTGGGGAAGCTGATAAGGGGCTAGGGTTGGAGCCATTATGTTCTTTATATAGTGGCACTCCTTAAAAATAGGGTTTTGAGGCTCTGAGCGTACGTTGGGCGTACACCTCTCCGCACCCGCGATCATTCGCTCCATTACGTTGGGCGTACCCACGCGTGTTCCAAAACTGCATGCATGGCCTTCCATGCGAACTTTTCTCCATAAGGGCCATTATTGCCAATAGCTTCAAAGTGTCATAACTCATTCATTCTAGATCCGCTCTCGATGAACTTTATATCCACGGAAAGGTGGCGAGAAGCCCTACGCTTCTAACCACACACCCCGACCTGAAACCTTCTTAAATAAAACTCAAAACCCATATATGACCAAAATGCCCCTAGCCTTGACTTCTGGATCCATAAATGAATGAGTTTCCAAATAGGGTGTTACAACTCTCCCCCACTTAAACTAGACTTCGTCCTTGAATTCTGCTACGGTCAACTTTTTTGTACTCTACTCACCAAATGCCTTCCTGATGCATACATCTCCTGTTGAATGCGATCCTCGGAGGACTTCCTCCAATGGCCTCCTGTTCAGTCATTCCAACTAAAACTAGTCCTTGTAGATAATAACCTCGAGAGCACTCTAATCACCAACAACCCTGAGAACACGGCTCTTACCCAACCGACAATCCTTTCGGTACTCCCCTGGTACCCATGCTGGACATCCTAGGGGATCACCCCCTTTCCTTGCGCATTTACTGGCCTTCCCAAGGCAACTTTCTATAACCAAGCACCTCCTCTATTGTCGTGAAGGACATGCCCCTCACGGTATCCATTACTCCAGCCACTCCCAGTGCTGGTCACTACTGCCAGTACTCACTGAATACTTCTTACTACTAACTTAGTGCTGAGCACCCATCCCAACGAATGGATCAGATAATCCTTCGAGTAAAAGATTCATCCCTGCAATGGTTAAACTCATACGAGAGATGCGTAACAGGGTCGAATCCTTCCTTATAATATTATTCAACCCTGCTGTGAGAGGCGTAGCACTCCTCAGTTAACTAGCTGCCTCATACCATACTTCTCTTATCATTACCACCACTAACTAAAAATTCTATTGTCCCTTATCCGCCTTCCAGATGAACTGAGACCACCCTGGTCCCAACTAATCTGTCAATATCTGGGTTACCGAACTCCCATCGGTTACTACACCCATCACAATCTCTTAGTCGCTCCCAGCGACTTCTGAAGAAACTTCGTCTATCTTAGCTGCTCTATCTACTCTGCCACTCTGGCGCTACAAGTCCTGGGATCCTCGATCCCCTATCTTGACCCTAAGGTCCTTACCAGATCCCACCTGAGATGCTATAATCTCACGGGCCTCGCCCACGGGTCTCACCTAGCTATATCCTAGAGCGGTTTATCCCTCTAGTCTCACTTGCCTAGCTACTGTTGCACGGGCCTCGCCCACGGGTCTCACCCAAACCATACTACTGAGCAATCCTTCTCCTAGGTCTCACCTATACTGCTACTAACATACGGGCCTCGCCCATGCGTCTCACCCAACTGTATTCTAGAGCGGCCTCTCCCAAGGTCTCACCTCTCTAGGGCTGCGCAGGCCAACTCCATACTAATCTCAACAAACTACCCTTTCCTGATCCCTACCTTTCTAACTAGGAGATACAGGCCTCCGACCACACTCCGCAAACTAGGAGATACGGGCCCCCGCCCACACTCCGCTAACTAAACTGCTAAAGAGTACTACGGATTACCTGTAGTCTTACATCACTTCCCTCACTAACTCACTGTTGGGGAAATGTTGTGGCTATCCCGCAGTCCTACTATGCTCTCTATTTTGTCTCAACCACCGACTACTAATCCGAAGGAATACCAAATTGCACTTACTCCCGCTCTTGACTTCTGGAATAGGTCTCCCCCACTTTGATTCGACTAGGTCCCTACATTCCCCAACTTAAGAAGGATTCACAGTCCTTTTCTCTATCAAAAGGGGTCAATCTGCTAACATCCAACACTTACCACTGCTAGCAACAACCGACACCAATACTGCACCACTCTTGAAAACTAATAAGGCACTTCCCGAACCACCACTCACACCTACTACTGCGACTGCGTCTTAAGAACCGGCTAGAAAATAGGGTACTACTATGAACTACCGACCGAAACCCATGATATGCAGATGGCATATAATCCGAACACAACAGGAAAATCATCACATACATTCACTTAACATAATTGCAGCACCATAACAATATAATCAAGAATAAAACTGACATGAAATCAAAAGATACTCACCTGCCACACCCGGTGCTGCTCGCGCCTCCACTGTAGACAACTGGAAAGCCCTGCTCCCCACCGTATGCACCTCTGCCCGGCCCTGACAGCCGTCTTTGATCCTCAAGGTTGCAGGGGCAGGTGCCATCACCTGTCCTGCCGAAAGCAAACTCAGACACTAGGCCTTCTTGTGGCCCCTCTGACTGCAATGAAAACATATCAAGTCTGACCCCTGAGTGGTGGTAGCAGTACAATCTTTACTGAAATGACTAGTCCGGACGCACTTGAAGCAGCCAGAATCACCACCAATACCACTCCTACACGCCCTCGTGCGTCCTGCCACACTTCCCATATCGGCTACGACTCTGATAATCCCTTGATCTCGAATCTGACCCCTTGGGTCTCTTGCCTGAACCCATGGCTACCTGAATCTCATCTGGCTTCCTTTTCCTAATCTGCTCCAGGTCAATCTCCTTCTCTCTAGCCTATACAATCATATCCTCCAATGTTTTGCAGCTAGACCTGCTCACAAACTGCCTGATGTCACTCATCAGCATCTCGTGATATCAGGCTTTCTTCATCTCCTCGTCTGCCACATACTGCGGAACAAGAAGAGCCCTCTCCCTGAACTTGGCGGTGATTTCCTCCACAGTCTCAGTAGTCTGCTAGAGGTCCTGAAACTCTCGTGCTAACTGATGCACCTTAATAACTGGTGCAAAATCAGCCCTAAACATGGCCGAAAAATCACTCCATGTCATCGCGTCCAATGCGGCATCATCCCCCAAGGCATGACCAATCTCCTCCCACCAATCCCAGGCTTTGTCCTTCAGAAGACAGGAGGCGAGTCTGACCTTGTCCCCCTCAGGACACCGGCTCGTGCGGAAAGCATTAGCAATATCGGCCAACCACCTGCTGCTAGAAATGGGGTTCCTAGCCCCATGATAATCTGGTGCTCTGCAAGCTCTAAACTCTCGGAATGTCAAGGTATGCGCTCCTACCAAAGCCATCGTCTTTGCGCGAAAGGCTCCAAGCCTCTCGTCCAAAATCTCAAGTATACCCTCCTTGACCGTGCCAAAGATCACAGGAGTCTGATCTAAGATACTGCATGTGATCTCAGCTAATACACACTCTCTCATCCGCTCCTCGAGTTGCTCGGTCCCTGAACCCGAGCCTGATCCCTCTCCGGTGCCTGATCCGCCCACTGGTCTCTCACACAATGTCACCATGCTGAAAACATAATACAATAACTATCAAAATACACCTCACTGTTGAGGGATCATACACACACTACAAGTTTCTCGGTCTCGTGTCGGCCCTTCTCGAATCAAGTACGGATCCTCTGCTTTCAATAGTACGGGCCCATACTACCTTCCATATATTTCTATACTTTCCTCAAGAATTGCTTTGACTCCACCAAGTCCCTTCTACTAACACTGCTCCTAGCACTAATCTCATCCTAGGCCTGCCCTAGGGTAATCTCCAACCTGCACCCAGTCCTCAGCTACTGAAGGTATCATTATAATGCCAATTAGCCACTATGTGAATACAATCACATGTGATGAGTCTCAGATAATCCTTCGAGTAAAGGACTCGTCCCTACAACGGTTGGACGCAAACAAGAGTTGTGCAATAGGGTCAGATCCAACACTCTAAGATTATTCAACCTTGGTCACAGGTGACTTAACGCATTCACCTAATGGCTAACTCCCATCACTCAGAGTCCCACAAAGCACAAAGCAAGTATCATTCGGATAAAAAAGGAAATCTAACCAGAACATATTCGAGCGATTCTATCCACATAACAAGAATATGTACTAGCATGCGACGCTAAGCTCATATAATTTGGCATAACCTAAACAGGCTATCCTACCGCTATCTAACCGATACTAGCATGCAGTTCACAAATACATATAACAAGCATATAAGGCATCCTCCTAGACCCTTAGCCCTAAATCTAGCATGCTGATCACATAATCATATCATCACATAAACTTGTATGGGTAATTTGGGAGAACTTACTTGAGCTCGGCTATTTGCATGCACCACACCCTCTTCTCTTTTCAAAATTCTTTTATAAAAATTATTTTCTTTTGAAAATTTCTTTACCAAGCCCTCAGTTTGAGTTCAGACACACCCGAAAGCGTGTCCAAATCCCTCAAACCAAGGCTCTGATACCAACTTGTAACAACCCAAAAATCATGACTAAAAATTTCGTTTTTAAATTAATAAATAAACCACAAATGTCAATCATTCATTCAAAACATATCACATCAGAGTATCATGTCCAAAACATTCTTTTATTTTATCAGAGTAAAACATCCTAGGCTGACTAAACAATGGTGTGTGTCATGCGATCACCCCGAGCTCTTCCCTCCACTACCGGAAGTACCTGAAACCAAAACTGAAAGTCGTAAGCACGAAGCTTAGTGAGTTTCCACAACCTACCACATACCATACATAAACACATACTGCAAGCACTGCGCCACGCCCGCTACTTCGGGCATTGCCCACTACAGTGGGCCCCACCCGATCCCAGGCCCCGCTTGTCTCTGAGCCCCGCTTGGTATACAGATCTGTTTTACTTTAGGCCCCGCTTGTCTCTGGGCCCCACCCGCTAAACGTGTGCAAACATATAACCATAGCACATAACACATAAACTGGACATACCCTACTACATTACTATCCTAAGGCCTCGCCTATATTGGGCCCCACCCCTGTCCTGCTACTGATGAGTCATGGAACCCCGTCCACACTCGTGCTGATGGTGAGATATAGGCCCAGCCCACACTCACTCATTTCCTAACTCGGGCCTCGCCCCTACTCGAGTACTAATGAGACATGACTTTCCGAAGGTTAGGAACACTACGGCCCCACGGTGGGCGCCAAATTTTTTTGGTCAAAAATTACACAAGTGAAACTCAACCAAATTGAAAGAAAGGTTGTGGTATTTGAATTGATGTAACCATATAATTGCAATCAAGACAACACGACAGTTTACAAGGAAAACCCCTGATCCTTGCAAAGATCTTCGATACAAAACCTTAGGAGGTGATAATGATCACCTACCTTGATGATCTTATTGATTAAAAATGTTGATTACAGAGACGAATGTGTAGATGTAAGTACAAGTATCGTGGATGAGCTAATCATGTGTATAGTGTGCTAGTTACATGTGTTATTTATAGTCTAATGCTAATAACAAGAAGTCTGATAATTCTTGGATCCTCCAAGAATCAACATATGAACGTTGTTTGACTTGGTATTCCGGGTCTTTTTCCTAGTTGAGACGATTCTCCGTTGAGAATAAGTCATTAGTTGACTAATTATGCACATGTGAGAAAAACAAATATGCCTTAATCATTGTTTTTGAATAATGATGGTCTTAGTTTTGAAAAATGATGATTGATTATCAGTTCTCAATTTCTTACAAATCTTTAAGTTCTCGTGATAACTTTATCCTAAAGATTTATCACCTAAAGTGAATAAATATTAATGTACATCAATATCTAAATAAAATCAACATTATGGAAATACAATTGAACTAAACTACTTAAATACGGTTTAACCAAATCGATCTTATAAATTTGTTAATCTTGGAAACATTAACAGCTAGGCCCTGTTTGGTAGCCTCTTAATTGAAAAATTAAGAGCCAAACTCTTAATTTTTCAGATATAGGCTGTTTGGTTGCATATTATTTTATGCCTCTTAATTTATAAGTTGCCTCTTAGGGGGTGTTTGGATTAGCTTATTAGCTTATTGCTTATTAGCTTATTTGTGGTGGGAATAAGCAATAATAATAAGCATGGGGAGAGATGCTTATTAAAATTAGTTTATTTAGCTTAATAAGTTGGATTTTATCCAAACACTCAAAGTTAGCTTATTGTGGGAATAAGCAATAAGCACCCCTTTTTTTTCCTATCCAAACACCCCCTTAAACTTTCAGATCCAAAGGCATGTCTGAAAAAATAAAAAGAACGTGCGTTCCCTTTTTTCCCAAATAATTTATCTCATTCCCTTTACTCTTTCTTCTTCACAAATGTCGCTTCCCATTGAGACTCTAATTGCAACCTCCACCATCCTCTCTGGTCATCCCTCCAGACACCGCCTCTGCCAGAGACGTCGTCTCCGACATTTTCGCCGATAGCGAAGCCCTCCGGCTCCCTCATTGACGCATATTTCGTTTTTACCCCTACGCCCCCTTGTCACTTTCTATTTCTCACGACTCCTATTCCCTCCAACCCCTCTCCGACGAATGCTACCCTCTAGGGGTGAGCATTTGGACCAGTGGACCGGACCGGACCGGTGAACCGGACCGGACCGGACCGTTTTTTTGGACCCCCGGGCCGGTTCTCGGTTCTAAGATTTCTCGCCGGTCCGGTCCGGTTTTTTTCCCGGTCCGGTCCGGTTTTTACCGGGTTTAGAACCGGTTGGACATGATTAAGATTTTTGTGACGTTTTTTAAACGCACATAAATCATTCGTTTTAAGTCGGATTGACCTGCGGTTTTTTCCAACATTTAGTTTACAATTTGTATATGAATTTAGACTATAATTTTGTTTATTTTGGTATTATATTCACCGTGTTACAATCCTTCAAAGTAGAGCTATCAAAGCTGAAAAAATTCAGCTTTTCAGCAACATTTTGTAAGCTGTGACGTTTTTTAAACACCCATAACTCATTCGTTTTAAGTCGGATTGACCTCCGATTTTTTCCAAAATTTAGTTTACAGTTTGTAGATGAGTTTAGACTATAATTTTGTTTATTTTGGTATTATATTCACTGAGCTACAATCCTTTAAAGTAGAGCTATCAAAGTTGAAAAAATTCAGCTTTTTAGCAAGATTTTATAATCTGTGACGTTTTTTAAACACCCATAACTCATTCGTTTTAAGTCGGATTGACCTACGGTTTTTTCCAACATTTAGTTTAAAATTTGTAGATGAATTTAGACTATAATTTTTTTTATTTTGGTATTATATTCATTGAGCTACAATCCTTCAAAGTAGAGCTATCAAAGCTGAAATATTTCAGCTTTTTAGTAATATTTTATACTATAATTCCGAGTCCGCGTTTAGCACTTGTGGTAGAGTTGTAAGTGAGTATCAAACTAGTTTATCGACATTGATAGTTGAAGCTTTGTTATGCACCCAAGATTGGGTGATAAAGTTTACAAATCCGATAGTTGACAACGTTGGTGACATCTTGAACGATGATGATATAGCTTTGGGTAAAAAAATTACAATCTTTATTCTTTTTTATACAATTATTACTTTTTATTAAATACTAACAACATTTTCATTTGTGTTTATGTAGAGATTGCACAAGCTTTAAATATGTTACATATGGATGACAATGATATGGGGAAGAGGCCAATGGAAGATTAGATTATGAGTTTATAAATTTGTTAGTTTGATTGATTTTAAAGTTTAAATTATGATTTTTGTTGTTACAGTAATACTTTTGTATGTTTGTCTTAAAATTTTTTAACTTTTGTTGGTGAACTTGATTTATATGTTAGTTGCTTTTATTTGGAAAATTAATTTTTGCAAATTGCAAGTTATCATATTATACATCAATGTAGATTAGTTAGGCATGAAACGAAAACATATTAATTTTGCAAGTTATAATATTATACATCAATGTAGATTACTTATTATACTCTATGCAATTAAAGTTGTACCGGTCCAAACGGGTCCAAAAACCAGAAAACCCGGACCTGGACCCGGACACGGACACGGACACGGACACAACTAATCCGGTCCGGTCCATGGTCCACAAAATTCTCCATAACCGGTTCGGTCCGGGCCGGTCCAAATGCTCACCCCTACTACCCTCCATCGCTTTCTTGCCACCGTCTTCTCCAACAACTCGCAACCCTAATCGGACCATCGTTGGAGCGCAGTCCCTCCACCTAATAGGACGATCAGTCGGCCCCACTATTTTCAGATATCACACCAGGTGTTGTGTAGAATTTTAGGGTTTTCAATTCATCTCACTTTTTTGGTGTATACTCGGAATCAATATAGTTTTGATCTGATTGAGGTGTTTTTGTGGCAAAGTGATGTAAATCATATGATCAATTGAGAAGGTGATACACCTTAAATTTGACCAAATTGATGTAAGTGATGTATTTTGCACTAGTAAAGTCGTATAAAATGTCTACAAATCATTTATTGAAGAACAAGAAGCATTCTTGATAATTATTGAGTTTACTTGCCCAGACTATTCAACCCATTATTGAGTTTGTTGGATGATGTTTTATCAAGATTTGAACCAATTTGATCAGTTATCTACTTTGTTGCTATTTTGGAGATGTGCTTAAAGTTTATTGCTAATTTAGATAGTTATGATTATGTTTTGATTAGTAGTTTCTTAAAAGTCTTATTTTGGTGCAGCACTGCAGCTTGGGTGCCGTCCATACTAATACAAGGTGAAAAAGATATTGGATGAGTGTCAATGTTTAGGGGTATATTTTGATCCAGGGGGCTAAAGTAAAAAAGATGATGTGAATTTGTGTTTTTCATTATTCTATTTACATAAATTGTAAATGTAAATACTTAAATTTGACTTTGTTATCAATTTTGAATTTAGGCTTTAAAGAATTGACTTCCTTCGACCCTTGTGAATCTTTGTAATATGGATCTGTATTAGCAATGGAATGCTCATGTCGTCACAAATTAGGGGTGTATGAACATGTATTTATTTCAAATGCATTGTACCATTGTTTTGAAGAACATAATCGTCAGGTTATTTTCACAATTATTCATTAAGTTTTGTTAAATTGTTTTCTAAATAGAAACATTGAATTCAACAAAAAATAATATAGAAGGGTAAAATGGTCATTTTTATTATTCAGCATAACAATTCAGAGGTTCCAACCAAACAACATGTTAGAAATTCAGATCTTAAAAATTCAGATCCTATTATAAATTCAAATCTTTTAGAATTTCAGATCTTAAAAATTCCGATGCTTCCAAACAAGCCCTTACACTAACTTGAACGTTCCAAAAAGAAATTAACAATTACACTAACTTAATTGCAATCGGTTGATGCAAAGCTACAGTAGGCTAGCACGTAGGTAGCAACAATTACAACATAGAAACAACTTCAAGTGGGAATATTTTCTTGTCGAGAAATTAAATATCATTCTTATTTTTTTGACTATTATCTTTCTATTTATTTTAGATGGTAAGTGTTGTTTAATTTAATTAAATTTGATTGTAATGTTAAATTTATACACTTGTCATTATCTTAATAAAATTATTAAAAAAAAGTGTATATATTTAATTTTTCTTTTTTTTTTTACTAGAATTGCTCACTTTGGATCATGGTACACAATCATAAAAAGGATCAATTTGGTAATTATGGACCCACATTCCCATTGTACTTTCATATAACCAAAAAAAAATCCATCTCTACTATTGTTTAAGGTAAGTTGGAGTAGACTAGATATATTATTTGAAAATATAAAATAAAATCAAACATGATCCAGATAAATATTTATTTAATACCGAACCATAAGATATTTTTCATTAAAGCCTAATCAAATTCACCGAACAAATAAATTTACAATAACTATTCGTTTATCACATGTTAATATTCAAAATTTGAATATGCAATAAATAACACCTAAGTTGAATAACATGTGGAAACATATTGCAGTTTTATTTTACAAGTAGCAAAGGTTCGAAAGAGAGTTTATCGATCAATAACTATAAAAAGTTCTAACTATGTGTATCGTTCTCGTGAGAAGCAACCTTATGAACACATGACATGTATCAGATTCATACCGATTCAGTGTATATATATATATATATATATATATATATATATATATATATATATATATATATATATATATATATATATATATATATATATATATCAAAGTAAAAATAAAAATACTAATCTTAACACTTTCAAGTTTCGAACATGTTTGGTTTTTTAATTGATCATAGGATTGTGTATTTATTTATTTAAGGTTTGGGGGGTCTAGCTTCATTTATTTAAGCTTTAATTTGAAAGATAGTCAAGTCTTTTCATAGGGAAGAGGTAGGAAGACAGTTCAAAAGAGTTGCTAATATGTAGTTAATACTATCAACATTATTGATTTAGAACAAGTTGCCTTGAATCTTGGTGGAGTGAGACGTAAGGCATTCCTATTACACCTAAATGGATAGATGAGCGGTCCCATCATTATCAACCAATCGATATTCGATAATATAGTTCAATAATTAATTAAATACATACAAAAGATCATAATCCTTGGTTGATTTCTTAACATATCAGATAACCTAGTCAGCTTTTTTTAGATCGATTTATGACAATTGTTAAGAATCATAAAAACCATCGATCACAACTAATTGTACTGGTGAAAGTTGAAATTATTGTTCTCTTTTTTAGCTCTATTTGCTTACTTTAAAATTGGACCAATCTTGCCTTGTTTGGGCTAAATTGGACCAAATCGGTCCCAATATTCAAGTGGTTCACTCGGATCCAAGTTATTGTCACTGAATATATATGTGGTTATAACTTGACCATAATCGGGTTGATCAAAGTTTGCACATGTTATACCCTCGACATTCGAAATCTAGGCTAGATGTGAGTTATAAGAGTTTAATTTGAACATGTTGCAATTAAATATCATCCCAAGAAAAATGACAATGAAAGAGTTTCACATGAGTAAATAGAAAGCAAAGGGTCACATGAAAACATATTGGACCACATACATTGAACAACGAAATTATAGTTGCTACACAAAACCAACTTGCATCATCTCTAAAAAAAGCAAAAAAGAAAACCATAATACACATCAAGGATGGCCTCTCCCTGCACAATCCAATAAAACATTTCTATAGTATTCGCTAGAGGTGCTAATGAATCATGCATGGTCGATTTCCTGCCATGTATCCTTTAAACAGATTTATAGGAGGATTAGAGGTGAGGCTAGTGTATGATATCCACCTAAATTTATAAAACTTACAACAAGTTATATATTTGATATATATAACAAATATATGGCATATCATAAAGAACCTACCTTAAAATGTTTTACAGAATACAAAGGAAAAAGAGGTATAAACTATAGACAATAAAAAACATATCATATTTTATTACATGAAAGAGTCTCACATCGACTCCAAAACGAAATTGGTAAAGGGGTTTTCATTATAAATAGACGATTCTTCTTTCACATTTCACATAATAAGTTTGTTGAGACTTGGTTTAGATTGACTTATTGTGAGTCTAAGTTGGTTTTAGTCAAAAATAAATAAATGAAGGATGGCCGATTTGGGTTCAGTCTTTTCATCATTAACTTTTTATACAAGTTGACCCAGTTGTTTTTTAGTTGAACATGTATGTTTTCTTTTTGAACCGACCCTAATAAACTAGTTTATGAAAGCGAGTGGTTTTCTATTGTAGACTTGTAATTGAAGAGGATATTTAATTGCTCGATATGTTCATCTAATAAACACAAAATGTATTTATAGTTATGTCTTAGAAGAGTGAGGATCAATGAGCCAAATTAAATGATTCATTTGTGTACTCTAGATTCCACAAGTTAGTTTTGACAATTGACATGTAAAATTGCTATGCTTAAAACATGTACGTATTCCTTTGCATTTATATAATAGTTATGTGATATCAAAAAGATTCTATATTTTCTACGAAAATGCAATATATATATATATATATATATATATATATATATATATATATATATATATATATATATATATATATATATATATATATATATATATATATATATATATATATATATATATATATATATATATATATATATATATATATATATATATATATATATATATATATATATATATATATCGCAACACATTTAGTGAGCCAACAGCCTGGTCAGTTAACCCGCCCATCCAATTGGAAGGGTCTGTCATTAAAGCCCATCAATATACCATCATAGAATTATCCCCTTTTGAATTTTTGGAATTTAGAAACAACAATATATCAATTTGAAAATAATAGCACAAAGAAAAGCAAAATATTTTTATACATTAAATATTTTTTATACATGAAAACATATATTTTTATTGTAAATAATCTTTTTCGAAAGTAATAGTTACTTTACTTTTAAAAAATGTCGGACGTAAGTCATTCAGTGGCATTATTGATTCATCGTACAAGACTGGTAGGTATGAGCAACGTCCATATGCGTTATTCCAACGTGACACCCTAATAACGGCGCCATAACGCCTTGAACACTGTCCCGGGTGCGTGTAATTTGGTGTTATGGTATTAGACGTTAGCACGATAACAAGAGGTAACAAGGTTAATTTACTCAACGGTCAAAAATTTGACCGTTCAAAAATGGTCAGAAAGTTTTAAAAAAAAAATTTAAATCCCTTTTCAAATTTGTTTACCTATAAATGCATATTCACTTCATTTTTTACACAAAATACTTTATTTGTCACTTTTTTTTTTCAAACTACCTTCATTTCTCACTTTCAAAACAAAAATTTAATTTTTCTCGTCTGTAATTGTTTTTAAGGTTTTTAAATGTTTTTATTTTTTGTTGTAATTTTTTAATGATATGTTTAGTTTAGGATTTATTAAAATTGTATTTTTACTTTTTAAATGTTATTTTTAATTTATGATTTCAGTTATATGATAAATATAAATATTATGACATAAATAAAATAAACAATTTTGGAAATATAGAAACTAAAAACATTAAAATAAAAAATAAGAGATATTATCACATGTTATTTGGTGTTTTTTATTTACATCTTAGGTGTTATAACATCCATGTATGAGTAGGATGATGATGTGTCATATTTTGGGTGTGATAACATGCAATAACATGTTGATCACATCCAGCAACCTAATTGTTGGTTTAAAATACCATTACTTTTTAAATATTTGTGAAGTATATTAAATAAAAGTTTATTAAATATAGAAAAATCTCCGATACAGTCCTAATATTTTGGATCAATTTACGGTTTAATTTCAAGTTTATTAAATACATTCATTTCTCACTTTCAAAACATAAATGTAATTTTTCTCGTCTTTAATTGTTTTTAAGGTTTTTAAATGTTTTTATTTTTTGTTGTAATTTTTTAATGATGTGTTTAGTTTAGAATTTATTAAAATTTTAATTTTACTTTTTAAATGTTATTTTTAATTTTTGATTCCATTTATATGATAATTATAAATATTATGATATAAATAAAATAAACAAATTGGAAATATAGAAACTAAAAACATAAAAAAAAAAAAAAAAAAAAAAAAAAAAAGAGAGATATTATCACATGTTATTTGGTGTTGTCTATTTACACCTTAGGTGTTATAACATACATGTATGACTAGGATGATAATGTGTCACATTTTGGGTGTGATAACATGCAATAACATGTTGACCACACCCATCAACCTAATTGTTGGTTTAAAATACCATTACTTTGTAAATATTTGTAAAGTATATTAAATAAAAGTTTATTAAATATAGAAAAATCTCCGACGAAGTCCAAATATTTTAGATCAATTTGTGGTTTAATTTCAACTTTTATTTTTTGAAACAGAAAATTCTTGATCATCTAATTTTATACAATAATCTGTCATTGTCTGTTGAAAAAAAATAATGATTGTTTCGTTAATTTGGACACAATTTAAAATAATCATGACTTTTCTGTTTAAAAAATAAAAGTTAAGATTAAACCGTAAACTAACCCAAAATATTATGACTTTATCGGATATTTCTGTTGAATACAACAATTAATTTACACATTTGAACATATCATATATATTGCAAATAATATATTTTATTAAAAAAAATTTAACAAACATACGTAGCAAAGAATTTATATTGTTGTTTTAAATTAAAATGTTGGTTAAATTACTCTATTTAATTAAAATATTTATGATTACAATTTATACATGTTTGAAACGCAGTGACTTAACATGCAAAAAAAAGGACATTAATTATGGAATAAAAAATGAAGGAAATCTGGCTAAATACAAAATATATCAACACACTTTTAGGTATTTGTGTATTATAGCACCTTACTTTCATGTCATTTTACTACGTCATTGTAATGTCCCTTTTTTCTTATTAAGGCGTATAAATTCGAAAAGTATACCCACTTATAGCATTGTATTTTTGATTTTTTTTTCTTCTTAGACTATTATACTTTGCAAAAGACAAAAATGCAAAAATGGTCCCTGTGGTTTGTCATTTTTTGTGGATATGGTCCAAACCTTTTAAAAATTGGATTTCTGGTCCTTATGGAGAGGTTTGTTTGTGGAACAAGCCCTTGGGGTTAACAGCCGTTTGTTTGTGGTTGTTAAACCCCTCACGTGCATTGCACATGAGGGCATAAATGTCATTTTACTTGAGGACCATTTTTACAATTCCAGAAATAAACTCGCCTGTTACCGTCTTAGCGCCATATTACACACAAAATCACAAAATATTTAGTTATCTCTTCCACTTCCATCTAATTCGTCATTCGTTTTTAACGCAAAAACCCTAATCAAGATTTGGTCCAAGGTGTTTACTTGTTTTTGCTTTTCAACTGTAAATGGTGTTCGTAATGTGGGCGATTAGGCCAAAAGGCGAGACGTATGACATCACAAATGAATATGGTTAGTTTCAGTTATCCTCTGTTTACGAAATTTTGTTAGGTTTCTTGATGATCTGAAGAATTAAGCCAAAAATGCAAACATCTGATAATTTGTTACTTAATGTTTTTTGTATCTTATAGAGCGTGTACCAACAATGTTCAGCATAAAGCTACACCATGGTGGAAATTTTACGAAGCTTCCAAACACGAAATATGTTAAATGTGAAGTGAGATATATTGATTTAGTAGACATTGATGAGTTCTCAGTTCATGAACTAGACGCAATGATGGTTGAGCTAGGTTACTCTGTACCCCCAGTAATATATTACCATTTTAGGATTCCTCATGAAGACTTGGATTTTGGCCTCAGAGCTTTAGGGAATGATGATGATGTCTTGAATTTGGCTCAGTATATTGGAGATAACAAGGTCATTGAAGTGTATACAGAACATGGACAAACTAATTTGCTGACCTATTTTATGTCTCCAAAAGGAAAGCAAAAAGTTATTATTAAGGAGCTCTATGATGGTGATCTTCCAAAAGAAGCAAATGTACCTCAAATACCAGCAAAGCATAAAACCCCAATGATAGATGAAGCTGATGATCAAACACAGTTGGCAGGGTATATGTCCTTGATACTCTATGACAAAGTCCCTACAGAAGTTTCACCACAGTATAGAAGAAATGTAAGGGTGAACTCAATAGTTGGTCAAAGTTCTTGTGCCAAAAAACTTTGTTTAGTTGAATTGGATGATGTAGTAGAAGATCAAGGTGGTGATCATGCTAAATTGGATGATGTTGTACAAGATCAAGGTAGTGAGAATCCTAAATTAGATGATATGGTACAAGATCAAGCTGGTGAGCATGCTAACATGGATGATGTGGTTCAAGATCAAGAGGTTGAGCATGCTAACATGGATGATGTGGTTCAAGATCAAGAGGTTGAGCATGCTAACATGGATGATGTGGTACAAGATCAAGGTGGTGACCATGATAACTTTGATTATGATGACTTTCATTATGAGAACTTTTCTCATGATCACTTTGATCCTTTTGATGGAGAACATTATCAACCACCAGAAGATGAGAATGTTGAAGACCATCAGTCTGAACATGAAAAGTCTGCTGACAGTGATGATCTTGGGCAACAATCAGAAGAACAATATGATGAACTTGTTGATGATGAAAACAATGTATCAGAAGTGGAGGTGGATATGACTGACTTTATCCTCAATCTTGATAAGGATTATGGTTGTGTTCAAATGGATGGGTTTCATAACGGGGTTGGGACAAATGATGAACATGAGGACATAGAAGTCATTGACAATGATAGATGGGATTCTTTAGATGAAGGGTCAGAAGATGAAAGGAAAAGAAGATGTGTTCTTAAAAATCTGGCTAAGGAGAAAAGATGCAGTCTTGGCAATATCCATAAGGCCAGTTTTTATGTTGGGCAAAAGTTTAAATCAAAGAAAGAATTGAAAGAAAAAATTGACATGCACGCACTAGAAACTAGGAGGAATTTATATTATAAAAAGAATGACAAGCTTAGACTTCGGGCATTGTGTAGAGGTGTAGTCCCTGTCATCAATGCAAGTGGGGTGGTGGGCCTTAATACCAAAAATAAAAGCAAGGGCAAAGAGGTCAATTCAGAAAAAGTAAACTGTAGTTGGTTCTTTCATGCTTCTAGGTCAAACACAGAATCTCCTTGGTTTGTAAGGACATTAAATGACAACCATACTTGCCTTCAAAGTAGGAAGATTAGAGCTTGCACTGCTACTTTTATATCCAAGCGAATCATGGACCAAATTGACACGAATCCAGGGATTCCTCTTCGAGCTTTGCAGGAACAACTTCAAAAGGACTTCGAGGTTGGTGTTTCTATTGACAAAGTATTCATGGCCAAGGCTATTGCAACTAAGATCGTGGAAGGTGACTATACGAAACAATATGAGATCTTGAGGGACTATGTCCTTGAATTGCAAGCAACCAATCTTGACACAACTGTCAAGATTGATGTTTACAGTGAACAAAACCCATCAAACCCAACGAGGAGGTTTAAAAGAATCTACATTTGCTTAGGTCCCCTGAAAAAAGGTTTTAAGGCTGGCCTCAGGGATCTTTTGGGTTTCGATGGTGCGCATATGAAAGGACCATTTCCTGGGCAGGTTCTAACAGCAGTTGGGTTGGACTCTAACAATGGTATTTACCCCCTTGCTTATGCCATTGTTGAGACAGAGAACAAAAGTAGTTGGGTATGGTTCTTGCAGTGTTTAGGAGAAGACTTGGATCTTGGTTCAAACTCTAACTTTACCTTTATCACAGATCGACAAAAGGTATCTCTTTCTAACTTGTATTATTAATTACTTATTATTATATAAACTAAATACTTAATTATTGTTATTGTTATAGGGTTTAATACCAGCAATAGCCCAACTATTCCCATGTGTTGAGCACAGGTATTGTCTCAGGCACATACATCAGAACATGAGAGTGAAATGGAAATTGAAAGAGTACAAGGATCATTTATGGAGATGTGCAACTGCAACCACTGTACCTGAATTTGAACATTGCATGAAAGAATTTAGCAACTATGACAAGGAGGCATGTGAATGGCTTAGAAAGATTCCTCCAAAACACTGGGCAAGAAGCCATTTTACAGGTACATAAATTACCATAAATTACTATATGTTAAATGTGTACTTGTACTTAAAACAATATGTTAATTTTTTTAACAGGCAAAGCAATCTCTGATATACTATTAAACAACCTTTGTGAGGTATTTAACAGCAAGATAATAGAGGGAAGAGATAAGCCTATCATAGGTTGTTTGGAGTATATTAGACAATACCTGATGAAGAGAATATGTAATGTTATGAAGGTGATGGACAAGGCAAAAGGGCCTTTAACACCCACTGCAACAACCATATTGGATGTAAACAAGTCTCATGCATCACATTACATTGCTAGGTGGAATGGGGGTGAGAAATACCAAGTCACTGGGGCATGGCAAGACCAACATGTTGTAGATGTTAGGAACAACACATGTACTTGCAGAAAGTGGGAGCTAATAGGCATCCCATGTAAACATGCCATTGCAACCCTTTATGAAATGACCAAGAACTCAGAGGATGTTGGTGACATTTACAGGTGGGTCAATAAGGTATACTGGTTGGATACATGGAAGAATGCATATTCCTATAAGGTAGAGCCCATAAAAGGAAGAATAATGTGGCCTAAAAGTTTGTGTCCCACCACACTTGTCCCTCCAATACATCACAAGCAACCAGGTAGGCCTACAAAGAAGAGGAAGAAAAGTGAGGATGAAAAATTGAGTCAGAGTCAAAGAGGGAGTCAAAGTCAGACTGGTACTCATGGTGTAAGTCAGGAAGAAGGCTGTAAAGTGGGTCCTGATGGAGTTCAAAAATTAACAAGGAAATATGTCAGTGTAACATGTGCAAAATGCAAAAACAAAGGTCACAACTCAAGGACATGCAAAGGTCAAGGAGGTGGAAGTTAGGTGGAAGTTGAAGATCAAGGTTGTGTTTGTTTTGGCAGATGTTATTTGCTACTTTTGGAAGTGTTTTGATGTTAAACAACTTATGACTTATGGTTCTTTTGGTTTTCATTAGTATGATAAGTATTAGAACATATATATATATATATATATATATATATATATATATATATATATATATATATATATATATATATATATATATATATATGGTTTCATATTTTGGGATAATGTAATTGCACTATATGCTTGTAGTCTATTATGTAATTGCAGCCTTGGTTATTATGGTTTTTTGTTATTGTTGTTTATTATAACCATTATAGTCAATTATTCACATTAACCTTTCTTTCACCTTACAAAAACTACAAAGAACCTTACAAACAACATAAGCAATTCCATAAAATTCATATTTATATCAGGAAGTCATTTACTACATACACAACTTACTTTGACCTTACAAACAACTACAAAGAACCTAGGTCAAAGTACCAAAACCATTAATTCACCAAAAAACCACACTTTTATCGATCTTCAACAAATAAAAACCCACCCCATTGACCTATTACCTAAACCTAAACAGACCTTATGAACAAAATCACAAAAAACACCCAACTAGCCAGCAACATGATCTTCAGAGCTGTGCACCAAGCTTGCATTCGGTTAATATTTCTCAATAGTCCAGGAATAATGACTTTAGACCTTTCACACATGGGGGGATCAACCCATCCGATGAAGCGACAAGCAGAATCCTTCAAAAAGGGGAAAATAACAAATGTTATTTGATTACAAATCAAAATGGGTGCAAACGAATTTCTTTACCTTTTGAGGGCAAGCATAGAAACGTCTGCCTGGGTTCTTTGATGTCCATGAGCATTTAACAACAGCAAACTTACCACAAAAACAGAGAACCATCGTGTGATTAACTGACACCCCGACAGTTAACAAAGAGAGATGAGAGAAGGAAGAGAGAAGGAAGAACAACTTCGAAGTTGCAGAACAACGTTTGGGGAAGAACTTGAACATTGGGTAAGTCTTATATGTTATTTCTGGAATTGTAAAAATGGTCCCTCAAGTAAAATGACATTTATGCCCTCATGTGCAATGCACGTGAGGGGTTTAACAGCCACAAACAAACGGCTGTTAACCCCAAGGGCTTGTTCCACAAACAAACCTCTCCATAAGGACCAGAAATCCAATTTTTAAAAGGTTTGGACCATATCCACAAAAAATGACAAACCACAGGGACCATTTTTGCATTTTTGTCTTTGCAAAATATCATTGTACTTTCAAAATTTTCTTGTGGGAGATTGTAGTTTGAAAAGTATAACCAATTATAATATTGTACTTTTGAATTGTTAAGGCATCAAACCTTGGAATATCTACCCAATTATAACCTTGTGACATCTACCCAATTATAGCATTGCATTTTCATTTTTATTAAATGAGGGCATGATACTTTGCAAAATCTATGTAGTTCTAGCCTTCAAAAGTGTTTTGTATTTGAATGACATTGCTATTTTGGGTAGACGTAAATTATAGCATCACACTTTCAAATCTTTTTTTCTTATGTCATTTTATCTTCCATAAAACAAACGAATATTCAAAGATCACAACTAAAAAACCTGCACCCCCATCAATGCATAATTCAATATTATTGATATTTATATAAAAATATATAATTTAATTCTTCCATTCAAGATACCATAACATGTTACTGTATTAAAACATTTTTAAAAAAAGGTGTTGCAAACCGGTTTGAAACCATCATCATACAATCAATACAACTTCCTTGGCTTTGAAGAACACATAAGATATCAATATTTTTTTATGAAACATCAAATATAATAAATTAATCCTAAATTATCCCAACTTACACCTAAGAGAAGTTAACATATTGAGCCCAAAATCGTTTATCATTTTGAATTTAATATTTTATTTTCTTCATTTAATAAGAAATTTGATTCCCTTCTAATTTTTTTCAACTAAAAAGATTGATAAGTAAGGATTTCAATACCCGCTAAGTAAAAAAGTGTTCTAATATAAAAATTAGTTAGGAAAATGTGTCTGAGTGCATGGGCGGAGCCACCCTAGGACCATGGTAGGTCCAGGCCCACCCTTAATTTTCTTTTTTTTTTTTTAAATAAAATATCATTTAGGTACGTAAAAGATATATGATATTTTTTTCATGTTAAACTTATCATATTCTTCTTCATTTGACTAGTTTTTAATTAGTTTTATCTTATATATATATATATATATATATATATATGTGTGTGTGTGTGTGTGTGTGTGTGTACCAACGGAAAGAAAGGGAGAAAGAAATGGGATTGTGTCAACAGGCCCCTCTTCCGGCGAAAAAAAGTCTGCTTCTCTTTGTCTTCGAGCTTGAATTCTTCAATCCACTGACATACATAATTTCTATTTTTTTTTCTTTTATATTGTGTAACCCAAAGCGCATTCCTTTAAGAATGTATCTGGTTCCATTTTTCTTTCGTTAGTTAAGCCACCTTTTTCTAAAAGGGATTGTAGTAATTCTGTTTTTATACTCTTTAAAATGGCTCTCTCATATTGAGAAATTCTGTCTAGTGGCATTCGATCACAGAATCCATTGACAGCTGCATAAATGACTAAAATTTGTTTTTCAATTGGAAGTGGTGCATATTGTGGTTGTTTCGGTACTTCCATAAGCCTTGCACCTCTATTGAGTAATGCCTGAGTCGCAGCATCCAGGTCTGACCCAAATTGAGCAAGGGCGGCCACTTTGCGATATTGTGCCAATTCCAGTTTTGAACTACCGCAGACTTGTTTCATAGTTTTCAACTGAGCGGCAGACCCAACACGACTGACAGATAAGCCGACGTTAATAGCAGGTTGGAAAGCCTCAGAAGAGTCGTGATAAAGAACAGCCTCGGAATAAGGAGCCCGAAGGGAAATAAAAGCGGGATATGGATCAAATCCTCCTCCCCCAAAATGTACCAAACTCAACATAGATGGATCAGCTACTATGGGATAGAGTGCAGGTGGTGGTATCTTGAGAAAGAGTTCAGGTCAAATTTTTTATTTTTTCCTTCTCTTCATTCTATCACAATGGTACTAACATGTGTGTGTGGAACACCCAGAAAGGTTTTTTTCGCTTCGCCCCTGCCTGTGTGTATGAAGTTAATACTTGACGAATATGACCATTTTGCCCAAATATTTATATATTTCAAGAAAACGAATACACCTGTTACAACTAGTATACTCATAATTAAACAAACCAAATCGAGCAGTTCAATAGCTAGCAATGGACATATGTCGTTGATATACAAATCGTAATCGTAATTAAACATAAGATCTTCATAGCAATTGCTAGTTCCCTAACAAAAGGTGTTAGTAGGTGATTCAACCTTATGTTGTCTTAACAACACAACATTAAGCAAAATTATTGTCATCTCATTCTCATCTGACACATCTTAGGCATTTATGTAATGCCCGGGATTCTCAGGTAATTATGTTGCTTCTTATTCAAGTTATATTGATGCATATATTTGGATTTTGTGGATTGGGGCGTACGTTGGGCATACAAGGTGTACGCACGGCATACGCAAGTTGTAACGACCCAATTTTACCAAGCAATTTTTCATTTTTAATTAATCAAACAAATCCCATAATCCATAGATTTCCAAGCCATTTGTTTTCCAATTCACAATTATTACAATTTCGTTGTACTTTTGAAAACATCAGAGAGTCCCAAACACAAAGAGAGGTAGAGTGCACGTCACATCATCACGCCTTGCCTTTGCCCTTAGGCTCTGAAGTACCTGAAACAATCAACAACCTGTAAGCGAAATGCTTAGTGAGTTTCCCAGAGCATACCACACACACAATTCACATATCACATATCATGTTAGCTATAAAAGCTACATACATATTGCATAAGCCATGCATACATGAAACCTATGAGAATGCCATGGGCTACCCCACATGGTCTTCACCTAGGACTGCCATGGGCTCCCCCACATGGCCTTACATCCAATGTCATGGGCTACCCCACATGGTCTTCACCTAGGACTGCCATGGGCTACCCCACATGGTCTTACATCTAATGCCACAGGCTTCCCCCGGGGTCTTCATACAAAATATGCAATCAGATAACAAAACACAGAATGTCTAACAAATATATCATATTCACATAATGGGCCGGCCTTGGTGCCTTAGACCCATAGGTATGGTGAGAAGACTCACCTGTCACGAATGCTGAACTGACACTTTGCGACCAAATATACCCCACGAGCTTCCCCACTCAACTGCCTAAAAAGTGTCATACAATCTCCAGTCATTTCCCCAAAGTCCATCCTGGTCAACTACAGCCAAGATCAAGTCAACATTCCATGTTGACCCTAACTCGCCGAGTACAACAAGTGACTCGCTGAGTTTCCCGGGATAACGTCTACTCGTCGAGTCATCGAGGTGACTCGTCGAGTTCATACGGTCTTGATTGATAATCTAAGGTCATTCTTCGAGTTTCCTTACTTGCCACTCGAGACGTCTACGAACATCCAACAGTTGGGGGAATCTTACTCGACTCGCCGAGTTGTTCCTTCAACTCGTCGAGTTCTAGGTAATCTTCATCTGGCTCGCCGAGTTGTTCATCCAACTCGTCGAGTTTATGGCAATATTCATCGGGCTCGCCGAGTTGTTCATCCAACTCGTCGAGTTCATGCCTGCCTTCATATGACTCGCCGACTCCTTACAGATCTCAGGCCATGCAGACTCTTTTGAGCCATGCAACGCTTCCAAATTACATATCTAAGCTTCTAAGGCATGCTTTCCACGTAAAGTTGCAAACTTTACGTGCATGCAAGGCTTTAAGGCCCTAAAATAGCAAATCTAAGCTTGGAATGGATTCATACACTTGAGGGGAGGCACATGCTAGGCTCAACTGATAACTTTATGCATCTAATGGCCAAAAGGAGTCCAGATCTGAAGTTACAACTTCAGATCTTGGCTTAAACACAAAAGCCCTTTCTTACAATACATGCACAAGAGGGGTTTGGGTGGAAATAAGCCAAGGAATAACTTAATACCTTCAGGGAGTGCTCCACAGAAGTAGATCTTGAATCCCCACGAGTTCTTTGCTTCCTCTAGCTTGTTTCCTCAAGTGTTTCCTTCACCAAATTCCTCCTTCAAGCTTAAAATCACCAAGAAACATACTCACACTCGAATCAGGGTTTTTGGGAGGTAAAGAGCTGTAAAGGGGAGGCTAGGGGAGGCTAGTGACCCTTTAAATAGGGTGCAAGGCCCCGAAATCTAGGGTTTCATCTGCCAGCATCTACTCGTTGAGTCCCATATTGGACTCGGCGAGTAGGTCATTAAACTTTGCGGACAAACCCGCTACTACTCGACGAGTAAGGAGGCAAACTCGCCGAGTAGGTTCTTAAAAATCCAAACCAAAATATCATTATTAATACATGAAGGTCAGGGTGTTACACAAGTGAGGCACGAAGCGGTAAGTCCCCATGTTTACGAAGGGCGTACCCATGTGTATGCTGGGTGTGGACTGGTCTGATGCAAACCCTAAATTTTAGGGTTTGCACCATATTTAAGCATTTTATATCCCTCCAAACTCTTATCTTCTCATCCTCCATTGTCCCCAAAGTGTCCAATTCGAACCCTAACCCCCTTGCATGTATCTTGAGCTTACTTTGAGCAATTTGGTGGTTTTAAAGAAGAAGGAGTAAGAACTTGGAGAGGGCTTGTAAATCCAGAAGTTGGGCATCATTTCTGACCCATTTGAGGTATAAAGATTTAAACTTGATCATTGCATGCTTAGATCTAGTTTTGGGTTGTTTATGACACATTTTGGTCCCATACTTGAAGTCCTTTGAGTTTTAGAAGATTCTGTCCAAATGAGTTGTCATTTTTTTGCTCTTGGAGGTGTTTAGAACCTTAAAAATCAAATGATGGTTTAGCCACAACCATGAAAGTTCTAGATGGCCACTAAGTGAGTTTAAGGACTTAATATGTGTCTTAATCCCCATCTATGCATGCAAAAGCATAAAGTTCATAACTTTATAGTTTAGGGCGTTGTTAGGAGCCTATATCTATGTTCTAGACGTTAGGACATATTGGATTAAGTCAAAAGAAGGATCATAGGTTAGCTAGCATGAACGATGGGTGTACCGGGTCAGCTTCCTAAATCTGTTCAAGGTCAGCATACGTTAGGCGTACATGTTGTGTACGCCACGCATACTCGTACAGTGGGCCAAGGGCTATTTTTTGGGCTGCAAGTATTGGGCCTAGAATTTGTGGGCCTCAAATCCAAATGTGGACTGAAACCCTTGGGCCTAGGATTGGGATTATTTTATTGGGCTTTAAAGCCTAATTAGTTGGACTTGGACATTTTATTATGAAAGTTGGGCCTTGGGAGGAAAAGGCCTAATAGGACAAAGATTAGGGAACCTTTGCCCTATGTGGTATAATTGGGCCTTTGGAGTTATATTTGGATCCAATAACTGATTAGGAAGTTTTTGTGCTTTAGGGAGAGGAGCCCCGAGTCATCCGCGGAGTACAATCCGGCATTCATAGTTGACGTGAGTCTCCCTTCGTAGAATACGTGGGTCAAAGGCACCAAGGCCATCCCACTAGTATTGATATAGTTTTATGATTGTCTTTGTGATAATTATTAGGTGGTATGTATTATTTGATGTTTATGTGAGATATGCATGATTTTATATGGTAATGGTATGGAGGTGAGATAGACTCCGCAATCGGTTGGAATAAGACCGAAGGGTGGTTCGGGCACCCAGATATGCCTGGCAAGGGTAGGTCGGGCACCCAGATATGCATGGCAGGGTTAGTTGAGCACTCGGGTATGCTCAGCAGGGTAGTTCAGGCACCCGGATATGCCTGATAATATGTTATGTTGTATGTGTTTTGGTGGAGGAAACTCACTAAGCTTTGTGCATACCGGTTCAGTTTGTGTTTCATGTACCTCCAGCTCGAAGGGGAAAGGGTCGGCTTGATCGCATCACATCACACTTTGATTTTTCGCATTCGAGATTTTGGGATTTATACTCTGATGATGACTTTCCATGTACTCTCTTGATTATGCAACTAAAACTATTTCGTGTCCTTATGGTTTTGAAAACAATGTTGTATGTGTTAAGATTTGATAAACTTAAAAATGAAATTTTGGGTCGTATTTTTTTTTGGATGTTACAATTTAGCTTGTTTGGCAATAAGACAACATTGAATCATATAATCCATTAGGCATGGTCACGTACAACAAATAAACTGTGCTTTTGTCAATAAGATTAAGAATTATGAACTTATGCCCTTTAGTGGTTTATCTATGGCTTTATTAGGCATTAAGCCTAATTATTATTATAACAAGAATTGGTTATGGTTATCTTCTCATATCCGAGGGGTGTTACTTACCACATGAGTTTTTTTAGAAATTGAAATCTTATTTATATAACATTCTATTAAAAAATTCAACGTTTTTAACATATTTTCTGAACATTTAATAACTTAATCGTACCAAAGAATTTCGTTTATAACCTTTTGGAACTCTCAATCTTCATAAACTTTAAAGTAATGAAATATTTCGTTATTAATATTGATGAAATAATAGATGTCCAAGATTTGTTGCAATAATTCAAGCTTCAAGGAGTTCTTGAAAAATGAAGTAAGATCTAAAAGGTCTTGCATAAACGCATACACACCCTTACACCCGTAGTTGTTCTTTACTATCTTCGATCACTCCTAAATCACAAAATTCATTTTAATGCAGACCTGCTCGTTGTTGACCCTATGTACAGAAAAGTAATAGAGAAAGAGGCAGAGACTTACGTTATTTGATCTTCAGCAAAAAAATACGCTCCAATCATGCTTCATTTAGCGTAAGATCCTTTTTGTTTGTTGTACATATGTATAACATACTAATTTATAACCTGTGAGAACTACAGTTATAAAACTAATTAAACTTTTATATTAAAAAATCAAAATTATTAATCAATTATTTTAAAAAAATATTATTTAAAAGATATTTTTTTAGTTATATAAAATTATAGTTGTTGGTTTAAATAAATACATTAAGTTATATCACCTTATAATTTGTATTAATTTTATTTTATTTTTTAATCTAATGTTATTAATTTAACATGATTAGGATGAAAAAATTTAAGACGCTCGGGTGTGGGCAACGCGGTAGCCGCGTTATATGACGTGGCATACGCCTTTAACGGCGCCATGGCGCGGAACACCGCCCCAGGGTCGCGTTAAGGCGCGTTACGTCATGAGATGTTACCACGATAACGTGTCATAACGTGTAGAATTCGAAGTTTTTTTTTAGCCGTTGAAAAACGGTAATATTTCCGTTGTACACGGTATAATTAATAAAAAAAAATTACTTCTTCAATTAACTTTATATATACCAACAATATATATATATATATATATATATATATATATATATATATATATATATATATATATATATATATATCATTTTACCTCTCTATCTCTATTTATCTATATCCATCTCTATTTCATTCAAAAAAAAATTACCCTCTATGGATCAAAACCCGAATACCCCTCCTCCGAAGACAAACACATCCACTCCATTGGGTTTTGCGGGATACGAGGGATACATCAACCTTCTAAACTCTCAAAACTCACCACAAATTCCATATTCCGGCAATTTTTTCAATACCACCTCACCCCCAATACAATTCCCTACCTCGCCATTTATGCAACAAAGTGCAAACATTCAACAAAACCTTTTTACCACATTTGGTCCCATGCGCCAAAAAGTCACACAACCCACACCCACGCAAGAACCCGTTGTCGAGACGCAAGCTGGTGGTAGTCAGAGAGCATCAGGAAAAAAAGGAAGACCAAAAAAGAAAGGGAAAGAGGTCGTTGTCGGGACGGACGAAACGGAAGCACCTCCAACATGGTGGACACTGGAGGAAGAGCATGTGTTGGCGACGGCTTGGTGCGGTACTTCAAAACAACCAACTATGGGGAACGATACGAAGAGAGTTGCTTTTTGGGATGCCGTAATCGTCAAATTCCGCACAATTTTGAACAAGGGCGACACGTATCGTAATAATGATATGCTTAGTGGCAAATGGACTCAAATTAGCCGGAAGTGCACCAAATTCAATTCCATATATAACAAACTTTCTTCGCAACGTCAGAGTGGTGCCAATGATTTCGATGTGTTTAGAGCCGCGAGGGAGGAATATCACGTGCAAATGGGGCACGTATTTGAGTATGAAAAAGTATGGGAGTTAGTGAGGAAAGATCCAAAATGGATGAAACGCCAACATCATCGGAACAACAATCCAAAAGGTCTCGTGGTTCGGGTTCGGTTGACGTTTCCGACGGACACACGAACATCGACCTCAACGCGGACACCGATGAGATCCCGGACGAGTTTGACGACATTGAGGAAATCTCTCCGCCACGACGACCTATGGGGCGCGACAAAGCGAAACGCGCTCAACGACATGCGGAGAAGAATGAAAGTCGGCTTCGAGAGCATGAGGAAATGAAAAAAAAAATTGACGCCCACACGGAAATCGCAAATAAAATATACGAATTGCAACGGGAGCATTTAGATTTCCTTCGTCAAGAAGCCCAAGAAGATCGCATGTCGAAGGATTTGACAATTCTTACAACAAACGAAGAAAATTTACCACCGAGACGAGCTGAAGTGATACGGAGGATGAAGGCACAGATTGAGAAAAAATACTTTGGCGAAGAATAGTTTGTCGGTGTTTTTGTTTTTAATTATTATGACTATCGTGTGTTTTTTTTCAATGTTTTTTTTTTGTTTGTAATGTTTTTTTTAAAGTTTGTATGGTGTTTTTAATTTTCTAGTTAATGAAATTATGTTTTATTAATTTATATGTTTTTTTATAAATATATGAAATATATTAAAAAAATAAAAGGAATTAGAAATATATGAAGTAAATAAAAAATAAAACAAATTAGAATAATAGAAATTAAAAACATCAAAAAAAAATAAAAATAAAAAAGAAAATAATATGTGTTATCCCATGTTATTTGATGTTGCCCATTTCCACTCTTGATGTTATAACACCAAATTGTGACTATGATGATGAGGTGGACAATTTGGGTGTGATAACATGTAATAACATGTTGCTCACACTTAGTAGTCTAAAATTTGAAATTTAAAATGAAGAATCAATTATTAATTTAATGTAATTTGAATGATAAATTTTAAATTTGAAATTTAAAATTGATAATTAATATGTTGACAAGTGACATGATAAGTGACATATAATATTAATAAGAAGTTTTAATAGTATGACACTTGCAAATAAAAAATAAAACTATTCATTTATTAAATTAGGTAGATATTGATGTTCAAATTGAATCAGAAATTAATGATTGTATTGTATGTTCATTTAAATAAATACAAGAAGTTATAGAAATTGACCCTATACTTTGGTTGGGATTGTCATTTCGATCCATAAGTTTAAAAATTGATAGGTTGCATACATGCGGTTTATGAATATTACAATTTTGGTCCTTGCTTTATATAAAAAGACTAACCTACCCTTCCTTTTTCTTTTTCTTTTTCTTTTAAAAATTTATTATTATTATTATTATTGTTATTATATAACAATTTTATTTGTTCTTTATTTTTAATAGAATTTATATATATATATATATATATATATATATATATATATATATATATATATATATATATATATATATATATATATAATTCTTAGCTTTATTCATTTATCTTTATTATTTTTGTAGTTTAAAAATCTTTTAATTTTGACATCTTATTCAAATATACGATTTAATATTTTTTTAATGTTTAGTTCGTTTACATTATATAATGTTTTTTTTTATACTTTTTGCTCGAATAAACAAATTAAAATAAAACTCCAGATATATCTAACATGAAATATAATTATTTAATGCTCTTTTTCAATGTGTTTTTTGTTTCCATCATTCAATTATGTGTTTTAGTTTTTTTATTTATCTTTAAAAGGTTTATTGTTACTTTTTAAACGGATAATTTAAAATATTAAAATAAACAAATATCATATCATCATAACAACTACCAAAATAAAAACTATATTTTAACAAATATTAGTTTGAAGAGTAATTTTAAATAAAATATATCTTTGGTTAATACTCATTAAGTATATATTATCTGAAATAATAAAAAATTTTCTCGTATTTTAATTTGAATCCTATATCCTCGTATTTATTTTAACAAAAGAAATAGGATTCAAATTAAAATACAAGGGAAATTTTTATTATTTTAGACAATATATACTTTGTGGGTATTAACAAGCGGAAGATTTTATTTAAGATTATTATTTTAACAAATAGTTGTTAAAATATAGTTGTGATTTCGATAGTTATGACGGTATGATTTGTTTATGTTAATATTTAAGATTGTTCGTTTAAAAAGTAACAATAAAACCTCTTAAAAGCTTAATAAAAAAAAGTAAAAGCACATAAACGAATGATGTAACCGTAAAACACATAAATAAAATAGCATTAAATAATTATATTTGATATTTGATAGTTATTCGGGATTCTATTTTAATTTGTTTATTCGAGCAAAGCATTAAAAAAATGTTATATAATGTGAACGAACAAAACGTAAAAAAAATATATTAAATCGTATATTCGAATAAGACGTCAAAAATATTAAAAGAGTTTTAAACCACAAAAACAAAGATAAATAAATAAAGCTAAGCATAAATAATAAGATGATATATATATATATATATATATATATATATATATATATATATATATATATATATATATATATATATATATATATATATATATTGTAACATCCCAAAAATACGGTCCAAAAATTTCGTTTTTAATCACTTAAGAAAACCACAACTCGTCAAACATCATGATAATAAAATCAAAAGTCATGTATCTCAAAACATCGTATCAAAATACTATATCAATCACGTGTCAAAATATCAAAAGACTAAACATCCCAGGCTAAAAGTTGTGGTGTGTGTCATGTAGTTATCCCGAGCTCTTCCCCTTGCTAGCCGAAGTACCTGAAACCAAAATTGAAAATTGTAAGCACGAAGCTTTAGTGAGTCTCCCCAAAATACCACATACCATACACATAAGCACGTAATACCATACATTGGGCCTTGCCCACTACATCGGGCCCTGCCCGACATCGGATCAAATCTGGTATACATATAACATATCAACAAGCATATAACATAAACACATAACGTAAACATATAAGCTAAATCCTTCCTCGGGCTTGCCCCGACATCGGACCGAAGTCCAGAACATATAATACATAGTATATAACTAAACATTCCTCGGGCTTGCCCCGACATCAGACCAAAGTCCGGAACATATAACCAAACACATGCAAGAATCACGAAGACATCAAGCATATAACGTTCCTCGGGCTTGCCCCGACATCAGACCGAAGTCCAGAAACATATAATCTACATCAGGCTAGCCTCGGCATCGGACCTAAGTCTAGCAAACGCTAACATACATAAATGGGTCGGAATTGGTGCCTTCAACCCATTCATACTGGAGGAAAACTCACCTGTCAAGTTGGCTGTCGAAATCTCAAGTGAGGAATCTCTGATGGCTACTCCAACGACTCCCCGACTATAATTTTCATAATAAACACTTAGTCAAAAACTGAGAATCCTTCTAAGGGGAAAATGATCATTTTATCCTTGGTCAAAGTCAACATTCTAGGTTAACCCAACTCGCCGAGTTTCTCCGTCAACTCACCTTGTCCTAGAACCCTGAAATCGCGATCTAACTAGTCAAGTCACCTCCTGACTCGCCGAGTACCATGGCTACTCATAGTCGCGATTTGGCGAATCAAATCGTCGAGTCCCTTTACAAAATCATCGAGTTCTACCTTAAGCTGAAACGGGACAATACGACTCAACTCGTCAAGTTCCTCTATGGACTCGACGAGTTCCTCTGTCTGTTTGGTCCATTTTAACAGATTAAGCCCCGAACCACCTCCTGGAGTGCTCATCTCCAAACTGAAATATAACAAGCCAACAATCAAAACAATCCCAAGAATCCTAATCCCAAAAGCTTCTTAGATTCTCCAAAACTCTCACCGATTCGAGTATGGATCATGTGCTTTCAGTAGTACGAGCCCAAAAATACCTTCCACACCTATCCATACTTTCCTCAACAATCCTCCCGAATCCTCTAAGTCACTTCCTCATACCAATGCACCAAAACTCACTAAGCCGCACCACTAACCCACTAAAACATATCCTAGGCTCGCCTAGGTCCCCGACCTCACCCTACCCTCAGCTGTTGAAAGACTCTCACCAATGCCAGCCAACTACCTCGTGAATATAGTCACATGCAACAGAGATCAGATAATCCTTCGAGTAAAAGACTAAACCATATAACAGTTGGACTCAAAAAAGAGTTGTGTAATAGGGTCAAATCCATCACTCTTAGATTATTTAACCTGTGCCGCATATGACTTAACATATTCACTAAGAATGCCACAAAGCAAGCAACATTCAAGCAATGGAAAAATCTAACCAGCATACATTAATCAAGCCATTCTATCCTCTTATCTGAAAACCATACTACATGCAATTCTAAAAACTCATACAATCAGGCATATAAAGGCATCTCTCCTATAATATAATACTGAGTAGATCCTTAACCCTAATCTAGTATGCTATTCACACAATCATATCATATAGCATTATAAACATGTAATGGTATTTTGGGAACCACTTACTTGAGCTCGAACAATTGCCCGCATTAGACCCCTTTCTTTGATTAGAATCTTCCTTTTAATTAAATGCTTATTTTATAAAAAAATCACCAAGCCCTTAGTTTGAGTTCAAGCACACCCGAGAGTATGCCCGAATCCCTCAAACCAAGGCTCTGATACCAACTTGTAACATCTCCAAAATCAAGGGTAAAAATTTCATTTTTATTATAATCGAAATACCATTTTAACTTTTATCCAAACATTTAAAAGTATTTCAAATAAGACAATTATCATAGTTCATTCCCAAAGATCACACATTGCGAAAAACATGGGTGTAGGCACTGCGATCAAGCCGACCCCTTTCCTTTCAACACGGAAGTACCTAAAACCATAAACCACAAACTGTAAGCACAAAGCTTAGTGAGTTCCCCAAATAACACATACCACACATACCGGTCGAACCATAATTAAGATTTGTATCAATGAGCCATACTTAGCATACATACATCATAATCAGTAAAGGTGCTATGTGTCATCCATATTCTTGCCATTATGCCATGAGCCGCCTCATGGTCTTCCTTTCCAAGTCGGGTGTAACGTTCGTAGATCCGGGCTAGTCAATTTAGAGATAATAGGGGTCGAAAACGACTTTTCGGCAAAAGATTATTTATAATAAACAGTCTTAACCAAGTTGTAGAATATGTCTCAAGGTTTTCGTACATATAAAGAACGCCGAAATCCGAGTTATAACGAAGAAGTTATGGTCGGTCGAAGTTTTACGGCAAAACTGACACGACACCGGGAAGCGTAGATAGTAAATTTACGATGGAGTGACTTTTAGCCTTAGCAATCTAAACGAAAGTTTTAGTATATGTTAAATCGAGAACATACAAAAAAAAAGAACGCCCAAATCTGACTTCGTATGAAGAAGTTATGATTTTTCTAAGATTTGGTTTAGTAGTGCACGGCCCGAAACTCGATTTTTAGTTCGAGTGGTTTTTGGCTTAAGCGACCTAAATGAGAGTTGAAGATCTCATTAATAGGAACTCAACGATAAAAATATAGATGAAAACGGATTCCATATGAAGGAGTTACGAATTCTTCGCGGTCATTTAGCAGTCTAAACTCCTCCTACTGTTAAATTTGAGATCGGTCGAGAAGTAGCTGACGGAGTCTAAATGAAAGTTGTAGATCTTGTTTTTACCTACGTGTGGATATAAAGAACATCAAAACCGGAGCTCGTATGCGAGAGTTATGATTTTTCTAAGTCTGAAGGCTGATACGCGATAGGGGGTGACGTGGCACCACCAGAATTGGACACGTGGCACCACCAGAAGGCTGCCACATGACCCAACTTGGCGAGTAGGTCCTCCTACTCGGTGAGTCCATCAGGATTTCACACTATAAATAGATGTGTCGGGTTCCATTCATTCTCACACCTTTCCTCTTCCACTTTCTCTCTCTAAACTCTCTCTCTCTCTAACCTCCCTTAAGCCCCCTAAAGTCTAGGTAAACCCCCTAGCACCCGAAGGAAACCCCTAGGCTCACAGAGTCCCGAGAAAAGATCCTTTCGGCTCGAAACGCTACTCCAGCGAAGCTCAGTTTTGCGAAAAACTCGCTGTAAGTGAGCTATGCCTACCCTATCTTTTGTATAGCTTATGTTTTAATATAGTAACGTTATTAGGAAATTATAATGAGTATTTGGGATATTATTATGAGTTATATAAGAGTGTTTCTTAATGCTTATATAATAGTAATAATATCTAGACTATTAATTAGTCGCGGTTAAAGTTAGACTAAACTCTAGTGGTAATGATACTAGGTTTTGTCCGAGGGAAATTATTTTAACAGTAACGAAGTGTTGTCCAAGTACCGAGTCATCACCTTATCAAGTGACTGCATAGTTACTTTCATCTTACACATAGATATGAAGTATTTTATATAAACTACGTGCTATGTGTGAATATTATCTGTATAATTGTTATCTATGTTGAATTAACGATTTTATACATGTTTTAAATGATTTAAACTGCATATGTATTTTATATCTACGATAATGTTGGGGTAAAACATGGGTAGATGTAATAGATGGAGTATGAGTTGGATGATGAGTTGAGAGGTAAAATAGACCGTGAGGTGAGGGTGAGAGGTGGATGATGTGAGAAGCCTTTTTCCCAAATGATGGCCCCGTCATTCAGCAGAGTAAGGATGACAACCACGGACTATTCTAGACAATCCAGTGGAACACTAGCAGGCTCGCAACCTATAGGTGCTGTGAATGATGTGTTCACCGGTGTACTCTAAAAAACCCATTGACACGTATTGCGAGTGGATACTGTCGATAAACGAAATAGCCCTGGTATCTATGGATTTAGTGCCTGTTGAGCAAACCTTGGCAACTATAGATTTAGTGCCCGTTGAGTAAACCCTGGCAACGATGGATTTCGTGCCGATTCCTTAGGATGATCCTTAGGAATGAATTAACGAGGAGTAACTGATTCTTAAGGAAAACCATTAAGAGTAAAGAAGAGAATGGGGATGGGTAATTTGGTTAACTGTTTGACGATTAAACATAATAGTTATATTATTGTGGGTTGAAAACCCTATGTACTCACCAGGTTTCCCAACCTGACCCACTCAGTTTATTTATATCACGGGTGTTATTATGAAGTCACATTACACTGAGAGATTAAAAAGATGTAGATCACTAGTTTAAATAAATGTAAGTTTTGTTTATGCTTATGTTTTTGTATTGACGATGACATCCCAAACGTTTTAAAATGAATAAAATGCGTTTCTTCGAAAATGTTTTGATAACGTATTTAACTTGTTTTTCGGGGAACAAATTCCGCAACATTTTTATGAAAAGAAGTACTCTGATTTTTTATAAAGCATAAACAAAATCGGTCTTTTCTGGCCGTGAAAAAAATGGGGATGTCACAGTTGGTATCAGAGCATTAGTTTAAGCGAACTAGGAATTTGTAGGAAATTTCTAGACTTAAACTTAGAATGCTAAGCGATGATTTTGAGATGAGTGTCTGCTATATTTTAGACACAAGCAGTAGTTTATTTTAGGAAAGATGACTAAAATGTTTTATGTGCTAAATGTTTTATGTTATAGCTATAAAGATGCCTTATATGCTATTATTTGTTCGGATTTATGGTCTGTTGCCGACCAGATCTGGAAATTTTATGTGTTCAAATTTCTAAACGTTTGATTACAGTATTAGAACTGGCATATAACTTTTCGGTGTGACAAGGAGATCTATACGTCTATCGTAAATAAAATATTTCCTATCTTAAAATTCTCGCCTCCCTACACTGAACGTCTGCTTGGGTGTACAAAACATCATGGTGAAGACAGACTAGGAAATATCCGAGGAAGATGACAACTTGAGCCTAAGAATGTGATGGGTCATGCATCGGTCGTTGTGCCTGCACCCGAACCTATCACAATGGCAGAAGTTCAGGAAGTGATGCGAACCATGATAGACAGAGAAAATAGAGGAAATGATATGCCTTACGATAGTGAATGATACCTATAGAAAGATATCATAAGAGGTATCTTGCCTTTAGAATACGTCTAATAAAATAGCAGTACGTCTAGAGAAGTACGGTACATCTGAATGTACACATTTGATTGGCGGGATGATAGAACGATTGGTGTAATTCCTAAAGTTTTCCTATCATCTGGAATTTCCACCACCAACCGAGTTGAAGCAGAATTGATGATTGAATATACGCATGAAAGAAGTCCTAGTAGATTCTAGGGAAATTTTTATGATTATTTGGACACACTCGTATGTGTTAAATTGTTTTGTGATTTTAGGACTTGGGGACTGCAAGACAATACTTGGGACGAGTATGAGTAGGTGTGAAAGGTAGTATATGCATATACTATCGGAAGCACAAGACTCACGCTTGGATCAGGGAAAGTCACAAGGTTACCAAAAAGCTAGTAAATGATTTCGTTTTATTCAAGCATGTCGTTACCATCGTTTCGGTAATGACTAAGAAGATTGTTGTTATTCCGACCCTAGTGGTCATGTCAAATTGAGTCCGACTACGATGAGTATGATATGTGGTTCAAAGAACCAAGTTCGATGTAGCATTTGACTTAAACCAAAAGATTGAAATGAAAGCTAACCAAGGCGATCAATAGAAGTATCGTGATGATTGTTAAAGAAGTTGGTAGCTAGAAATGCTACATACTGTGTAGCACTTGGTTCCTGGTATGTAAAATTTATCTAAGTGTTTTGCATTTTAGCCTAGGACTCGGCGAGTTGTAGGCACGACTCGTCGTGTAGAGACGGGATATGGAACACGTTTAAGTTGGTGACTCGGCGAGTCCATATTTTGGACTCGGCAAGTCCCCACTTTCTGATGAAACCCTAAATTTCAAGGGCTTGCACCCTATTTAAACCCTCTTATCCGCCCCCAAGCTCTCCCCCTTCACCCTCAGAGCTCTCTACTTCGTCCAAGCCTTGTTCCTTGTGAGATTGAAGCATTTTTGTGTGTTTTCTTGAAGATTTTGGGAGGAAAGGAGAGTAGATCAAGAAGAGAAGAAGGAGGTCAGGCATCTTGGTGTAACTTCAGTGATTTCCTTGAGGTATAACTCGGTTTCCCTATGTTTTCATGCTTATAGTCCCTTATAGCTCCATGAAAGTCCTTCTTGATCCTTTCCCCAAGCTTGATTGTGTATTAGGGTTTGTAATAAGTTGTTTAGCCTCTAGATCTAGGCAAGATTGAGCTCCAGGAGCTTGGATCTACTGCCTTTATGGAGCCATATTGCATGAAAGCCCTAGATCTACTCTTTTAGTGCATTTTGAGCCCTAAAACCTTCATTGGTGTCTATTTACATGTAAATTTGGAAACTTTACGTGTTAATCAAGCCCTAGAAACCCAGATCTATGTATGGCATGAGCTGGATTCAAGCAAAATCGAGTGTATAGTATTTGCATGTGATAGACTCGGCGAGTCGTTCATCGGACTCGGCGAGTCAAGTCGCGAGTCCCCGAGTTTCCCCTTTTCGTGGTTGTTGGGTGGAGTAGTGAGTCACGGGGACTCACTCATGAAGGAACTCGGCGAGTCAATGCCCTGACTCGGCGAGTTCAAGGCAATCTTCTTGCCCCAAGAACAGACTCGGCAAGTTGTTCATAGAACTCAGCGAGTCTCAGCATAGCATGTTCTTCGGATGAAGATGAACTCGACGAGTTGTTCATACAACTCGGCGAGTAGGATGAAGGACTATTGGACCTTGGTTTAGAAGGAAAACTCGTCGAGTCAATGCCTAACTCGACGAGTAGAGACGAGATGATGGTCAAGCGAATGGATAGGGACTCGGCGATTTGGCAAGCCAACTCGGCGAGTCGGGTCAACTGGAAGTTGACTTTGACTTTGACTCTTGGTTTGGTTAAGGGTAAATGGTCATTTTACCCTGAGGTCATTTAGCAGTATTTGACTGAGTATTTTGTGGGAATTATAGCCAGAGGATTTCCGGGGCAGCAGCAGCAGAAGACAGTCAGTTCCCACGCAGATCAACAACTACTTTGAGGTGAGTTACCTTCCAGTAGCGGTGGGTCTACGGCCACAATGCCGGCACACCAGTAGGAGTTGTATGTTAGATGATTGTCTTTGTGATATCATCTAGGTTTGATACTACCTGATATGTTATATGTGATAGTGGTAGCAGGAGGGGAATAGTCCCCAAGTTCGGTCGTTAGGAACGAAGGGTAGATCGGACACCCCAGATATGTCTGATAATATGTTATGTTATGATATATGTAACAGTAGCAGTGGGGGGTGAAGTAGTCCCCGAGGATCGGTTGATAGGACCGATGGGTAGTCAGCACCCCAGAATGGCTTGTCATGGGTAGTCAGCACCCCAGAACGGCTTGACACGGGTAGTCGGCACCCTAGAATGGACGTACCGAGTAGGTCGGGCACCCCAGAATTGCCTAGCAGTATGCATGATATGTGATTGTATGGTATGTGGTATGTTGGGGGAACTCACTAAGCTTCGTTCTTACAGTTTTCAGTTTTGGTTTCAGGTACCTCTTCTTCGAAGGGGAAGGAGCCGGCGTGGTAGTGGCACATCACATACACGCTTTGTATTCTGCACTATGAGATCTTCCTGGGGATTTGTACTCTGACACAATTATGGTTTTATAAATGTTTTTCCAGACACGCAATATCTTTTATGAAACAATGTGATCGGTGAATGTTTAATTCCAATATTTTGCTAAGTATATGTTTTAAAAAAATGAATATTTTGGCTCGTATTTTTGGGACGTTACAAGTTGGTATCAGAGCCCTGGTTTGAGGGATTCGGACACACCTTCGGGGGTGTCTGAACTCAAATCGAGGGATTAAAAGATTTTAGGAAAGAAAATATTTTCGGAAAAGCTAAGTAAAGAGTTTTAAGAAGGAACGAAGTGTGTGATGTGCGCGACCGGCCGAGCTCAAGTAAGTATTCCCCAAAGTACCCATACAAGCTTATGTTATGTTTATCAGTTTTAGTAGAACAACATGCTAGAATAGGACTAAGGATCTAGGAGTGATGTCTTATGTGCCTGCTTTATGTGCTTCAGTGTATGAAAACTGCATGCTAGAATTGAGTAGACAGCAGTAGGATAGCCTGTTTAGGTTATGCCTGATAGTATGAGTTTAGCACTGTATGCTAGTTCAGTTTCTCTCTACGAGAACGGATTTGCTTGAGATTGTTCCCTTTTGTCTGAATGTTGCTTTCTTTGTGCTCTGTGGGATTCTAAGTGATGGAAAGTTAGCCATTAGGTGAATACGTCACGTCACATGTGATCAGGGTCGAATAATCTTAGAGTGTTGGATTTGGTCCTATTGCGCAGCTCTCGTTTAAGTCTAACCGTTATAGGGACGAGTCTGTTACTCAAAGGATTATCTGAGCCTCATCACGTGTGATGGTGTTCAGGTAATGGATAATTGGCATTACAAGGAGGCCTTTAGCAGCTGAGGACCGGATAGGGTGGAGTTAGAGATTTCCCTAGGGCAAGCCTAGGATGAGTATAGCAGTGATCAACAGTAGTGAAAGGGACCTGGTGGAGTCAAGGCAGTCCTTGGAGAAGGTACGGATAGATGTGGAAGGTAGTATGGGCCCATACTACTGAAAGCAGAGGATCCGTACCCGAACCGAGGAAGGCCAAGATAAGACCGGGGAACTTGTAGTTGGTGTGATCCCTCCAGAGGTATCAGTATCGCTAACGATTATTATTTATGTATTTCAGAATGGTGGTACTACGCTCGAGGCCAGTAGTTGGCAGTACAGGGGAGGGATCGGGTTCGGGATCAGGTTCCGAGCCAGTAGATGAAGGGCTACGCGAGTTCATCGCGTCAGAGATCACCAGAGGCATCCTTGAGTCGACCCCCATTATCTTCGGGTCGATCAAGGAAAGGATATTGGAGTTGATGGAGGATCGCCTCGGGCATTAAGGAGCGACATGGCATCTGGCCAGTCGGGATCTCGCACACTGTCCTTCAAGGACTTTCGGGGCAGTGGTGCGCCAAATTTTCACGGGGCGAAGGACCCAATAGCTGCCAGGCGATGGATTGCAGACATTGAGTCTACACAAATGATTAGCTTCTGCCCTGAGGAGTCGAAGGTGAGGTTTGCAGCAGGGTATTTACGAGATCGAGCTAGGGATTGGTGGGAATCCGTTGGTGACTCATTGGGAGCCTCGACTTTCGAGGCTATGACTTGGTCGGACTTCGAGACCAGATTCAGGGCAGAGTTTGCGCCGACTGTCGAGCTTCAGCAGCTAGCCAGGGAGTTCTTGGATATGAGGCAGACGACGAAGACTGTGGCGGAGATCACCGCCAAGTTCCGGGAGAGGGAATTGTTGGTGCCCCAGTATGCGGGTGATGAGGACATGAGGAGGACCCGCTACCATGATATGCTCCGAGCTGATATTCGAGAGCATGTCAGCTTTTCAGCTTGCCCCACCTTGGACTTTATGATTGCCAGGGCGAGGGAGAGGGAGATAGATCTGGAGCACATCCGGAAGAGGAAGTCAGAGGATGGACAGGCAGGAGGGGCTGTGGGGAAGAAGCCCAAGGGATCAGATAGTAGGCCGAAAGGCCAGTTAGGACCGAGCCGCTGCAAGAAATGCGGCAGGCCTCATGAGGGGGCATGTAGGCTGGGATCGTCAGGCTGCTATAAGTGCGGCAAGACGGGGCATTTCAGCAGGGATTGTACCGCCCCTGCACCTGTGATTCAGACAACGAAGTTGCTGTGTTTCCACTGCAACCAGAGGGGCCATAAGAAGGCCAATTGCCCCCAGTTGACAGCATCAGCGCTGATTAAGGCGCCAGCTCCAACTACCCTACGGATTACAGATGGCCGGCAGGGCAAGGTAGAGGCTCCAGTGATGAGGAGCCGGGCGTTTCAGCTGACTACCGAGGAGGCACGCGCCGCACCCAATGTGGTGACGTGTATGATTCTTTCCCTCTATTTTATTTTTATGATGTTATGATATTGATATGTGCTCTGTGTATATGCGTTAGGATCATTCCATGTGAACGGTATCCCTGTTCAGGTGTTGTTTGACTCGGGTGCCACCCGATCATTTGTTACCCTTGCGCTTAGCAAGAGGTTTACCGAGTCTTCGGGCATGTTGGATTGCCCTTTAGAGGTAGAGATTGTCGATGATTGATCGACACGAGCGTCACCGGTATTCAGGGATTGTGTCCTGAGGTTATTTGAGGAGCGCTACTTGGTGGATTTGGTTCCCATTCCGTTGCGTGGGAACAAAGTGATTATAGGCATGGATTGGTTGAGCCCTAATGGGGCGGTGATAGATTGCGCACAGCAGCTAGTGCGGATCAAGACCCCAAGTGGGGGAGAGTTGATGATCCAAGGCGAGAGGCCACATCGTGGACCCACAGTATGTTCAGCAGCAAGGGCTAGGCACTACCTTCAGTAGGGTTGCGCGGGATATGTCGCTTACGTTATGGATACCCGGGAGGCGGGTAAGGCGACGGTGAGCGAGGTTCCAGTGGTGCGAGACTACGTTGATGTGTTCCCGGAGGAACTTCCTGGAATACCTCCGGAGCGTCAGGTAGAGTTCCGGATCGACCTAGTTCCTGGTGCGGCTCCGATAGCCAAGGCACCCTATCGGTTGGCTCCTCCCGAGATGCAGGAGTTGTCTGTGCAGCTACAGGAGCTGCTAGACAAGGGGTTTATTCGACCGAGCAGTTCACCTTGGGGAGCCCCGATCCTGTTTGTGAAGAAGAAGGACGGGTAGCATCGAATGTGTATAGATTACTGGGAGCTAAATAAGGTAACAGTGAAGAACCGTTACCCACTCCCGAGGATTGATGACCTCTTCGATCAGTTACAGGGAGCATCTTGGTTCTCCAAGATCGATTTGCGTTCAGGATATCATCAGATGAGGGTCAGAGAGGAGGATGTACAGAAGACCGCGTTTCGGACACGCTATGGCCATTATGAGTTCGTGGTGATGCCGTTTGGGCTCACCAATGCTCCTGCCGCGTTCATGGACCTCATGAACCGTGTGTGTAGACCGATGCTAGATCAGTCTATGATAGTTTTCATTGATGACATCTTGTTTTATTCCAAGACGCAGGAGGAGCACGAGGAGCATCTGAGAGAGGTTTTGGAGACCTTCAGGAGGGAGAGCTTGTACGCCAAGTTCTCCAAATGTGAGTTTTGGTTGCACGAGGTGCAGTTTCTTGGGCACCTCGTCAACTAGAATGGGACTTCAGTAGACACGGCCAAGGTGGAGGCCGTGATGAGATGGGAGGTTCCGAAGTCTCCATCTGATATTCGGAGTTTCCTAGGATTAGCAGGTTACTATCAGAGATTCATTCAGGATTTCTCCAAGATAGTTGTACCTCTGACACAGTTGACCAAGAAAGCCGTGGTCTTTCGATGGGGGCCTGAGCAGCAGGCAGCGTTCGAGATTCTTAGGCAGAGATTGTGCGAGGTGCCAATCTTAGCCTTGCCCGAGGGCGTAGAGGATTTTGTGGTATACTGTGATGCGTCTATCTTGGGCTTAGGCGCAGTATTGATGCAGAGGGGACATGTCATTGCTTATGCCTCGAGGCAGCTGAAGCCTCACGAGGCGAACTACCCAACACATGATTTAGTGTTGGGGGCGGTGGTCTTCGCCCTCAAGAATTAGCGGCATTACCTCTACGGTGTTCGGTGTACCATTTACACTGACCATAAGAGTTTGAGGTACCTCATGGATCAACCGAATCTGAACATGAGGCAACGTTGGTGGTTGGACGTGGTGAAGGATTATGATTGTGAAATCCTTTATCACCCGGGGAAGGCCAATGTGGTGGCCGATGCGCTTAGCCGTAAGGCGGCACCGATCTGGGATGTGTGTATGAGGATGACTGTGATGACTCCCCTGTTAGAGCAGATTCGGGAAGCTCAACAGGAGGCTATGAAGGAGGAACATCGGAAGAGTGAGTGAATAGTGGGTCAAGTCACCTCCTTCGATTATGATAGCCGAGGATTATTGACACTACACCGTAGGGTGTGGGTGCCGTATCACGGGGGCGTGCGCCTGATCTTGATGGAGGAGGCGCACAAATCCCGATTCTCCATTCATCCAGGAGCGACGAAGATGTATAGGGATCTTCGTCTAGACTATTGGTGGCCCTGCATGAAGTGGGATGTGGCTTGGTACGTCGAGCGATGTTTGACCTGCAGGAAGGTCAAGGCCGAGCATCAGAGACCGCACGGCAAGATGCAGCCGTTGGATATCCCGTTGTGGAAATGGAAAGATATTACGATGGATTTTATCACAAAACTTCCCAGGACTGCGTGTGGAGTAGATTCGATTTGGGTCATCGTGGATCGATTGACCAAGAGCGCCCATTTTATTCCGATCCAGGAGAGCATCTCGGCTGAAAAGTTGGCCGATATCTATATCAGGGAGATAGTGGTGCGGCACGGGGTGCCAGTGTCAGTGATATCAGACCGAGATGTGCGGTTCTCTTCCAGGTTTTGGAAGAAGTTTCATGATGAGTTGGGCACTCGTCTGCATTTTAGCACCACCTTTCACCCGCAGACGGATGGTCAGAGTGAGCGGACCATCCAGACTTTGGAGGATATGTTGCGGGCATGCGTGCTAGACTTCGGTGGTAGCTGGGATACCTACCTTCCCTTGGCTGAGTTCTCGTACAACAACAGCTACCACGCGAGTATTGACTGTCCTCCATTCGAGATGTTGTACGGACGGAGGTGCAGGACCCCGATATGTTGGGGTGAAGTTGGCCAGAGGGTCATGGGGAGCACTGAGCTTGTGCTCAAGACGACCGAGAGAATCTGGCAGGTTCGAAGCAGGCTTCAGACTGCACAGAGTCGACAGAAAAGCTACACTGACAAGCGTCGATCAGACCTGGAGTTCCAGGTCGGGGATATGGTTCTCCTGAAAGTGTCACCTTGGAAATGCGTCATTCGATTCAGGAAGCGGGGCAAGTTGGGCCCGAGATACATTGGTCCGTTCAGGGTTGTAGCCCGGGTGGGCAAGGTGGCATATAGGATGGATCTGCCAGCCGAGCTCAGTCAGATCCACAACACCTTCCATGTCTCCCAACTGCGGAAGTGCCTAGTGGATGATTCAGCAGTTGTGCCATTAGAGGATATCCAGGTTGATGACAGTCTGAATTACATTGAGCGCCCAGTCACAATCCTCTACCGGAAAGTCGAAGGATCTGACGAACAAGAAGGTGGAATTAGTGAAGGTGCAATGGCAGCACCGAAATGGTTCAGAGTGGACTTGGGAGCCAGTGGAAGAAATGATGGAGCATTACCCCGAGTTGTTTCAGGATCGAGCAGCAGACTTCGAGGACGAAGTCTAAAATAAGTGGGGGAGATTTGTAGCACCTGGTTCCTGGTATGTAAAATTTATCTAAGTGTTTTGCATTTTAGCCTTGGACTCGGCGAGTTGTAGACCTGAGTCGCCGAGTAGAGACAGGATATGGAACACGTTTAAGTTGGCGACTCGGCGAGTCCATATTTTGGACTCGACGAGTCCCCGCTGTCTGATGAAACCCTAAATTTCAGGGGCTTGCACCCTATTTAAACCCTCTTATCCGCCCCCAAGCTCGCCCCCTTCACCCTCAGAGCTCTCTACTTCGTCCAAGCCTTGTTCCTTGTGAGATTGAAGCATTTTTGTGTGTTTTCTTGAAGATTTTGGGAGGAAAGGAGAGTAGATCAAGAAGAGAAGAAGGAGGCCAGGCATCTTGGTGTTACTTCAGTGATTTCCTTGAGGTATAACTCGGTTTCCCTATGTTTTCATGCTTATAGTCCCTTATAGCTCCATGAAAGTCCTTCTTGATCCTTTCCCCAAGCTTGATTGTTTATTAGGGTTTGTAATAAGTTGTTTAGCCTCTAGATCTAGGCATGATTGAGCTCCAGGAGCTTGGATCTACTGCCTTTATGGAGCCATATTGCATGAAAGCCCCAGATCTACTCTTTTAATGCATTTTGAGCCCTAAAACCTTCATTGGTGTCTATTTACACGTAAAGTTGGAAACTTTACGTGTTAATGAAGCCCTAGAAACCCAGATCTATGTATGGCATGAGCTGGATACAAGCAAAATCGAGTGTATAGTATTTGCATGTGATAGACTCGGCGAGTCGAGTCGCGAGTCCCCGAGTTTCCCCTTTTCGTGGTTGTTAGGTGGAGTAGAGAGTCACGAGGTGTGACTCAGTGGGTCGGAAGCCAGACTCACTCATGAAGGAACTCGGCGAGTCAATGCTCTGACTCGGCGAGTTCAAGGCAATCTTCTTGCCCCAAGAACAGACTCGACGAGTTGTTCATAGAACTCGGCGAGTCTCAGCATAGCATGTTCTTCAGATGAAGATGAACTCGATGAGTTGTTCATACAACTCGGCGAGTAGGATGAAGGACTATTGGACCTTGGTTTAGAAGGAAAACTCGTTGAGTCAATGTCTAACTCGACGAGTAGAGACGAGATGATGGTCAAGCGAATGGATAGGGACTCGGCGAGTTGGCAAGCCAACTCGGCGAGTCGGGTCAACTGGAAGTTGACTTTGACTTTGAATCTTGGTTTGGTTAAGGGTAAATGGTCATTTTACCCTGAGGTCATTTAGCAGTATTTGACTGAGTATTTTGTGGGAATTATAGCCGGAGGATTTCCGGGGCAACAGCAGCAGAAGACAGTCAGTTCCCACGCAGATCAGCAGCTACTTTGAGGTGAGTTACCTTCCAGTAGCGGTGGGTCTACGGCCACAATGTCGGCCCACCAGTAGGAGTTGTATGTTAGATGATTGTCTTTGTTATATCATCTAGGTTTGATACTACCTGATATGTTATATGTGATAGTGGTAGTAGGAGGGGAATAGTCCCCAAGTTCGGTCGTTAGGACCGAAGGGTAGATCGGACACCCCAGATATGTCTGATTATATGTTATGTTATGATATATGTGACAGTAGCAGTGGGGGGTGAAGTAGTCCCCGAGGATCAGTTGATAGGACCGATGGGTAGTCAGCACCCCAGAATGGCTTGACATGGGTAGTCGGCACCTCAGAACGGCTTGACACGGGTAGTCGGCACCCTAGAATGGCCGTACCGGGTAGGTCGGGCACCCCAGAATTGCCCAGCAGTATGCATGATATGTGATTGTATGGTATGTGGTATGTTGGGGGAACTCACTAAGCTTCGTGCTTACAGTTTTCAGTTTTGGTTTCAGGTACCTCTTCTTCGAAGAGGAAGGAGTCGGCGCGGTAGCGGCACATCACATACACGCTTTGTATTCCGCACTATGAGATCTTCCTGGGGATTTGTACTCTGACATAATTATGTTTTTCTAAATGTTTTTCCAGACATGCAATATCTTTTATGAAACAATGTGATCGGTGAATGTTTAATTCCAATATTTTGCTAAGTATATGTTTTAATAAAATGAAATTTTTGGCTCGTATTTTTGGGAGGTTACATACTGAAATGTGATTGTATCACATTAGAACATGAAGGAAGGTATACTCTATTTTGGAATTTGACTCTAAGAGACCTGAGTTTGAGCGTTGCAACATACGATGAGAGGTCATTAGAATATGGCACATCAGTCCCTTGTAATAATAAAAGAACTTATCTTAAGTTCATATCTAGTGAGGATCGAGATTGTGACTTGAAGGTCGTAATCTGGAGTCTAACGTGAGATAGGGAGCAAGTGCAAGATCGAGCACCGCCTACAGCAAGGAGTCCAAGAGTTAGATACTCATTCGAAGAAACAAGGAAGTGACGATTAGTACCTAGGATGAAGAGATAACGTTTGGAGTCATTATACTGCCCTGTTTCTTTGATGATTCCGGGACGTAATCATCCTAAGGGGGAGATAATTGTAACGCCCGTAGATTCGGGCTAGTCAATTTAGAGATAATAGGGGTCGAAAATGACTTTTTGGCAAAATATTATTTATAATATATAGTCTTAACCAAGTTGTAGAATATGTCTCAAGGTTTCCGTACATATAAACAACACCGAAATCCGAGTTATAACGAAGAAGTTATGACCCGTCGAAGTTTTACGGCAAAACCGGCACGACACCGGGAAGTAAATAGTAAATTTATGATGGAGCGACTTTTAGCCTTAGAAATCTAAATGAAATTTGTAGTATATGTTAAACCGAGAATATACAAAAAAAAAAGAACGCCCAAATCTGACTTCGTATGAAGAAGTTATGATTTTTCTAAGATTTGGCATAGCAGTGCACGACCCGAAACTCGATTTTTAGTTCGAGCAGTTTTTGGCTTACGCGACCTAAATGAGAGTTGAAGATCTCATTAACAGGAACTCAACGGTAAAAAGATAGACGAAAACGGATTCCATATGAAGGAGTTACGAATTCTTCGCGGTCATTTAGCAGTCTAAACTCCTCCTACTGTTAAATTTGAGATCGGTCGAGAATTAGCCGACGGAGTCTAAATGAAAGTTGTAGATCTTGTTTTTACCTACGTGTGGATATAAAGAACGTCAAAACCGGAGCTCGTATGCGAGAGTTATGATTTTTCTAAGTTTGAAGGCTGATACGCGATAGGGGTGACGTGGCACCACCAGAATTGGACACGTGGCACCACCAGAAGGCTGCCACATGACCCAACTTGGCGAGTAGGTCCTCCTACTCGGCGAGTCCATCAGGATTTCACACTATAAATAGATGTGTCAGGTTCCATTCATTCTCATACCTTTCCTCTTCCATTTTCTCTCTCTAAACTCTCTCTCTCTCTCTCTCTCTCTCTCTCTAACCTCCCTTAAGCCCCCTAAAGTCTAGGTAAACCCCCTAGCACCCGAAGGAAGCCCCGAGGCTCCCGGAGTCCCGAGAAAGAGCCTTTCGGCTCGGAAATGCTGCTCCAGCGAAGCCCGGTTTTGCGAAAAACCCGCTGTAAGTGAGCTATGCCTACCCTATCTTTTGTATAGCTTATGTTTTAATATAGTGACGTTATTAGGAAATTATAATGAGTATTTGGGATATTATTATGAGTTATATAAGAGTGTTTCTTAACGCTTATATAATAGTAATAATATCTAGACAATTAATTAGCCGCGGTTAACGTTAGACTAAACTTTAGTGGTAATGATACTAGGTTTTGTCCGAGGGAAATTATTTTAACAGTAACGAAGTGTTGTCCGAGTACCAAGTCATCACCTTATCAAGTGAGTGCATAGTTACTTTCATCTTACACATAGATATGAAGTATTTTATATAAACTACGTGCTATGTGTGAATATTATCTGTATAATTGCTATCTATGCTGAATTAACGATTTTATACATGTTTTAAATGATTTAAACTGTATATGTATTTTATATCTACGACAATGTTGGGGTAAAACATGGGTAGATGTAAAATATGGAGTATGAGTTGGATGATGAGCTGAGAGGTGAAATAGACTGTGAGGTGAGGGTGAGAGGTGGACGATGTGAGAAGCCTTTTTCCCAAATGATGGCCCCATCATTCAGCAGAGTCTGGATGACAACCACAGACTATTCTAGACAGTCCAGTGGAACACTAACAGACTCGCAACTTGTAGGTGTTGTGAACGATGTGTTCACCGGTGTACTCTAGAAAACCCATTGACACGTATTGCGAGTGGATACTGTCGATAAACGAAATAGCCCTGGTATCTATGGATTTAGTGCCTGTTGAGCAAACCTTGGCAACTATAGATTTAGTGCCCGTTGAGTAAACCCTGGCAACGATGGATTTCGTGCCGATTCCTTAGGATGATCCTTAGGAATGAATTAACGAGGAGTAACTGATTCTTAAGGAAAACCATTAAGAGTAAAGAAGAGAATGGGGATGGGTAATTTGGTTAACTGTTTGACGATTAAACATAATAATTATATTATTGTGGGTTGAAAACCCTATGTACTCACCAGGTTTCCCAACCTGACCCACTTAGTTTATTTATATCACAGGTGTTGTTATGAAGTCACATTACACTGAGAGATTAAAGAGATGTAGATCACTAGTGTAAATAAATGTAAGTTTTGTTTATGTTTATGTTTTTGTATTGACGATGACATCCCAAACGTTTTAAAATGAATAAAATACGTTTCTTCGAAAATGTTTTGATAACGTATTTAACATGTTTTTCGGCGAACAAATTCCGCAACATTTTTATGAAAAGAAGTACTCTGATTTTTATAAAGCATAAACAAAATCGGTCTTTTCTGGCCGTGAAAAAAATGGGGATGTCACACCGGGGACCACAATCCTAGGTCTTACAAACAAGTTCTAGGAGTCACCACCTGTTCTTCCATGCAAGTATCACAAAGACAACTAACATACAAGCCTACCATTACTAACCAATTATTTGCCAAAGTTTAGACTTTGGTCTTGCATACAGATTGCCAAGGGTCACCCCTTGGTCTTCCTACAATACACAAACAAAATGGGCCGACATCGGTTCCTTCGACCCAGAGAACAATAAGGAGACTCACCTCGAATGCTGAAGCACACTAGAAAAAATCCCTAGTTGTTGCCCTAACGACTCCTCCGAACTGCCAGATCAAAACAACAACCAATTAGCAATTGGATTCCAATCCATAACAAAAACTTCATACCTTGGATAAAAAGACCATTTTACCCCTAACCTATCCTTGTCCAAAACCATGACCCAAACTACAATCTGAAAATCCAAAAGGCCCACTACTCAGCTAATGGCCCAATTTTCCAAATTGAGCCCAACCCCATACGGGCCTTATCCTAAGCCCATAATACCCTTAATTACAATTCATATTACCTCAAATACCCATTGGGACAACCTTGTTCAAAGACATAAATCGAAAAGACAAGATCCAAAATCCATATCGACCCAACTCGCCGAGTTCTACATCAACTCATAAACGGGGAAAACCAAAACAACTCGCCAAGTTGACCACCCAACTCGCCAAGTTCGCTCGAGACCCAACAACTTAATGCATTAAGCTTGTAACACCCTGATTTCCAATAAATTATTTAAAGACAAGTGCAAATATTTGAATAATTATATAATTAGGAGCAAGGAACCATTTTGGGTTTTAATTAGTTTAAAAATGGTACTTACAAGTTTGTTTTCTTCAACTGGAAATTTTGTGTCATGTAATCTATACATTCAAGCTAATGTGAATCAAAAACTTCAATCAAATACATCATGCAAGTACTACAAATAGTCATCAAGCAATTGGAAACCTTAGAAGTCCTTGTTTAAGTCCATTTTGGGCTAGGACTCCCTTATTGGATCCAAATGGACCAATAAGCTTCCAATTTGACTATCAAGGGCTTAGAACCCTAATTGGACTCAAATTGGACCCACATTTATTTAATTCAACATTTTAGGTCATGTTGGACCTAGAATGAAATGAACTAAAAGCCTTGATACATGAATAACCTAAACTAGTCCAATAAAAATATGAAAATCCTACCACATTCTTTTAGGCTTAAAACATACTCAAGATTAACACTAATATTGGGCTAAGGGGCAAAGGCCCAAAATTTTCCTTTTCTTTCCAAATTCTCGGCCCAAATGCACAAGCCCAAGAAGATGGAAGAGTTGACTTGTTGTGCCACATCATTATTGTCCATAGGATTTCCATGCAAGATATCCCATTCTTCCATGCAAGTATCACTTCAAAGATCACCTCACTTCTTCCTCTCTCTCACTCTCGGCCACAAGCACACACACACCACAAAAATCTCTCAAACTCTCTCTAGATCACTTAAGAACACTCCTTCATCCCCTCTCCAAAATCTCGAAAATTAGGGGCTTTCAAGAGGATCTTGCAAGTTAATCATCATCTAAGGTAAGATTATGCTTGGATCTATGGTTTAGATTCTTTTTGTTATCAAAATCCTTTCCTAATCTATGCAAAAATCGTGATCTTGCATCCTAGAACCATCTCAAACTCGAGATCTACCAAGGAAAGGTGCTAAGGCCAAAAATCATCAAGTTTTCTTCCATCTTTTCTTCCAAAAACCGAAACCACACCCAAGGTGAGCTTCATACCCCCTATTTTCTGTTTTTATGAGTTTTGTGGGGGGGGGGGGGGGGGGTAATACAAGTGAAAGTGTAGATCTATATGTGTTTTGTATGCCTTGTATGATTTCCATGCTTATATGTATGCATTTGTGTGTTATAATGTTGGATCTAGCCATAAAACCCCTCAAAACCGAGATATATCTTGTGTTAAATGATTTTAGCTTCAAATATATTTCTAAATACAAAGTGTTTCAAGAAAAATGGTTAAGTGGTTTAGTAACAATTTTCTTTGGGTTAAAAACACAAATTTTGGGCCTAAAATGTGAAAAATACAAAATTAAGGGTCCAAATTGGCATATCACGAATTCTGATGGATGAGGTGTGCCAAAACAGTTTCAATAAAACAATTTCTGGAAATATACTCATTTAGGGGATTAAAAACATAAATTCCAAGCTTAATGGGCTAAAAATGACATTTTTGGCCCAATGAGGCCCATTATGCGAGATTTTCTGTTTTGGAGGGCCAAAACTGTATTTTACTATAAAACAGTGAACCATAAGTGTTCCAAATCCTTTCCAAAGGTTTAAAGTGCTTTTTAAATTTAAAAAGGACCAAAATTGCAAAAATATTACAATTTGGGCCAAAATTGTCAAAGTTGCGAAAAGAAGGGTTATAACCGAGAAAACTGAAATTTCAGGGACTTAAACTGTTTTCATTGAAAAATATGCAGAAAAATATTAATTTCAATAACTTTTGGTGTTAAAATGTCAAGAAAATCGATTCAAGGACCAAACCGGAAATTATTTAACAAAAGGGTTGAAAAAGTAAATTTTACAATCAATGAGGGGCTGAAACAGAAAACTTTCAAGGCTATTTCAATAGATGCAAACAATGGTACCACGACTATCGACGAAATACAATACATTACAATACCAAAAGTCGTTGTTAAACGAATTGGCTCGGTCTCGAACCAATAGAAATCTACAACTACTAACACTACGACACTACGATACTACGATCCATACAAGTAACGTTTGGTAATTCATCATACATGCGAGTGTGCACAGACGTCTACGCACCATCTTTGGGCCCCAAAAGTGTAAAATCTTGTTCGTTGAGCCTAGCTAGCCCAATGACCTGATCTTAAGGCCCGAAGACATTTTTTTTACGGAGTGCTGGGTTTTACCGATCCGACACAACGTAAATGGACTTTCAATGGCTTGTATACTACTGGTCCCCAAGGGTCCTTTGGTATTGCTAGTAAAGTCTACATTTCATGCGAGGCGGGTCGGGGACCCCTCGTACATTTTTATCCCCAACCGGTTAATGGAGTCATCGGGGTCTTCGTGACCTCTCTCTCTCTCTTCGGATGTGGGACTACACATAGTCAGGGCGATTGGATAACGTGATTAGTACGGACGACGCCTACGGGATCGTTAGTATAACTATAGACTAGTCGTTTGTGTAACGCGTGTTTGTAGCAAATAATCATGCTCAAAAATAATCCAACGTCGCCTGGGACTGACACTACACGCTATGCAATGTTTTCAATGTGACTTCATGGAATTCAAGGAATTAGGAAAACATCGGGTTTTCCTAGAGTTTTCAATACATACAGATTTGAAATGCATACAACTTTAAATGAACAATTTTTTTACAAGCATAGAAACAAACAAGCATACCTATGGATCTTCACAACATTTTCAAAAGCTTTTCTTTTCAGAAAATGTCGGATTTTCTGGTAGTTTTCAAACAATACAAACATTGGATTTCAAACACTACTTATGAACTCACCAACATTTCATATGTTGACGTTTTTCAAAATACTTGTATTCTCAGGGAACCAGTGAACCAAAGGGAAACATATTCGGTAATGGCTTGCAGTTTAATTATGTACGAATCGAACAATTTATTTTTGGGAATGTAATGTTTAAACAATGTATGACATGTAAACGCTACCGGTTGTACTATATTAATGCACGGTGACGAATGTTGTTATGTTTCATATATATATATTCAATGTTATGGTATTCAATTGGGTCACGACAGCCCCCGGACGTTTCCGCCGTCTGGTTCGGGGGTGTGACAGGTTGGTATCAGAGCTTTGTTTATAGTGAACTAGCATGTCGAGCCACACATTGATATGCAACTATAAACCAAAAAGAGGGACTAACATAACTCTGAACAAAACAAGTAAATAAAACACACTTGCTTGCATTAGGGATAAGGACCTAACGCTGAATCAAACACAATAACACTGGTATCTCGGTTAATTCGGGACTGTTCTTAGTGATACCAAGGAGTGAATGTAGCCTGATCAACTACATTCTCTCCAAGGTAAAACTAACACACGTCTTGATGAGATTGGGATAGCTAGAGAACCTAAAACTATACCCTTTATCACCAAAAAGAGAATGTTTGCTTAGTCTGTACAATAGTCATAGCATCCTAGGAATAATGTTAGCATATTTACATACTCGCGCAGACAGCATGGCTGGTTTTCATCACCCTGGAGACCCCTACTTCCCTAATCAGGGAAACAACGGGTGGCTAGAGGAGGAGGAGGAGCCTGAGGAGGAGCAGCAGGGTATCCAGTTTCATCAGGCCTTAGTAGCTCACGGGATGCTTGTGGATGAGCCAGGAGAGAATCCAGGAGAAGCACACGATGTCGGACCCGACGAATACGTAGACACCGACTACGAATTTGGAGAGATCGACGATGACGACGAGGAAGGTCAGGTCGGGGACCAGGACCCCATCCCGCCATGCGAGGACGAGGCACAACCAGATCACCCCGCTCCACCAGCGAACCCCCCAAGAGAGAACCGTTCCCTCGAAGCTGAGATCGCCGCACTGCGACAACAGCTGTATGCTATGGAGGCTCGGGCAGTGCGAGCAGAGCATGAGAGGGATGAGGTTATAGGAGACATGGCAGAGATGGCGCAGCTACGGGCACAACATTTCGGCATATGACCTCGGCACCACCTCCTAACGCAGCTCATCGCGGTTAGGGATAGACTTATCATAGTAGGTCATTAGGAACTATGTTATGTACTCCGGCTCTATGTTTAAGTGACTACACTACTCATGGAGCCGTTATGCTGTCGGATTAGTGTCACATATGTATGCTCCTACGAGCAAATTTTCTTGTATTAAATGCGGATAATATTAATGAACTTTTGTGTGTTTTGCTATGATATTACCAGTTGATATGTGTTGAGACGTTATGATTGTATGCTCGATGGTAGTAATGTTTAGGTTCGTATCATACACCTAGTTAGTAGGATCACAACCTCACAGAAACCACGTACACTCAACATCTTTCCGTTTCATGACAGAAAGATGCCTCGCCCAGCTACTCGCGGGAATCCCGAACCAACCCCGCCCGAAGTTGACTCCACTGCTTTCCAGGCAGCCGTGTCTGCTGCGGTCACAGCAGCTATGGCACAACTTCACCGAGGGAACAACGGAGGAGGTAACGGGCAAGGATCCGGAAGTTCGAACAACGGGACGAACCAAGGACCCACTAAAACGTGCACCTACAAGGATTTTGCGAACGCCAAACCCCGAACTTTCAACGGCACTGGAGGAGTGATTACCCTAAAGCGATGGATCGAGAAGGTAGAGTCGGTATTCGAGATATGCGAGTGCCCCGAGCAGATGAAGGTGAAGTTCGCGGCCTGCACTTTTGTGGACCAAGCACTCACTTGGTGGAATGGACACGTAGAAGCTATGACGCTCCCTGTCGCCAACTCTATTCCCTGGGCAGAAATGAAAGAAATGTTAATGGAGGAGTACTGCCCCCGAGGCGAAATATAGAAGATGGAACAGAAACTATGGAATCTCACTGTGCAGAATGGGAACATCGATGCTTACATATCGAGATTCAGCGAACTATCTCTGTTGTGCCCGGGTATGATCACATCAGAAGGAAAGAAGATCAAACGATTCATCTGGGGACTGACACCCCCCATTCAAGGGAATGTGATAGCTGCGAACCCTAAAACGTTTGACAGTGCAAAGAGATTGGCAAAGAGGCTATATGATCATAACCACAAAAAGGGCGAGAAGCCAGTGGAGACTGAGAAGAAAAAGGAGGATGATGGCAAGAAAGGGCGGAACAACAAGAGAAAGGGGCGTCAGGGCCCCGAGACCTCTAAAAAGCAGCAAACAGTGGCAGTTAACGCTGTCACTGCGCCGGTTCCAGCCACACCACATGCTCCAGCCTCAGCTGCTTCAAATGCTTCAAGACCCTATTCCGGTAATCTTCCCAAATGCAACAAGTGCGGTTTCCATCACCAAGGAGAATGTAGGGAGTTCCATTGCACCAGTTGCAACCGAAGGGGACACACTGCAAGGTTCTGCAGGACTTATCCTTCTCAGAACCAGAGTCAGGGAAACAACCAGAACAACAACAACCACCGCAATAACAACAACACCAATGCCGGCAGCAACAATACAGGGCCTAGCCACACCTGTTTCGGGTGCAGAAGGACGGGACACTTCCGTCGAGATTGCCCTAACAACAACAACTCAGGAAACAGAGGAGCAGAAAGAATGCTAACTATGGGTCAGAGTGATGCAGTTCAGGACCCCGCAGTTGTGACCGGTACGTTCCTCCTAAACCACACTTATGCATGCATCTTATTTGATACCGGAGCGGAGCGAAGTTTCGTAAGTGAGAAGTTTAAACATTTACTAAAACAACAACCCCAGAAGCTAAATGAAACCTATACGGTGGAAATGGCCAATGGGAAAACCGAATCCACTAGGGAGATCTACATCGGATGTACCCTAACCCTCAACCAACACGTCTTACGAATAGATCTGATGCCAGTATCAATTAGGAGTTTCGATGTGATTATCGGCATGGATTGGTTAAGCCCCCACCATGCTGAGATTATGTGCCATGAGAAGGCCATTCGCCTTCGTCTCCCAAATCACGAAACCCTAGTAATTTACGGAGACAAACCCAGTACGAATCTTCGTCTCATCTCGTGCATCAAAGCACAAAAACACTTGCGAAAGAACAATTTGGTGTTCTTGGCTCACATAGTGGACAAGACCAAAGAAGAAACTAACATCCAAGATATTCCGGTGGCGTGTGAATTCCCGGACGTGTTTCCCGAAGATCTTCCAGGAGTACCCCCAGAGAGACAGGTTGAGTTCCGAATCGACCTCGTTCCAGGAGCAACTCCTCTTGCTAAATCACCATATCGATTGGCTCCTGCTGAAATGCAGGAATTGTCCAGCCAACTCAGTGAGCTTCTGGACAAGGGATTTATCCGACCTAGCTACTCGCCATGGGGAGCTCCGGTGCTCTTTGTCAAAAAGAAGGACGGATCTTTCAGAATGTGTATCGATTACAGAGAGCTGAATAAACTCACTGTTAAAAACCGCTACCCACTCCCACGGATCGACGATCTATTTGACCAGCTCCAAGGAGCTAGTTACTTTTCTAAAATAGATTTACGGTCCGGATACCACCAACTCAAAGTCCGAGAAGAGGATATTCCTAAGACCGCTTTCCGAACCCGCTACGGACATTATGAGTTCGTCGTAATGCCCTTCGGTCTAACAAATGCACCCGCCGCATTTATGGACCTAATGAATCGAATCTGTCGACCGTTCCTGGACAACTTCGTCATTGTGTTTATCGATGACATCCTCGTCTATTCTCGAAACAAAGAGGAGCATGGCCAACATCTCCGACAGATCCTAGAAACTCTGCGAACGGAAAAGCTGTACGCCAAACTCTCCAAGTGCGAGTTCTGGCTCCGGAGTGTGAATTTCTTAGGCCACGTAGTTAGCCAAGACGGAATTCATGTGGATCCCTCTAAGGTCAAAGCTGTGGAAGGATGGGCAACTCCGACTACGCCCACCGAAATTCGTCAGTTCTTAGGCCTAGCAGGCTACTATAGGAGATTCATCCAAAACTTCTCTAAGATCGCCAAGCCGCTTACCTTGCTTACGCAAAAGGGCGTGCCATTCAAATGGACGGACCGACAAGAGGTTGCGTTTCGAACCTTGAAGCAAGCTCTTTGTAGCGCACCTGTACTATCTCTACCCGAAGGAACGGAAGATTTTGTAGTTTACTGTGACGCGTCAAATCAGGACTTAGGTTGCGTTCTCATGCAACGTGGAAGAGTGATAGCATATGCGTCCCGCCAACTAAAGACGCACGAAGTAAATTACACGACCCATGACCTAGAACTGGGAGCCGTGGTCTTCGCCCTAAAAATTTGGAGGCACTACCTGTACGGTACAAAGTGCACCATCTTCACGGACCACAAAAGCCTCCAGCACATCTTGAATCAGAAGGAGCTGAACATGAGACAACGAAGATGGGTGGAATTGCTAAACGACTACGAATGCGAGATCAAGTACCATCCAGGCAAGGCCAACGTGGTAGGCGATGCATTAAGTCGGAAGGAGTACTCTAATCGCCGTACGAAAACGCACTCGATAACCATTCAGTCTCATCTGGCCACTCAAATTGCATCAGTCCAGGCAGAGGCTATGAAAGCGGAAAATAGAACTAGCGAGGCATTACGCGGGATGGAGAAGAACCTAGAAGTCAAGGAGAATGGGGTATACTACTTCATGAACCGTATTTGGGTCCCAAAAATCGGAGGATTTAGAGAGACCGTTATGAAGGAAGCCCACAAGACACGATACTCCATTCACCCTGGTTCGGACAAGATGTATTTGGACATTAAGCAACACTATTGGTGGCCTAACATGAAGGCGGAAATCGCGACTTATGTTGGTAAGTGCCTTACGTGCGCCAAAGTAAAAGTGGAGTACCAGAAACCTTCCGGATTGTTACAGCAACCGGCAATCCCTGAGTGGAAATGGGAGGGGATTTCTATGGATTTCGTGACCAAGCTGCCCAAGACGTCGGACGGATTGGACACCATATGGGTAATAATCGACCGACTTATGAAATCTGCCCATTTCCTGTCAATCAAAGAATCCTACAAGATGGAGAGACTGACGCGTTTGTACCTACGAGAAATCGTAAGACTCCATGGAGTGCCAAAATCTATCATCTCGGATAGGGACAGTAGGTTCACATCGCGTTTTTGGCAATCACTCCACAAGGCAATGGGAACTCATCTTGATATGAGCACCGCGTATCACCCACAAACGGACAGTCAAAGCGAACGAACCATTCAGACGCTTGAAGACATGCTTCGTGCATGTGTAATAGACTTTGGAAAGTCTTGGGATACCCACCTGCCGTTGATTGAGTTCTCATATAACAATAGTTACCATTCAAGCATCAAGGTGGCTCCTTTCGAAGCACTGTACGGGCATAAATGTAGATCACCGTTATGTTGGGCTGAAGTAGGTGATACCCAGCTAGCAAGAACACATACGTCGGACAGAGCACTAACAGGACCGGAAATCATTCGCGAAACCACAGAAAAGATCGTTCAGATCAGAGCTCGATTACAAGCATCGCGTGACCGACAAAAGAGCTACGCCGATAAACGGCGAAAGCCCTTAGAATTCCAGGTCGGCGATCGAGTACTGTTAAAAGTCTCACCCTGGAAAGGGGTTATACGTTTCGGAAAACGGGGAAAGCTAAACCCACGGTACATTGGACCTTTCGAAATCGTCGCCCGAATAGGTCCGGTAGCATACATACTACAACTACCCGCGGAGCTAAACGGCGTACACCCCGTGTTTCATGTCTCTAATCTGAAGAAGTGTCTATCAGATGAAACCCTTGTCATTCCTCTTGACGAAATCGAAATCAATGAGAATCTCCTGTTCGTCGAAGAACCAATCGAAATCATGGACAGGGAAGTGAAGCGTACTAAGTAAAGTCGCATCCCGATCGTGAAGGTACGGTGGAACGCAAAGCGTGGGCCAGAATTCACATGGGAACGCGAGGATCAAATGGAGCAGAAGTACCCTCACCTATTCTAGCATTCTCAAATCTAGCTTTCAAACAGAATTTCGGGACGAAATTCCCTCTAACGGGGGGATGATGTCACAACTGGAAATTTTGTGTCATGTAATCTATACATTCAAGCTAATGTGAATCAAAAACTTCAATCAAATACATCATGCAAGTACTACAAATAGTCATCAAGCAATTGGAAACCTTAGAAGTCCTTGTTTAAGTCCATTTTGGGCTAGGACTCCCTTATTGGATCCAAATGGACCAATAAGCTTCCAATTTGACTATCAAGGGCTTAGAACCCTAATTGGACCCACATTTATTTAATTCAACATTTTAGGTCATGTTGGACCTAGAATGAAATGAACTAAAAGCCTTGATACATGAATAACCTAAACTAGTCCAATAAAAATATGAAAATCCTACCACATTCTTTTAGGCTTAAAACATACTCAAGATTAACACTAATATTGGGCTAAGGGGCAAAGGCCCAAATTTTTCCTTTTCTTTCCAAATTCTCGGCCCAAATGCACAAGCCCAAGAAGATGGAAGAGTTGACTTGTTGTGCCACATCATTATTGTCCATAGGATTTCCATGCAAGATATCCCATTCTTCCATGCAAGTATCACTTCAAAGATCACCTCACTTCTTCCTCTCTCTCACTCTCGGCCACAAGCACACACACACCACAAAAATCTCTCAAACTCTCTCTAGATCACTTAAGAACACTCCTTCCTCCCCTCTCCAAAAATCTCGAAAATTAAGGGCTTTCAAGAGGATCTTGCAAGTTAATCATCATCTAAGGTAAGATTATGCTTGGATCTATGGTTTAGATTCTTTTTGTTATCAAAATCCTTTCCTAATCTATGCAAAAATCGTGATCTTGCATCCTAGAACCATCTCAAACTCGAGATCTACCAAGGAAAGGTGCTAAGGCCAAAAATCATCAAGTTTTCTTCCATCTTTTCTTCCAAAAACCGAAACCACACCCAAGGTGAGCTTCATACCCCCTATTTTCTGTTTTTATGAGTTTTGTGGGGGGGGGGGAATACAAGTGAAAGTGTAGATCTATATGTGTTTTGTATGCCTTGTATGATTTCCATGCTTATATGTATGCATTTGTGTGTTATAATGTTGGATCTAGCCATAAAACCCCTCAAAACCAAGATATATCTTGTGTTAAATGATTTTAGCTTCAAATATATTTCTAAATACAAAGTGTTTCAAGAAAAATGGTTAAGTGGTTTAGTAACAATTTTCTTTGGGTTAAAAACACAAATTTTGGGCCTAAAATGTGAAAAAATACAAAATTAAGGGTCCAAATTGGCATATCACGAATTCTGATGGATGAGGTGTGCCAAAACAGTTTCAATAAAACAATTTCTGGAAATATACTCATTTAGGGGATTAAAAACATAAATTCCAAGCTTAATGGGCTAAAAATGACATTTTTGGCCCAATGAGGCCCATTATGCGAGATTTTCTGTTTTGGAGGGCCAAAACTGTATTTTACTGTAAAACAGTGAACCATAAGTGTTCCAAATCCTTTCCAAAGGTTTAAAGTGCTTTTTAAATTTAAAAAGGACCAAAATTGCAAAAATATTACAATTTGGGCCAAAATTGTCAAAGTTGCGAAAAGAAGGGTTATAACCGAGAAAACTGAAATTTCAGGGACTTAAACTGTTTTCATTGAAAAATATGCAGAAAAATATTAATTTCAATAACTTTTGGTGTTAAAATGTCAAGAAAATCGATTCAAGGACCAAACCGGAAATTATTTAACAAAAGGGTTGAAAAAGTAAATTTTACAATCAATGAGGGGCTGAAACAGAAAACTTTCAAGGCTATTTCAATACATGCAAATAATGGTACCACGACTATCCACGAAATACAATACATTACAATACCAAAAGTCGTTGTTAAACGAATTGGCTCGGTCTCGAACCAATAGAAATCTACAACTACTAACACTACGACACTACGATACTACGATCCATACAAGTAACGTTTGGTAATTCATCATACATGCGAGTGTGCACAGACGTCTACGCACCATCTTTGGGCCCCAAAAGTGTAAAATCTTGTTCGTTGAGCCTAGCTAGCCCAATGACCTGATCTTAAGGCCCGAAGACATTTTTTTTTACGGAGTGCTGGGTTTTACCGATCCGACACAACGTAAATGGACTTTCAATGACTTGTATACTACTGGTCCCCAAGGGTCCTTTGGTATTGCTAGTAAAGTCTACATTTCATGCGAGGCGGGTCGGGGACCCCTCGTACATTTTTATCCCCAACCGGTTAATGGAGTCATCGGGGTCTTCGTGACCTCTCTCTCTCTCTTCGGATGTGGGACTACACATAGTCAGGGCGATTGGATAACGTGATTAGTACGGACGACGCCTACGGGATCGTTAGTATAACTATAGACTAGTCGTTTGTGTAACGCGTGTTTGTAGCAAATAATCATGCTCAAAAATAATCCAACGTCGCCTGGGACTGACACTACACGCTATGCAATGTTTTCAATGTGACTTCATGGAATTCAAGGAATTAGGAAAACATCGGGTTTTCCTAGAGTTTTCAATACATACAGATTTGAAATGCATACAACTTTAAATGAACAATTTTTTTACAAGCATAGAAACAAACAAGCATACCTATGGATCTTCACAACATTTTCAAAAGCTTTTCTTTTCAGAAAATGTCGGATTTTCTGGTAGTTTTCAAACAATACAAACATTGGACTTCAAACACTACTTATGAACTCACCAACATTTCATATGTTGACGTTTTTCAAAATACTTGTATTCTCAGGGAACCAGTGAACCAAAGGGTAACATATTCGGTAATGGCTTGCAGTTTAATTATGTACGAATCGAACAATTTATTTTTGGGAATGTAATGTTTAAACAATGTATGACATGTAAACGCTACCGGTTGTACTATATTAATGCACGGTGACGAATGTTGTTATGTTTCATATATATATTCAATGTTATGGTATTCAATTGGGTCACGACAGCCCCCGGACGTTTCCGCCGTCTGGTTCGGGGGTGTGACAACCACAATCCTAGGTCTTACAAACAAGTTCTAGGAGTCACTACCTGTTCTTCCATGCAAGTATCACAAAGACAACTAGCATACAAGCCTACCATTACTAACCAATTATTTGCCAAAGTTTAGACTTTGGTCTGGCATACAGATTGCCAAGGGTCACCCCTTGGTCTTCCTACAATACACAAACAAAATGGGCCGACGTCGGTTCCTTCGACCCAGAGAACAATAAGGAGACTCACCTCGAATGCTGAAGCACACTGGAAAAAATCCCTAGTTGTTGCCCTAACGACTCCTCCGAACTGCCAGATCAAAACAACAACCAATTAGCAATTGGATTCCAATCCATAACATAAACTTCATACCTTGGATAAAAAGACCATTTTACCCCTAACCTAGCCTTGTCCAAAACCATGACCCAAACTACAATCTGAAAATCCAAAAGGCCCACTACTCAGCTAATGGCCCAATTTTCCAAATTGAGCCCAACCCCATACGGGCCTTATCCTAAGCCCATAATTCCCTTAATTACGATTCATATTACCTCAAATACCCATTGGGACAACCTTGTTCAAAGACATAAATCGAAAAGACAAGATCCAAAATCCATATCGACCCAACTCGCCGAGTTCTACATCAACTCATAAACGGGGAAAACCAAAACAACTCGCCAAGTTGACCACCCAACTCGCCAAGTTCGCTCGAGACCCAACAACTTAATGCATTAAGCTTGTAACACCCTAATTTCCAATAAATTATTTAAAGACAAGTGCAAATATTTGAATAATTATATAATTAGGAGCAAGGAACCATTTTGGGTTTTAATTAGTTTAAAAATGGTACTTACAAGTTTGTTTTCTTCAAGTGACCATTTAATTAATTGAAGGTATAACAATATAATATTAATTGGTATAAAGGTCCAAGGGGGTATTATGCTATTTTCAAAACTTTATTTGTTGAAGAAACCAAGGATGGGTTAAATCTGTCAAATATCTAAACTTAAGGGGCTATTTCTGCCGATTTTGTAAAACTCGTGTTTCCTTGTTCCCTGCATCGCGACAGCGGGTGGAGGGGGAGACCTTCATCACATTTTTCTTTCTATATGCAGTGTATATCGTATTTAATCGCACAAACCCTAAATTATTGAGTGAGTGTGTGTTTGTGCGGATGGAGAGTGAGGGGAAGAGTGGGAGATCGAGAAAAAAAGAGAGAAAGAGGAGGCGGCTGCCATCATCGGAGTAACTGTTGGGCACCGGATCTGCCTACTGAGGACGTCATAGGAGGGTGAGTAAGGAATGAGTGGTTTTTCTGTCTTTAGGCAATGAGTATGTGACTTGTGAAGGAATTTGAAGGAGATGATAAGAGAAGCCGAGAGATGTATCAGTTTAAGAGAGGGATAATCGGGATTTTTGTGGGATGTCTCCATTGAAATCGAGACTTTGGTTCTCTTTATCCAGTCTAGTGCATAAGATGGGTTAATATCAAGAGCTCCGGTGGAGAGACAAGAAGAAGATAGTCGCTTTTGCCAAGGGAAGAAAGCACCGCCGGAGTTGGGGGTGTCGCCGGAGACCTGTGGTTCGCCAGAAAATCCCTTGATGCACAACTATTGTACGTTGGGGATGAAGTGAGATACCTCTTTGACCTTATTGACCATCTAATTTAAGTGGGCTGCATGTTGGGTTAAGTAATCAATCCTAGTGGGATTTGTTTTAAGTTAAATGAAAGTAGTCCATCGAGATTTTGTGTTGGGCCATTTTTTTTAGTTGTTGGAATTCATTTTTTAGAGAAGTAGATATATTTTGAGTAAATAAATATATTTAGTCACCTAGCTTATGGATTTGGCTTGCGGTCATATTTTATAAATAAAAGGTGAATATAAGTGTATTAGGACGCGTTATTAAGTGATATTAAATTTTGAGCTAAGCAAAGACTAATTGCGTGGTTTTAGGAGTTCAGAGGGCTGGAAATCCATATTAGCCATTTTGGTGCTCCATATGCTATGATTGTTGCTTCAGGTGTGTCTTCTCACTATACTTTACCTAGAGTGGTAGTTATGTGTGACCAAAGGGTCTTATGTGCTTGTTGAGTTATACATGATTGTGTGTTATGTATTGTATGCTATGTTGTTTTTTCTTAGACCGGACCGGAGGGTCCAACGAACTATGAGACCAGAGGGTTCTCAATCAGACCATACTGGACCAGAGGGTCAACGAGCTACGGGGCTGGAGGATGCCGCTGAGACACATGGGCCGGAGGGTCCTACAGAGTATAGCCTCGAGTGGCGAATTTGTTGTATGAGGTATTTTGGGGAACTCACTAAGCTTCGTGTTTACCGTGTTATGTGATATGTGTTCCATGTTCTTCTCACGATCGCGGGAAGGCGTCGGCTTGATTGTACACACCAGAGGAAGAGTTATGTTTAGAGGGTCCTGAATTATTAATCAAACAGTTATGGAGTTGCAGTTTTTTTTTGTAAATTAAATAAATGAGATTTTTGTGAAATGTGTTAAGAGAATTAAGTGATTTTAAAATGAACAGTTTGTTTGAAAATTTATGGTGTTACAAGTTGGTATCAGAGCCTTGGTTTGAGGGATTCAGATGCACCTTTGGGTGTGTTTGGAATCAAACTGAGGAATTGAGAAAAAATTTCAAAAACATATAATTTTTCTAAAATAAGAAAGAGTTGGAGCAGTGTGTACAATCAGCCAGAGCCCGAACGATGATTTCCCAAAATACCCTTACTTTTGTATTATGTGATACTTATGAGATATTATTATGAGATATTATGCATGCTAAGGAGAAGGCAAGGTATTTCATACATTAGGACTAGAGTGGCCTGATTTGTGATGCCTTATCCTAGGAGTTGCTGCTATCTGTGATTTGCTTTTGAGTATGAGCTGAGTAAGAGTATTTAACAGAGATCACCTAGAGAGGGTTCTTGAGCTGAGAGAAAATCTAGGAGAGACACCTAGATGAGCTTGTGAGAGGAGCCTACTGAGAGAGTAGTCAGATATCCTCGTTGGGTAGAGTTGCTTAAGTTTGGTGATACCTTTTGAGAGTGAGTAGAGCAAGCAGAGTAGTAACCTAGAGCGGTTTTACATGTTGGTAGAGATTATTTGATGCCCGAATGTTGCTTGCTTCGTGCCTTGTGGAACTCTTGATGATGGGAGGCAGCTACTAAGTGAATATGACGATATTCAGGAGGTAGATGGCTGGTGTCATAAGGAGTTCTTCAGCAACTGATGGTAGAGAAGTGAGAGAACCTAGGAAGAGCCTAAGGAGTGACCTTTTTCAAGTGAGTATGTTGATAAAGGAGAGTATTCGCTGGGGAGCGACCAGGTTCAACGGGATTGGTGATCGAGAAGGTTGAGCAGTTACTTAGGAAATCTAGAACAATCTGAGTGGAAAGTACGGGTAGATGTGACAGGTAGTATGAGCCCGTACTACTGAAAGCAGAGGACCCGTACACGAAACAGGGAGAATTCCAAAGGTTCTAAGTAACAAATTGAGAGTTGATAACATGGTTCGAGTACCATGATTCATAACAGATTGAGAGGTGATAACATGGTTCGAGTAGCATGACTTGTAGCAGATTGGGAGGTGATCACATGGTTCGAGTACCATGATTCGTGGCGGTTGTTGCTTCAGATTTTACCAGTTATCCCGTTGTGATTGATTAGACTGAGAGCAGATATGATAGAGTGTGGGGCCAAAGGGCCATGTCGAACGAGTTTCAATGGAGCATACCTTGAGAAGGAAATCGAGTTAATTTCCAGGAGATTTCTGGTGAGATGCCAGTAGGAGTCGCAAGACTCAGGGATGAGTAGAGATGATGCTTATTGGAGGATCGCGGTCTGAGTTGAGCAATCAAATGATAGATGAGAGGTCACCTTTAGTGACAAGAGTTGCGTTGTCCCCGTTTTATGGGAGAAGCAAAGGAGATAACGAGCTTCTGGGTTCAGATTTTGGAGGTAAACCCCGTGGGGTAGCATAGGGTTGCAACCTTTTCGCCAGAGTATTTGGGTAGCATGTTGTTGCGAGGTATTTTCATACCATGAGAGAGTCATTAGTAGGAATAAGATGGAAGAGAACAAAGAGGTGCCTTATTGAGGGAGGCATACTTTTAGCAGCAGTTCCAGGTGATCGAGAGGAGCATATCAGGGCGGTGGCCCTCCTCGTCTACGTTTTGCATCGACTATGAGAGTGAGGTCTCTTGCTTGTATGATGATTTCCACAATCGAGGAATCTGAGACGAGGTGTGTCATAGTGCGTTATTTCTGGACCGAGAGTAAGGACCAATCCGGAACAGTTGGGATATCCAGCGATATATCGGTCTGAGGTTTCGAGATGACTAGAGGCAGTCATGTTGGGAAGATTCTGAGATTTTGTCTGAGTTGTGGGGTATTTGGAGTTACTTTGTTTCCATTGGGAAGATCATTTAATGATTGTATGGTACATTCCAAGAGTCAGGTGTGATATATCTGGTGAAACAGTCTATGGAAGTAGATTATTGGCATGCCAATTGGTGATGGTTCGAACCCTGAGTGGGGGAGACCTGGGTATTCTCTTAAGAGGATCAGTGATCCATTCAGGTGCGGTTAAAGAACTGGTTATAGAGATCTGCGATGCAGACATTTGAGACCAGGGTTATTGGTGGATAAGGCGAGATGATGTATGTGTGTGTGTTTAAGAAAGGATGAGTAAATCCACGGCAGGTGGCCGTTGTTCAGAGAATTTATTGTGATCATGGGTTTTTTTTCGGGTTTGCAAATGTTGAGTTCGAGGCAATTGGGTTGTCACACCCCCAAACCTGAACGGCGGAAACGTTCGGGGGCGGATGACTTCATGTGGTAACGTAACAAATGAATACATAGTAAAGAAAGCAATACAACCATCATATATATAATTGAAAGTTTACATTTGTCAAAAGTTACATGTTCAAAACCAATTACAATATGATGTCAAAATATGAGATTAAACTGGCGCCGCAGCATCCCTTCCTCAAAAGCATATTAGTACCTGAAATTACTGAATCCCTGGGACATACAAGTAATTTTGAAAGAGTAGATCAGCATTTAAGCTGGTGAGTTTCATAAGTATTAAATGACAATGTTTGTATGAAATGAAATGTTTTGTTCTTGTTTGTTTGCTTCTAGAAAATCCTATATTTTCTACTAGTATAAATGTAGCCTTCTCTCAAGACCAATGTTTGTTTCTAGAAAATGTATGTAAGTATAAAATTTCCAATACGTCTGAAAAACCCCGTAAATCAATGTGTTTTCAATACTCCATGTGAGTTTTATAACCATGCTATTGACTAGAAATGCCTATACACAACATTCTTCAGGCGTTGGAATGTTCTGACGTTTGTCACCCCAAATGGTGGACTGTAGCTAACAGTCAGGGCGCGGGTTGTCAAGCCCGTATAGATCTATACACAAACACCATGCTCCCCCTCCAAGGGATTCTGGTATATAATATAGGACTTGAAATGCGTACTCGAACGTACGTGAAGTTGATGTCTCACAAAACTTAGTATAAAACAAACAGATTTACGTGTGAAAATGTTTGTATAAATGATCATCCCCTAAGACTTCGATAGCTATGAAAAACGACGTGAAATCTTTAGATATGCATTTGACATTATTTTACCCTTTGCTCAACAGGATACAAATGGAGTAGAGTTTCGTAAACTATATTTATATTTTTGATGTAGAAGACAAGTTTGTAAACAAAACATATATATGTATATGGTTATATATATGTATAAATTTTAAAAGATGATTTGGTATGTTTCGTAATTGTTGTTCATATTCTTACGTTTTTATTAGAAACTTTGCATGAAATAATCCTTAAGTTTGATACTAAAGACCTTTTTGTACTTATCACTTTTGTAAAAATGGTAATTAAACATATTTAAATGATTGTGTTTTAACTTCCTTAATGTATAAACATTGCTCAAAAATGTTAGAAGGTGTTAATAAATCTATAAACCACTTTTGACAGTTTTACCCTTTACTGTCCCTGTTTTTAGAAAACTCATAGAAAAATTCTCGTAAGTCAAAAACTGAATCCGTCACCTCTGAGAGTTTATAAAATGAGTCTACTTTGTTCCTAATTTTTATTATGATTTTTAGTGATCTCAAACTAGTGTGAAAATGAACATCTTCACAGACTGGTCCGAAATCACTTCCGAAATGACAGGCAGTTTTATAAAAATCGCCATAAATTGTAGAAAAATCGTATGAACGCGTACGAGTAGTCATTAGAAAGGTATAAGCTTGAACTATTTGCATATTGTACAGTTTTGAAAGATATTAAGTTTAAGATGGTCAAAACAGTCCGTGAACAGGACTCAACTTTTCTGTAGAAAGCTGTCATTTAAATTTAAATTATGTTTAGTGTTCTAACTTGTATCCCCCCCCCCCCTAAAACTTGAATAAAACATGAAAATGTAGGGGTATGAACTCACCTTATGTGAATACTTGAAGAATGGAAGGTTGAAGATGAACTTTTGGTTGTTGGTTTGATGCTCCAAAACAGCCACTCTTTTGGCTATGTTGCTGTCACGAAATTTCACAGCAAAAGAGCAAGAAAAATGGTAGTTTACTCACTGTTTTAAATCAATAATTTTGAGTATCATAACAAGTAACTTCCAGGGGTATTTGTTGGTAAAAATATCAAGCAAAAGGAAGGTGTATATGGGTGAAATGGTGGCTGAAACACAAAAGGGACAGCAGCCCTTTAGTTCATGGTTTTGATGGCTTTGGAAGGAAGTTTTTGTGCTTGAAAATGAGATGAAGGTTGAGAGTAATTCCCTGGAGTATTGGCTGGTCAAATGAGGGTGAAATGAAGATGAAGTTTCGTGATTATGAAGGAGGAAAGAGTGGAAGAGGATAAGGGGACAAAACCTAGACTAGCTTGTGATGGGATGTGAGTTTAAGTGATGTGATCTTGTCTAGCCACTTGCTTGGGTGGTTGTTTAGAGATAGAGTTAGTTAACTAACTAACTACTAGTTATTTAGTTAGTTAGGAGTTCTAGTTAAGGAGAGGGAAGGTCTTAATCTTGAAAATTAGAAGAGGGATTAAGAAGCATTCTTAGTAAAATGTCTTAAGTGATTAAGCACTTATAAGTTAAGTTGGCACATATCTCCACCAATTCTCTTATCTTAATTGATTTAGAAATCATATTCCTTACATGAAATCACTTTAATTCATGACCCATTACTAGTCATTCACTAGATAATAATACATATATACAAATATATACATGTATACTTAGTATAAAATAACAATGTTGTTTTTGTGTATTTGAACTTTAATGTTTATGTTTTATTCTTTTTATTCAAAAACACTTAAATACGTTTTAATTATACCTTATAATAATTCATTTTATATTTTAATTTATTTAAATATAAAATTTATTGAGCAATGTATAATTTCGTGACATTTAACTGGTTAACCATATCGTTAAACACGTTTTGTCACTTTGGTTCGTATATTTGTCAAATTTAGATCCTTCACATCTATTAAGCAAACGTTTTACATAGAACCTAACTTACTTATCAACTAGAGACATGTTGATACAAAAATTAAGTTTGTTGTGTTTAAATGATGTTATATGCTAATTTCACAAACCGGTGATGGTTCGTAGTCATACATCATAACGAAATTTATCAATAGTTACTTGTTTTATATTTCACAATAACTTATTTAAATAAAAGAGGTTAAATTCCTTCAACCATTCTTAATAAAATACTCATATTGCTTAATAATCAAAACATAGCATCGTACGATCGTTCCTATTTTTACCAATTGTTACATTCTCCCCCCGTTAAAAGAATTTCACCCCGAAATTCAACTTGTATACGGGATATCACTAAACAATTGGGGGTGTTTCTTTTTTTTTTTCATTTGATTCTCGTGTTCCCTAGTGAATTCAGGTCCTCGCTTGGCGTTCCAACGGGCCTTCACTATGGGTATGCGGCTTTGTTTCGTCCTTTTGACCTCCTGATCCATGATTTCCACCGGTTCTTCGATGATGTTTAGACTCCCGTTGATTTCAATTTCATCCAGTGGAATAACAAGAGTCTCATCAGACAAGCTCTTCTTCCGATCCTAGGATGCCTTCAATCATTCATGGGTTTGAACAATCTTCTCTGTAGTTTCTCGTATGATCTGGGGGCTGGTGAGAGTGTTGTTAGGAACTTGCCTGTTAGCTATTTGTGTGTCACCTACCTCATCCCATCAAAGAGGTGATCTACACTTGCTTCTGCAGAGAGCTTCGAATGACGCGACCTTGATGTTAATGTAATAGTTTATGTTGTATAAGGATTCGATGAATGGTTCTTCCTCTTTGTCTTTAAGTTTGAGGGTGATAAAAAGGATTTCTTTAACGACTATTAAAAACACGAGGCGAATCGCCTGTCCCTTATCCAAAATGATAGCTAGTGGTATACTATGCAGTCTCGCAATCTTCTTGTGATATGCTCGTGTCAGCTTTTCTATTTTTCTTTGTAGCCTTGGTCGGTAGAAAGTGTGTGGGTTTGGTTGATTTGTCTACGATCGCTCAAGTGGTAGCAAGTCCATCCACTGTCTTGGGTAACTTGTCATGGAGTTCATGGTATGACTCATAACTGATTCATCTATCATCTCTTTGTGTTTATAAGTCGTATATAATTAAGATTGAAAAGACAGTCGAATCGGTGATTCTATTCTAAGCCCACATCCAAACAAGGAAAAGGATTTAAAGCGGAATTACCAACCCTAAGTCCGTAGAATCTTAATTATACAGGGCTCCAATATATACACTTAGTAATCATAGACTCACGAGTATGGGTCCATAGTCTCTACTTGAGTGGGGTGATTAACTTGGGTGGGATGGCATTTACAACAACCCTTTTCCACAACTACTGCACTTAGGTTGATTTTTGAACTCGGGTTGCCGTACAGATGGTATTCCCAGGAGATTTTCTGGGAATATATCGAGAAGGTTATGGGCTTTTTCAACATCCATGATGTTTTTCTCTTCTTGTTTCTTATCCACAGCACGGGCTAGGACGGCGTGGTACCTCATGTGTAGGTACTTCTGAGTCTTGTTGTAAAAGGTGAGTCGGGGGATTGTGTCCGGTTTGTCGCCATAGACAACGAGGGTTCTATTACTCGATGGGTTTAGGCGAATGGACTTTTCGTAATATATGATATCGGTATGGTGAGGAAACTACTAATACGTTGTTAAAATGAAAATGTTGTAAATTTTTATTGTGACCGGTTTTAGGATGCTTTGAACGAATTGGTTGATTTAGTGTTAGAGTGCACCCTATGTACACGTCTCTAGTGCTTTTGATTATTCCATTTCTACTGTAAATATTTCGTTTAAGTTTTTGAGGTTTTTGGTTGAGAAATTGATTAAATCTACGACTCACAATACTCCTCTCCGCGTTGCTATTATATAGTATCCATGCATATGTGCTATCAGGAATGAACGTACCGAAATCTCAGCGGGGTCTATTACTGCTTTCCCACGCTCTGTTGCTAAAATATTTCCGACGCTCCTGAAATCTTTGTTTTTAGTCTCCGGGAACTCCTTTGTGAAATGCCCTACTTCTCCACATCTGTAGCAAGTCCGACTCATCCCAGCTTTTGTGTTCTGGGCGGTCTGTTGAGCCGGCACCCTACAGAAATCTGTGGTATGCCCTTTTCATTACAGTCCTTGCAATGCATTTCCCTGCACTTTCCTTTGTGATGAAAGCTACACTTGGTGCATTTTGGTAGGTTTCCAACATATGGTCTTGTCGGCACTGAGGTAGTAGGGATGGTGGTGGTATGGAATGTTCCTATTTGTTGTCTTTTTGGTAGGTCCTTGATTTGGGGTGTCGTTGCAGGAACATACTCAGGGTGTCCCTGGTTGTTATTACAATTGGAACTTTCGGCGTCGTTCCCGCTTTTGTTTTTGTTGTTAGCGCCGAGTTGTTCCATGACTGTTGTCACGGCGGCTGTTACCGCAATTTGAAATGTTGTAGGGTCTATTTATAGAACTAGTGTTGCACCAGTATGCTGATTACCTTCATGTGTCGGCATGATTCTATTTTGCGAGTGGCCTCCTCTGTTCTCAGTTCTGTGATGACTGTCCAGGTTGTAGCTGTAAGGGTTCTTTGTCCTATAACGACTATCTCCTTTTCTAAGGAGTGTAGGTGATCCGTATTGTTCACTTGATCTGCTTTCCGGTCTATGGGTGCTATGGCCCTAAGTACGGTGCAGTGAGTTTATGTCGGTTGTGGATCATCGGTTGTCCTCTCCAGTTTATATGTGTGGCAAGGTAGTTAATTATGGGTTGCTTCCTGAAATGAGAGGTGGAGGTTCTCACACCCCTCTTGATAGGGTAAGGTTTATTGATGGTATCTCCCGGACTTCTTTCACCATCTGGTCCCTTCTAGGAAATCTTCTTCTGGATCCTTCTTGATCCATCTATTGACTTCGGTGGCAGGATAGTAGGGGTCTGTGTGGAGATGAAGTTTAGCTGATATGCCTATGTGAGAATAGGGGTAAGAAGCATATGAAGAATCTAACTGTGTGGTTCTATTGTAACGCAAAATACTCCTATAGTATTTTAAATTCTTGTGTTTGATTCTAGTAACGGTTTGGTAAGTTTTGACTTGTTGCTTACTACGATCATTCCTCGATATATGTTGGTCCAATCTCGGGCAAATATAGTTGATCACGCTATATTTGTCCAAAATCTGATTACATATATAGAGTCTTAATCGTAGTGTCAACTTGTCTAAATACTTGTTGTATAGTTAGATATCATGAAAATAATTTGTTGTATGCATGTAGTTGTATTTAAATGAACTATCAATTTAAGTTAAGCGTAACGCTGTTTAAGCGTAAAAAGAAAAATGTTTTGCCAGAGAGTATTAGTCCCTTAAGCATTTATAGTTTGTATATCTTATGTGGTTCGATATACTTAGTTCACTATAAACATTGCTCTGATACCAATCTGTCACACCCCCAAACCTGAACGGTGGAAACGTTCGGGGGCGGATGACTTCATGTGGTAGCGTAACAAATGAATACATAGTAAAGAAAGCAATACAACCATCATATATATAATTGAAAGTTTACATTTGTCAAAAGTTACATGTTCAAAACCAATTACAATATGATGTCAAAATATGAGATTAAACTGGCGCCGCAGCATCTCTTCTTCAAAAGCATATTAGTACCTGAAATTACTGAATCCCTGGGACATACAAGTAATTTTGAAAGAGTAGATCAGCATTTAAGCTGGTGAATTTCATAAGTATTTAAGTGACAATGTTTGAATGAAATGAATGTTTTATCTTTGTTTGTTTGTGTTTTAGAAAATCCTATATTTTCTACTAGAATAAAAGTAGCCTTTACTCAAGACCAATGTTTGTTTCCAAATGTATGTAAATGTAGAAATAACCAATGAGTTTGAAAACCTTGTAAATCAATGCATTTTTAATACCCCTTGTGAGTTTTATAACCATACTATTGACTCTGAATGCCTATACACAACGTTCTTCAGGCGTTGGAATGTTATGACGTTTGTCACCCCAAACGGTGGACTGTAGCTAACAGTCAGGGCGCGGGTTGTCAAGCCCGTATAGATCTATACACAAACACCATGCTCCCCCTCCAAGGGATTCTGGTATATAATACAGGACTTGAAATGTGTACTCGAACGTACATGAAGTTAGTGTCTCACAAAACCGTGGTATAAAAACAGATCTACTTGTTAAAATGTTACGTTTGTTCTTGTATACGAAAGTAAACTTCTTGAAATATGTGTTTCTAGTACATAAGAGTTAGAAATCTGTTCGTAAAACTATACCTATTATAGTTTCCTAAAAGTGTGTCTTGTTTGTTTAGAAATATTGAGAAAAGGAATCACTTGTTTATGAAAGTATAGATTTTTGGTGTAGAGTCTAGGATAGACAAGAAAAATCTAAGAACAGTTTAGTTTATACATGCATTACAACAACATTATATTTTAAAAAGGTAAAATGCTATTGTGACATATGTTATATATATATATATATATATATATATATATATATATATATATATATATATATATATATATATATATATATATAAAAGTTCCTTTAAATGTTTATAAATCGCATGTGATTTGAATATATAACAATATATAAAAGAGTTTCTTTATGTAACACACGATAATACTCGTGTGTTTTACTTGTAATCCCCCCCTTGAAAGCATATAAAAGTATTTAGAATAATTAAAAAGGTTGATTAAGGGGTATGAAACTCACTTGAAAGTTTTGGAGATAGCGAGATGGAAAACCGGGCAGAGTTTCGTCTCGGGAAACGGATTTTCCTCGGGATTCTCGAGAATCTCGGGAGTAAAATCGACCTTCGGGACTTGAGCCAAAAAGACCAGAGCTTCGGGTTTGAACGGACACGGAAAACGAGGCAAAGTTGAGAGAGAGAGAAGAGAAATGAACCCTTTCTTTGGAAACCCTCGCATCCTATTTATAGTAAGGCAGGTCTGCCTCGGTACGCGGGGCGTACGCTCGTACGCAGCGCGTACGCGTACGTCATGCATGACCGAAGCCTCGACTGCCTCGGTTCGGATGGGACGGGTTGTTGGGTACGCGGGTCGGATGGGACGGCGGGTCGGATGGGACGTCGGGTCAGATGGGTCGGGGCTTCGGACGAGTCGGATGGGTCGGTTTCCTTCGGATAGCGCGACGTGGACGATCAGAGGCCAATCCTCTCGGTTACGCGGGGCGTACAGGAGTACGCAGCGCGTACCTCGGATGAGGACGCTGACTCCCCTTCGGATAATATCCGAATTTTGATTAAAATAAATAATTAATTTATTTAATAAACTTCAAAAATTCATATCTTCTTCATACAAACTCCGTTTTCGATGGTCTTTATATCCTCGCGTAGGTGAGACTATGCTCTACAACTTTCGTTTAGACTCCGTCGGCAAATTCCGAAATTATTTTTTTATTATTTATTAAAAACCCATCGTGTTTAAGGAATTTCTTTGAAAATTCATAACTTCTTTATCTGATGTCGGTTTTTGCCAGACTTTTTACCGCTGGAATACTAATGTCGAGACCTTCGATTCTCGTTTAGGTCATTCCGGCCAAAAGTCGCTCGAGTTCCGATTCGGGTTTTTAGCTATCCGTTGCTAAGCCGAACTTGGAAAAATCATAATTTCGCTATATGAAGTCAAATTTGGGCGTTCTTTTCACGTACGATCATGGTTCAAAGACATTTAATCATAGAAGGAAATTAAATAGAACTTATTTGTACATTTGATTATGAAAGTAAATTTTATTACTCAGAAGTGGTTACAATACTTAACCCATTTTGGTCGTTACAAAGAGTTGAAATATCGGGTTGCCACATCATCCTCCCGTTAGAGAGAATTTCGTCCCGAAATTTAAAGTAGTAAAGATACTAGTGAATATGAAAGAGATGAGGGTACTTTTGTTTCATCTGATCTTCGCGTTCCCATGTGAATTCGGGTCCCCGCTTGGCGTTCCAGCGAACCTTCACGATGGGTATGCGACTTTGTTTTGTTTGTTTGACCTCTCGGTCCATGATTTCTACTGGTTCTTCCACAAAGTTGAGGCTCTCGTTGATCTCGATCTCGTCGAGTGGAATAACAAGAGTCTCGTCGGACAGACACTTTTTCAAGTTTGAGACGTGGAAGGTTGGATGGATGTTACTAAGTTCGCGCGGTAGGTTAAGCTTGTAAGCCACAGGGCCGATTCTGGCAAGAATCTCGAAAGGCCCTATGTATCTTGGATTAAGTTTCCCACGCTTTCCAAATCGTATTAAACCCTTCCACGGTGAGACCTTTAATAAGACGTGGTCTCCTACCTGGAATTCCAAAGGTTTCCTCCTTTGGTCAGCGTAGCTTTTCTGTCGTTCTCTTGAGGCTTTCAATCGTTCACGAATCTGAACGATCTTCTCTGTTGTTTCATGTATGATCTCCGGACCTGTGAGAGTGCTTTCAGGAACTCTTCCTCTAGCTAACTGGGTATCGCCAACTTCAGTCCAGCACAGAGGGGATCTGCACTTTCGACCATAGAGGGCTTCAAACGGAGCATCCTTTATGCTTGTATGATAACTATTGTTGTATGAAAATTCGACAAGGGGTAAATGAATATCCCATGCCTTTCCAAAGTCAATCACGCAGGCTCTCAGCATGTCTTCTAAAGTTTGTATTGTTCTCTCACTTTGTCCGTCTGTCTGTGGGTGGTAGGCTGTACTCATGTCTAGCCTAGTTCCCAGGGAACTTTGTAGTGACTGCCAGAATCTTGAAGTGAATCTACTATCTCGATCGGAGATAATGGATATCGGAACACCATGCAGTCGCACTACTTCCCTTAAGTAAGTTCTTGTAAGCTTCTCCATTTTGTCAGTCTCCTTGATGGGTAGGAAATGTGCGGATTTGGTCAATCTGTCGACAATGACCCATATGGTATCGAGTCCACTTGTCGTCTTGGGTAACTTGGTTACGAAGTCCATAGTAATCCGCTCCCATTTCCATTCCGGTATCTCTGGTTGTTGTAGTAGTCCTGACGGTTTCTGATACTCGACCTTAACCTTAGCGCAAGTAAGACATTTACTCACGAAGGTAGCAATTTCTGCTTTCATGTTAGGCCACCAGTACAGTTTCTTAAGATCCAGATACATTTTATCTGAACCCGGGTGAACGGAATATCTTGAGTTGTGAGCCTCGGTCATGACTACGTTTCTGAAACCACCATGTTTTGGGGTCCAGATTCGGTCCATGAGATAGTAGGCTCCGCCACCCTTGACCTCTAAATTCTTCTCCATTCCTCGCAGGGATTCACCCGTCACATTTTCAGGTTGCAAAGCTTCCATTTGTGCTTCCTTAATTTGTGTGGATAAGTGGGAATGGATAGTCATGGTCAGAGATGTGACCCTCCGACCAGTGTATTCCTTTCGACTGAGGGCGTCGGCTACTACGTTGGCCTTGCCAGGATGATAACGAATTTCGCATTCGTAGTCATTCAGTAACTCAACCCATCGTCGTTGTCGCATGTTGAGTTCCTTCTGATCGAAAATGTGTTGAAGGCTCTTGTGATCGGTGAATATAGTACTCTTTGTTCCGTATAAGTAGTGCCTCTAGATCTTCAGAGCAAATACCACTGCTCCTAACTCGAGGTCGTGTGTCGTATAGTTCACCTCGTGTGTCTTAAGCTGTCGGGAGGCATAAGCGATAACCTTCCCTCTCTGCATAAGAACACAACCAAGTCCTTGATTTGAAGCATCGCAATACACTACGAAGTCTTCTATCCCTTCGGGGAGGGATAGTATCGGTGCGGTGCACAAGACCTGCTTTAGTGTCTGGATTGCCTTCTCTTGTTTCGCTTCCCAGTCAAAGGCCACACCTTTCTGGGTTAATGAAGTAAGAGGTTTCGCAATGCTCGAAAAGTTCTTTATGAATCTGCGATAGTAGCCAGCTAGACCTAGAAATTGACGAATTTCTGTAGGTGTCTTTGGTGCCGACCAGTTCTCAATAGCCTTAATTTTGGAGGGGTCCACGTGTATACCTTTCTCGCTAACAACGTGACCTAAAAATTCGACTCTTCGAATCCAAAATTCGCATTTAGAGAACTTCGCATAGAGTTTCTCCGTTCGCAGTGTTTCTAGGACCTTTCGCAGGTGTTGACTATGCTCTTCCTCACTTCGAGAGTAGATAAGTATATCATCGATAAAGACGATGACGAACTGATCCAAGTAAGGGCGGCATACCCTATTCATTAGGTCCATAAATACTGCTGGTGCATTGGTTAATCCGAACGGCATCACCACGAATTCATAGTGTCCATAACGAGTTCGGAAGGCTGTCTTTGGAATGTCCCCCTCTAGAACTCGTAATTGGTGATATCCGGATCGCAGGTCTATTTTGGAGAAGTAGTTCGCCCCTTGAAGTTGATCGAATAGGTCGTCGATACGGGGTAGAGGATAGCGGTTCTTGAGAGTAAGTTTGTTCAGCTCTCTGTAGTCGATGCACATACGGAACGATCCGTCTTTCTTCTTTACAAACAAGACCGGTGCTCCCCAAGGTGAGAAACTTGGCCTTATGAACCCTTTGTGAAGGAGTTCATTAAGTTGACTGGAAAGTTCCTGCATCTCTGCTGGTGCAAGACGATAAGGCGACTTCGCTACTGGGGTAGCTCCTGGAATTAAGTCGATTCTGAACTCGACTTGGCGTTGCGGTGGTAATCCTGGTAGTTCTTCTGGAAAGATATCGGGAAAGTTGCGTACTGCTGAGATGCTCTTGATGTCCTTCAGTTCTTGGCTTGTATCAACGATGTGCGCTAGGAATGCTCGACAATCCTTCCGCAAGCACTTTCGAGCTTGGATGCACGAAATGATGCGAAGGTTTGTACTAGATTTGTCGCCGTAGATAACTAATGTTTCGTTGTTAGGGAGGTTAAGACGGACTGCTTTCTCAAAGCACATGATGTCGGCGCGAAGAAGACTCAACCAATCCATGCCGACTATGACGTCGAAACTTTTAATTTGAACCGGCATGAGATTGATTGGGAAAGAATGGCCGTCTAATGTTAACGTACAACCCATGTATATGCAATTTGTGTTTTCGGTTTTTCCATTGGCCATCTCTACAGTGAATGAATTTTCTAACTTGCTAGGTTTAGGTTTAAGTAAATGAATAAAGTTTTGACTCACGAAGCTTCTCTCCGCTCCACTATCGAATAATATGCATGCGTATGAATTATCGAGAAGGAACGTACCAGCAACTATAGTTGGGTCAGCTACAGCTTCGTCGTGGCCTATTGCCAAAACTCGTCCCACACCTCCGGTGCCTGCTGCCTTAGGACAGTTTCTCTTGTAGTGGCCCACCTTGCCACAACCGTAGCAAGCCTGCCCTACACCCGCACCGGGAACTTGAGTGATGGCTTTGCGGGTTCCTTGCAGAAACGGGCTGTGTGTCCTTTCCTGCTGCAGTTGGCGCACTGCATATCTCGACAAGGTCCATGGTGGTGGTAATTGCATTTGGTGCATTTTGGGAGGTTACCTATATAAGGCTTTGTTGGGTAGGTATTTGTAGGGGCTGTAGCAGGTACAGTGGCAGCATTTACTGACACCAGTTGTTTCTTTGCGGATTCTTGGGAAGACCCACCCTTCCCTTTAATCCACGCTCTCTTCCTGCCATTGTTGTTGTTGTTTCTGTTGTTGTTGTTGTTTCCTTTCTGTGGTGCTGGTGCAGAAGTGGTTGAGTTCTGATGACCTCCGTAGTCGATCAGAGATTGTGCCAGTTCCTTAGCACTTTCAAAGGTGTCAGGTTTAGACGCTAACACGCTTGATCGCATTTGGGGCATCAGTCCCCAGATGTACCTTTCTATCTTCTTGCTCTCGGGAGCAATCATATCTGGACAAAGGATTGCCAGTTCGCAGAATCTGTTGGTATAAGTAGAAATGTCGGTACCCACCATTCCGAGAGTCCATAGCTCGTGTTCAAGCTTTTGAATCTCTCCCCATGGGCAGTATTCTCTCATCATCATGGCCTTCAAGTTCTCCCAGCTTATAGAGTTTGCCACGATTAGGGTAAGTACTTTAACGTGGCCATTCCACCAAGTTAAATCTTTATCGAGAAAGGTGAAAGTTGCAAATTTGACCTTGCTGTGCTCGGGGCAGGAGCAGATTTCAAAGACATCCTCCGTCCTTTCAATCCACTGCCTCAGGGCCATCACACCTCCAGTACCATAAAACATTCGGGGCTTGGCATTAGTGAAGTCCTTATAGGTGCATTCTCGAGGTGGTCCATGACTCTCGCCATGGTTGGATAGGTGTGTGCCAGATCCCGAGCCATTAGCACTTGAGTTATTGATCTGTGACATGGCAGCTGCCACCGCTGCGGTGACTGCTGCTTGAAACATTACAGCATCAAATTGGGGTGGTGGAGGTGGTGGTGGTATAGGTGCTTCCTCACCGTTGTTTCGCCTTGGATTCCTACGCGGAGGCATCCTTCAACTATAGATTGAAAAGACAAGGATAAGAATTTCATAGAATGGAAAATGTATGTGTCTCATGAACTAAATCGCTATAGTTCAACAACAGATGATAGTACGAGTCTTAAAATAGAAGAATGAAAGTTATTTGTAAGACTGAAGGTATGAAACAAGTATTTGGGTTCACAAAGACCATTCAAGGTTCGAACGAAATACTCAACATAGTAGTAATAGTGCCACTTATATTAATATAAAAGTTGTTACAACGATCATGAAAATTTGACCCCTATAAGGGTCTCCGATTACAAAGTTCGAGAAATTTAAAGACTTTTAGCCGAGGTCCTAAGCTATAACAAAATTTGAGTCCTTGACAAGCACTACTTGCATCGAAGGTTGCGCTTGGAGCTTGACTCCGTATCTGATTGCTTTGATTCCATTAGACGCCTATCGAAAGCGGCTTGTTGTTCCCTTAGTTCGGCGAGGGCTGCAATCATTTGTGCTTGAAACGCTTCGGTTTGGAATTGAGCATTGTCTTGCATTTTGTCCAGCCTACGGATGTCAGAAGTGTGAACCTGCACTTCCACGTTGATATCCCGGAGTCGACTAGCTTGTACTCCAGACTGATAGGACTGATTGGCTAACTTACCCACCATTACCGGGAGTGCTCGATCAGCCGAACCTCCGCCGCGGACATCATAGAAGTCCCGGCACATGTCGTAGGGAGGGCGTAGGTTTTGCTGTTGGCTCCAATGGTGGAGGTGACTTCCCCAGACGGGAGTCGGTCCTTGAAAGTTCCTTACGAAGACGGGAGGTTGAATGGGTGGTGGATCGATAACTTCCGGCTCTGAGTCGGTACCGGAGTCATCACCCACTTCTATGGGTTCCTCGTCCTCTTCGGGATCATCTTCGATCCATCCTCCGTTGCCTTGGTTGGGAAAGTAGGGGTCGCCAGGGTGGTGAAATCCAGCCATTTGACTGTACGAGAAATAGGGTTATAAGAATTGAGTAAAGTCGGAACATGTAAAACATGTAAGTTAAACTAGTTTAGATAGCAAATACTCCTATAGTATTTAAGTTCTTGTGTTTGATTCTTGTAATGGATTGGTAAGGTTTGACTTGTTGCTTACTACGATCATTCCTCGATATACGTTGGTCCAATCTTGGGCAAATATAGTTGATCACGCTATATTTGTCCAAAATCTGATTACATATATCGAGTCTCAATCGTAGTGTCAACTTGTCTAAATACTTGTATAGTTGTATAACATGAAAATAGTTTGTGGTATGCATGTAATTGTACTTAAATGAACTATCAATTTAAGTTGAACGAAATGCTGCTTAAGTGTAAAAAAGAAAATTTGTTTTGTCAGAGAGTATTAGTCCCTTAAGCATTTATAGTTTGTATATCTTATGTGGTTCGATATACTTAGTTCACTATAAACATTGCTCTGTTACCAATCTGTCACACCCCCAAACCTGAACGGCGGAAACGTTCGGGGGCAGATGACTTCATGTGGTAGCGTAACAAATGAATACATAGTAAAGAAAGCAATACAACCATCATATATATAATTGAAAGTTTACATTTGTCAAAAGTTACATGTTCAAAACCAATTACAATATGATGTCAAAATAAGAGATTAAACTGGCGCCGCAGCATCTCTTCTTCAAAAGCATATTAGTACCTGAAATTACTGAATCCCTGGGACATACAAGTAATTTTGAAAGAGTAGATCAGCATTTAAGCTGGTGAATTTCATAAGTATTTAAGTGACAATGTTTGAATGAAATGAATGTTTTATCTTTGTTTGTTTGTGTTTTAGAAAATCCTATATTTTCTATTAGAATAAAAGTAGCCTTTACTCAAGACCAATGTTTGTTTCCAAATGTATGTAAATGTAGAAATAACCAATGAGTTTGAAAACCTTGTAAATCAATGCATTTTTAATACCCCTTGTGAGTTTTATAACCATACTATTGACTCTGAATGCCTATACACAACGTTCTTCAGGTGTTGGAATGTTATGACGTTTGTCACCCCAAACGGTGGACTGTAGCTAACAGTCAGGGCGCGGGTTGTCAAGCCCGTATAGATCTATACACAAACACCATGCTCCCCCTCCAAGGGACTCTGGTATATAATATAGGACTTGAAATGTGTACTCGAACGTACATGAAGTTAGTGTCTCACAAAACCGTGGTATAAAAACAGATCTACTTGTTAAAATGTTACGTTTGTTCTTGTATACGAAAGTAAACTTCTTGAAATATGTGTTTCTAGTACATAAGAGTTAGAAATTTGTTCGTAAAACTATACCTATTATAGTTTCCTAAATGTGTGTCTTGTTTGTTTAGAAATATTGAGAAAAGGAATCACTTGTTTATGAAAGTATAGATTTTTGGTGTAGAGTCTAGGATAGACAAGAAAAATCTAAGAACAGTTTAGTTTATACATGCATTACAACAACATTATATTTTAAAAAGGTAAAATGCTATTGTGACATATGTTATATATATATATATATATATATATATATATATATATATATATATATATATATATAAGTTCCTTTAAATGTTTATAAATCGCATGTGATTTGAATATATAACAGTATATAAAAGAGTTTCTTTATGTAACACACGATAATACTCGTGTGTTTTACTTGTAATCCCCCCTTGAAAGCATATAAAAGTATTTAGAATAATTAAAAAGGTTGATTAAGGGGTATGAAACTCACTTGGAAGTTTTGGAGATAGCGAGATGGAAAATCGGGCAGAGTTTCGTCTCGGGAAACGGATTTTCCTCGGGATTCTCGGGAATCTCGGGAGTAAAATCGACCTTCGGGACTTGAGCCAAAAAGACCAGAGCTTCGGGTTTGAACGGACACGGAAAACGAGGCAAAGTTGAGAGAGAGAGAAGAGAAATGAACCCTTCCTTTGGAAACCCTCGCATCCTATTTATAGTAAGGCAGGTCTGCCTCGGTACACGGGGCGTACGCTCGTACGCAGCGCGTACGCGTACGTCATGCATGACCGAAGCCTCGACTGCCTCGGTTCGGATGGGACGGGTTGCACAGAGTCGACAGAAAAGCTACACTGACAAGCGTCGATCAGACCTGGAGTTCCAGGTCGGGGATATGGTTCTCCTGAAAGTGTCACCTTGGAAATGCGTCATTCGATTCAGGAAGCGGGGCAAGTTGGGCCCGAGATACATTGGTCCGTTCAGGGTTGTAGCCCGGGTGGGCAAGGTGGCATATAGGATGGATCTGCCAGCCGAGCTCAGTCAGATCCACAACACCTTCCATGTCTCCCAACTGCGGAAGTGCCTAGTGGATGATTCAGCAGTTGTGCCATTAGAGGATATCCAGGTTGATGACAGTCTGAATTACATTGAGCGCCCAGTCACAATCCTCTACCGGAAAGTCGAAGGATCTGACGAACAAGAAGGTGGAATTAGTGAAGGTGCAATGGCAGCACCGAAAGGGTTCAGAGTGGACTTGGGAGCCAGTGGAAGAAATGATGGAGCATTACCCCGAGTTGTTTCAGGATCGAGCAGCAGACTTCGAGGACGAAGTCTAAAATAAGTGGGGGAGATTTGTAGCACCTGGTTCCTGGTATGTAAAATTTATCTAAGTGTTTTGCATTTTAGCCTTGGACTCGGCGAGTTGTAGACCTGAGTCGCCGAGTAGAGACAGGATATGGAACACGTTTAAGTTGGCGACTCGGCGAGTCCATATTTTGGACTCGACGAGTCCCCGTTGTCTGATGAAACCCTAAATTTCAGGGGCTTGCACCCTATTTAAACCCTCTTATCCGCCCCCAAGCTCGCCCCCTTCACCCTCAGAGCTCTCTACTTCGTCCAAGCCTTGTTCCTTGTGAGATTGAAGCATTTTTGTGTGTTTTCTTGAAGATTTTGGGAGGAAAGGAGAGTAGATCAAGAAGAGAAGAAGGAGGCCAGGCATCTTGGTGTTACTTCAGTGATTTCCTTGAGGTATAACTTGGTTTCCCTATGTTTTCATGCTTATAGTCCCTTATAGCTCCATGAAAGTCCTTCTTGATCCTTTCCCCAAGCTTGATTGTTTATTAGGGTTTGTAATAAGTTGTTTAGCCTCTAGATCTAGGCATGATTGAGCTCCAGGAGCTTGGATCTACTGCCTTTATGGAGCCATATTGCATGAAAGCCCCAGATCTACTCTTTTAATGCATTTTGAGCCCTAAAACCTTCATTGGTGTCTATTTACACGTAAAGTTGGAAACTTTACGTGTTAATGAAGCCCTAGAAACCCAGATCTATGTATGGCATGAGCTGGATACAAGCAAAATCGAGTGTATAGTATTTGCATGTGATAGACTCGGCGAGTCGAGTCGCGAGTCCCCGAGTTTCCCCTTTTCGTGGTTGTTAGGTGGAGTAGAGAGTCACGAGGTGTGACTCAGTGGGTCGGAAGCCAGACTCACTCATGAAGGAACTCGGCGAGTCAATGCTCTGACTCGGCGAGTTCAAGGCAATCTTCTTGCCCCAAGAACAGACTCGACGAGTTGTTCATAGAACTCGGCGAGTCTCAGCATAGCATGTTCTTCGGATGAAGATGAACTCGATGAGTTGTTCATACAACTCGGCGAGTAGGATGAAGGACTATTGGACCTTGGTTTAGAAGGAAAACTCGTTGAGTCAATGTCTAACTCGACGAGTAGAGACGAGATGATGGTCAAGCGAATGGATAGGGACTCGGCGAGTTGGCAAGCCAACTCGGCGAGTCGGGTCAACTGGAAGTTGACTTTGACTTTGACTCTTGGTTTGGTTAAGGGTAAATGGTCATTTTACCCTGAGGTCATTTAGCAGTATTTGACTGAGTATTTTGTGGGAATTATAGCCGGAGGATTTCCGGGGCAACAGCAGCAGAAGACAGTCAGTTCCCACGCAGATCAGCAGCTACTTTGAGGTGAGTTACCTTCCAGTAGCGGTGGGTCTACGGCCACAATGTCGGCCCACCAGTAGGAGTTGTATGTTAGATGATTGTCTTTGTGATATCATCTAGGTTTGATACTACCTGATATGTTATATGTGATAGTGGTAGTAGGAGGGGAATAGTCCCCAAGTTCGGTCGTTAGGACCGAAGGGTAGATCGGACACCCCAGATATGTCTGATTATATGTTATGTTATGATATATGTGACAGTAGCAGTGGGGGGTGAAGTAGTCCCCGAGGATCAGTTGATAGGACCGATGGGTAGTCAGCACCCCAGAATGGCTTGACATGGGTAGTCGGCACCTCAGAACGGCTTGACACGGGTCGGCACCCTAGAATGGCCGTACCGGGTAGGTCGGGCACCCCAGAATTGACCGGCAGTATGCATGATATGTGATTGTATGGTATGTGGTATGTTGGGGGAACTCACTAAGCTTCGTGCTTACAGTTTTCAGTTTTGGTTTCAGGTACCTCTTCTTCGAAGAGGAAGGAGTCGGCGCGGTAGCGGCACATCACATACACGCTTTGTATTCCGCACTATGAGATCTTCCTGGGGATTTGTACTCTGACACAATTATGTTTTTCTAAATGTTTTTCCAGACATGCAATATCTTTTATGAAACAATGTGATCGGTGAATGTTTAATTCCAATATTTTGCTAAGTATATGTTTTAATAAAATGAAATTTTTGGCTCGTATTTTTGGGAGGTTACGTACTGAAATGTGATTGTATCACATTAGAACATGAAGGAAGGTATACTCTATTTTGGAATTTGACTCTAAGAGACCTGAGTTTGAGCGTTGCAACATACGATGAGAGGTCATTAGAATATGGCACATCAGTCCATTGTAATAATAAAAGAACTTATCTTAAGTTCATATCTAGTGAGGATCGAGATTGTGACTTGAAGGTCATAATCTGGAGTCTAACGTGAGATAGGGAGCAAGTGCAAGATCGAGCACCGCCTACAGCAAGGAGTCCAAGAGTTAGATACTCATTCGAAGAAACAAGGAAGTGACGATTAGTACCTAGGATGAAGAGATAACGTTTGGAGTCATTATACTGCCCTGTTTCTTTGATGATTCCGGGACGTAATCATCCTAAGGGGGAGATAATTGTAACGCCCGTAGATTCGGGCTAGTCAATTTAGAGATAATAGGGGTCGAAAATGACTTTTTGGCAAAATATTATTTATAATATATAGTCTTAACCAAGTTGTAGAATATGTCTCAAGGTTTCCGTACATATAAACAACACCGAAATCCGAGTTATAACGAAGAAGTTATGACCCGTCGAAGTTTTACGGCAAAACCGGCACGACACCGGGAAGTAAATAGTAAATTTATGATGGAGCGACTTTTAGCCTTAGAAATCTAAACGAAATTTGTAGTATATGTTAAACCGAGAACATACAAAAAAAAGAACGCCCAAATCTGACTTTGTATGAAGAAGTTATGATTTTTCTAAGATTTGGCATAGCAGTGCACGACCCGAAACTCGATTTTTAGTTCGAGCAGTTTTTGGCTTACGCGACCTAAATGAGAGTTGAAGATCTCATTAACAGGAACTCAACGGTAAAAAGATAGACGAAAACGGATTCCATATGAAGGAGTTACGAATTCTTCGCGGTCATTTAGCAGTCTAAACTCCTCCTACTGTTAAATTTGAGATCGGTCGAGAATTAGCCGACGGAGTCTAAATGAAAGTTGTAGATCTTGTTTTTACCTACGTGTGGATATAAAGAACGTCAAAACCGGAGCTCGTATGCGAGAGTTATGATTTTTCTAAGTTTGAAGGCTGATACGCGATAGGGGTGACGTGGCACCACCAGAATTGGACACGTGGCACCACCAGAAGGCTGCCACATGACCCAACTTGGCGAGTAGGTCCTCCTACTCGGCGAGTCCATCAGGATTTCACACTATAAATAGATGTGTCAGGTTCCATTCATTCTCATACCTTTCCTCTTCCATTTTCTCTCTTTAAACTCTCTCTCTCTCTCTCTCTCTCTCTCTCTCTCTCTCTCTAACCTCCCTTAAGCCCCCTAAAGTCTAGGTAAACCCCCTAGCACCCGAAGGAAGCCCCGAGGCTCCCGGAGTCCCGAGAAAGAGCCTTTCGGCTCAGAAATGCTGCTCCAGCGAAGCCCGGTTTTGCGAAAAACCCGCTGTAAGTGAGCTATGCCTACCCTATCTTTTGTATAGCTTATGTTTTAATATAGTAACGTTATTAGGAAATTATAATGAGTATTTGGGATATTATTATGAGTTATATAAGAGTGTTTCTTAACGCTTATATAATAGTAATAATATCTAGACAATTAATTAGCCGCGGTTAACGTTAGACTAAACTTTAGTGGTAATGATACTAGGTTTTGTCCGAGGGAAATTATTTTAACAGTAACGAAGTGTTGTCCGAGTACCGAGTCATCACCTTATCAAGTGAGTGCATAGTTACTTTCATCTTACACATAGATATGAAGTATTTTATATAAACTATGTGCTATGTGTGAATATTATCTGTATAATTGCTATCTATGCTGAATTAACGATTTTATACATGTTTTAAATGATTTAAACTGTATATGTATTTTATATCTACGATAATGTTGGGGTAAAACATGGGTAGATGTAAAATATGGAGTATAAGTTGGATGATGAGTTGAGAGGTGAAATAGACTGTGAGGTGAGGGTGAGAGGTGGACGATGTGAGAAGCCTTTTTCCAAATGATGGCCCCATCATTCAGCAGAGTATGGATGACAACCACAGACTATTCTAGACAGTCCAGTGGAACACTAACAGACTCGCAACTTGTAGGTGTTGTGAACGATGTGTTCACCGGTGTACTCTAGAAAACCCATTGACACGTATTGCGAGTGGATACTGTCGATAAACGAAATAGCCCTGGTATCTATGGATTTAGTGTCTGTTGAGCAAACCTTGGCAACTATAGATTTAGTGCCCGTTGAGTAAACCCTGGCAACGATGGATTTCGTGCCGATTCCTTAGGATGATCTTTAGGAATGAATTAACGAGGAGTAACTGATTCTTAAGGAAAACCATTAAGAGTAAAGAAGAGAATGGGGATGGGTAATTTGGTTAACTGTTTGACGATTAAACATAATAATTATATTATTGTGGGTTGAAAACCCTATGTACTCACCAGGTTTCCCAACCTGACCCACTCAGTTTATTTATATCACAGGTGTTGTTATGAAGTCACATTACACTGAGAGATTAAAGAGATGTAGATCACTAGTGTAAATAAATGTAAGTTCTGTTTATGTTTATGTTTTTGTATTGACGATGACATCCCAAACGTTTTAAAATGAATAAAATACGTTTCTTCGAAAATGTTTTGATAACGTATTTAACATGTTTTTCGGCGAACAAATTCCGCAACATTTTTATGAAAAGAAGTACTCTGATTTTTATAAAGCATAAACAAAATCGGTCTTTTCTGGCCGTGAAAAAAATGGGGATGTCACACCGGGGACCACAATCCTAGGTCTTACAAACAAGTTCTAGGAGTCACCACCTGTTCTTCCATGCAAGTATCACAAAGACAACTAGCATACAAGCCTACCATTACTAACCAATTATTTGCCAAAGTTTAGACTTTGGTCTTGCATACAGATTGCCAAGGGTCACCCCTTGGTCTTCCTACAATACACAAACAAAATGGGCCGACATCGGTTCCTTCGACCCAGAGAACAATAAGGAGACTCACCTCGAATGCTGAAGCACACTGGAAAAAATCCCTAGTTGTTGCCCTAACGACTCCTCCGAACTGCCAGATCAAAACAACAACCAATTAGCAATTGGATTCCAATCCATAACAAAAACTTCATACCTTGGATAAAAAGACCATTTTACCCCTAACCTATCCTTGTCCAAAACCATGACCCAAACTACAATCTGAAAATCCAAAAGGCCCACTACTCAGCTAATGGCCCAATTTTCCAAATTGCGCCCAACCCCATACGGGCCTTATCCTAAGCCCATAATTCCCTTAATTACAATTCATATTACCTCAAATACCCATTGGGACAACCTTGTTCAAAGACATAAATCGAAAAGACAAGATCCAAAATCCATATCGACCCAACTCGCCGAGTTCTACATCAACTCATAAACGGGGAAAACCAAAACAACTCGCCAAGTTGACCACCCAACTCGCCAAGTTCGCTCGAGACCCAACAACTTAATGCATTAAGCTTGTAACACCCTGATTTCCAATAAATTATTTAAAGACAAGTGCAAATATTTGAATAATTATATAATTAGGAGCAAGGAACCATTTTGGGTTTTAATTAGTTTAAAAATGGTACTTACAAGTTTGTTTTCTTCAAGTGACCATTTAATTAATTGAAGGTATAACAATATAATATTAATTGGTATAAAGGTCCAAGGGGGTATTATGCTATTTTCAAAACTTTATTTGTTGAAGAAACCAAGGATGGGTTAAATCTGTCAAATATCTAAACTTAAGGGGCTATTTCTGCCGATTTTGTAAAACTCGTGTTTCCTTGTTCCCTGCATCGCGATAGCGGGTGGAGGGGGAGACCTTCATCACATTTTTCTTTCTATATGCAGTGTGTATCGTATTTAATCGCACGAACCCTAAATTATTGAGTGAGTGTGTGTTTGTGCGGATGGAGAGTGAGGGGAAGAGTGGGAGATCGAGAAAAAGAGAGAGAAAGAGGAGGCGGCTGCCATCATCGGAGTAACTGTTGGGCACCGGATCTGCCTACTGAGGACGTCATAGGAGGGTGAGTAAGGAATGAGTGGTTTTTCTGTCTTTAGGCAATGAGTATGTGACTTGTGAAGGAATTTGAAGGAGATGATAAGAGAAGCCGAGAGATGTATCAGTTTAAGAGAGGGATAATCGGGATTTTTGTGGGATGTCTCCATTGAAATCGAGACTTTGGTTCTCTTTATCCAGTCTAGTGCATAAGATGGGTTAATATCAAGAGCTCCGGTGGAGAGACAAGAAGAAGATAGTCGCTTTTGCCAAGGGAAGAAAGCACCGCCGGAGTTGGGGGTGTCGCCGGAGACCTGTGGTTCGCCAGAAAATCCCTTGATGCACAACTATTGTACGTTGGGGATGAAGTGAGATACCTCTTTGACCTTATTGACCATCTAATTTAAGTGGGCTGCATGTTGGGTTAAGTAATCAATCCTAGTGGGATTTGTTTTAAGTTAAATGAAAGTAGTCCATCGAGATTTTGTGTTGGGCCATTTTTTTTAGTTGTTGGAATTCATTTTTTAGAGAAGTAGATATATTTTGAGTAAATAAATATATTTAGTCACCTAGCTTATGGATTTGGCTTGCGGTCATATTTTATAAATAAAAGGTGAATATAAGTGTATTAGGACGCGTTATTAAGTGATATTAAATTTTGAGCTAAGCAAAGACTAATTGCGTGGTTTTAGGAGTTCAGAGGGCTGGAAATCCATATTAGCCATTTTGGTGCTCCATATGCTATGATTGTTGCTTCAGGTGTGTCTTCTCACTATACTTTACCTAGAGTGGTAGTTATGTGTGACCAGAGGGTCTTATGTGCTTGTTGAGTTATACATGATTGTGTGTTATGTATTGTATGCTATGTTGTTTTTTCTTAGACCAGACCGGAGGGTCCAACGAACTATGAGACCAGAGGGTTCTCAATCAGACCAGACTGGACCAGAGGGTCAACGAGCTACGGGGCTGGAGGATGCCGCTGAGACACATGGGCCGGAGGGTCCTACAGAGTATAGCCTCGAGTGGCGAATTTGTTGTATGAGGTATTTTGGGGAACTCACTAAGCTTCGTGTTTACCGTGTTATGTGATATGTGTTCCATGTTCTTCTCACAATCGCGGGAAGGCGTCGGCTTGATTGTACACACCAGAGGAAGAGTTATGTTTAGAGGGTCCTGAATTATTAATCAAACAGTTATGGAGTTGCAGTTTTTTGTAAATTAAATAAATGAGATTTTTGTGAAATGTGTTAAGAGAATTAAGTGATTTTAAAATGAACAATTTGTTTGAAAATTTATGGTGTTACAAGTTGGTATCAGAGCCTTGGTTTGAGGGATTCAGATGCACCTTTGGGTGTGTTTGGAATCAAACTGAGGAATTGAGAAAAAATTTCAAAAACATATAATTTTTCTAAAATAAGAAAGAGTTGGAGCAGTGTGTACAATCAGCCAGAGCCCGAACGATGATTTCCCAAAATACCCTTACTTTTGTATTATGTGATACTTATGAGATATTATTATGAGATATTATGCATGCTAAGGAGAAGGCAAGGTATTTCATACTTTAGGAGTAGAGTGGCCTGATTTGTGATGCCTTATCCTAGGAGTTGCTGCTATCTGTGATTTGCTTTTGAGTATGAGCTGAGTAAGAGTATTTAACAGAGATCACCTAGAGAGGGTTCTTGAGCTGAGAGAAAATCTAGGAGAGACACCTAGATGAGCTTGTGAGAGGAGCCTACTGAGAGAGTAGTCAGATATCCTCGTTGGGTAGAGTTGCTTAAGTTTGGTGATACCTTTTGAGAGTGAGTAGAGCAAGCAGAGTAGTAACCTAGAGTGGTTTTACGTGTTGGTAGAGATTATTTGATGCCCGAATGTTGCTTGCTTCGTGCCTTGTGGAACTCTTGATGATGGGAGGCAGCTACTAAGTGAATATGACGATATTCAGGAGGTAGATGGCTGGTGTCATAAGGAGTTCTTCAGCAACTGATGGTAGAGAAGTGAGAGAACCTAGGAAGAGCCTAAGGAGTGACCTTTTTCAAGTGAGTATGTTGATAAAGGAGAGTATTCGCTGGGGAGCGACCAGGTTTAACGGGATTGGTGATCGAGAAGGTTGAGCAGTTACTTAGGAAATCTAGAACAATCTGAGTGGAAAGTACGGGTAGATGTGACAGGTAGTATGAGCCCGTACTACTGAAAACAGAGGACCCGTACACGAAATAGGGAGAATTCCAAAGGTTCTAAGTAACAAATTGAGAGGTGATAACATGGTTCGAGTACCATGATTCATAACAGATTGAGAGGTGATAACATGGTTCGAGTAGCATGACTTGTAGCAGATTGGGAGGTGATCACATGGTTCGAGTACCATGATTCGTGGCGGTTGTTGCTTCAGATTTTACCAGTTATCTCGTTGTGATTGATTAGACTGAGAGCAGATATGATAGAGTGTGGGGCCAAAGGGCCATGTCGAACGAGTTTCAATGGAGCATACCTTGAGAAGGAAATCGAGTTAATTTCCAGGAGATTTCTGGTGAGATGCCAGTAGGAGTCGCAAGACTCAGGGATGAGTAGAGATGATGCTTATTGGAGGATCGCGGTCTGAGTTGAGCAATCAAATGATAGATGAGAGGTCACCTTTAGTGACAAGAGTTGCGTTGTCCCCGTTTTATGGGAGAAGCAAAGGAGATAACGAGCTTCTGGGTTCAGATTTTGGAGGTAAACCCCGTGGGGTAGCATAGGGTTGCAACCTTTTCGCCAGAGTATTTGGGTAGCATGTTGTTGCGAGGTATTTTCATACCATGAGAGAGTCATTAGTAGGAATAAGATGGAAGAGAACAAAGAGGTGCCTTATTGAGGGAGGCATACTTTTAGCAGCAGTTCCAGGTGATCGAGAGGAGCATATCAGGGCGGTGGCCCTCCTCGTCTACGTTTTGCATCGACTATGAGAGTGAGGTCTCTTGCTTGTATGATGATTTCCACAATCGAGGAATCTGAGACGAGGTGTGTGATAGTGCGTTATTTCTGGACCGAGAGTAAGGACCAATCCGGAACAGGTTGGATATCCAGCGATATATCGGTCTGAGGTTTCGAGATGACTAGAGGCAGTCATGTTGGGAAGATTCTGAGATTTTGTCTGAGTTGTGGGGTATTTGGAGTTACTTTGTTTCCATTGGGAAGATCATTTAGTGATTGTATGGTACGTTCCAAGAGTCAGGTGTGATATATCTGGTGAAACAGTCTATGGAAGTAGATTATTGGCATGCCAATTGGTGATGGTTCGAACCCTGAGTGGGGGAGACCTGGGTATTCTCTTAAGAGGATCAGTGATCCATTCAGGTGCGGTTAGAGAACTGGTTATACAGATCTGTGATGCAGACATTTGAGACGAGGGTTATTGGTGGATAAGGCGAGATGATGTATGTGTGTGTGTTTAAGAAAGGATGAGTAAATCCACGGCAGGTGGCCGTTGTTCAGAGAATTTTTTGTGATCATGGGTTTTTTTCGGGTTTGCAAATGTTGAGTTCGAGGCAGTTGGGCCGCTGAGTTCAGGGTGCAATAGCCGAGATTTGCAGGTATAAGTATAGATTGTGAGCTATACTGCAGAAGGAGCAACAGTTGAATTGTCAACCAATTTCAAAGTCGGTATGAGTAGTTCGTATGGGCAGTGATCAGTAGTGGGTGGAGCTTCGGATTTTCGTCAATGTGTATCCAGTCGTTGACGATTCCTCCATGTTACAATTTGGGAAATGGAAGTATTTCGAGGTTTTCAGTTACGTAAGTGGAAGATATGTGGTTAAGGAAAGACAGCGTGAGACACCGTGATGGTGTACCGAGGTACTCGAGTATGATGTCCTAATTTTTGGTCATGTTGGGACTCAGAGTTGTGAGATGGCGAGTGGAGTACCGAGTGATTTTGTTCAAGTGGGGACCCATCAATTAATTGTCTCCGGAGTGAGACTGTCTAAGGGTGTGTCTGTGCTAAGACTAGTGCCTTGCCTGCGAGAACTTACATCAGGAGCGGTGGTGCATAAGATGGGTGGGTGTAAGCACCTATCCATGTTGAGCTGCGGAGCATGAGTTGGTGAACTCAATATAATGATGACTGAATGATAAGGTTATGGGGTGATAAGAGAGCAAGTGGATCCGGGTGGGAGTAATCGCCTGGGATTATCAGAAGGAACCATGGAGTGAGCCCATGGTGAGTCAATGAGTGGGAGAGTGTTGTAAGACTACGGGGAGTCGTAGCATCCATGAGTCAGCGAGAGAGTGATGTGCTGCTGCAGGGAGCCGTAGTACTCACTAGTCAGCGAGAGAGTGTCGTGGTACTGCGAGGAGTCATGGTATTCACCGGTTAGCGAGAGGGTGTTGTGATACTTCGGGGAGTCGTAGTACTCACTTGTCAGCGAGAGAGTGTCGTGGTACTGCGGGAGCCGGAGTATTCATTGGTTAGCAAGAGAGTGTTGTGATATTGCGGGGAGCCGTAGCATTCACGAGTCAGTGAGGAGGGATTATCGTAATCAGAAGGAATTAAAGAGATGCAGTGTGCATAAATTCGCAGATCACGGGTCGTGAGTTGAGTATTAGATTGGAGATGAGTGGTTCCAATTTTGTTGTCAAGCTAGACTCTCGAGCTTGAATTTGGCTCTAGTTGTGTATTGGGCAGGCGGGATGAGATTTCGGATTTTCAGATGGAATTCATTTTGAGTGGTAATGGTTTCCATCTGATGTTTTTAGACCTGAGTGGGTCGGTTTGTTGGTCTGGGAAGAACCACGAGACGCATGAAACTAGTAAGTGGTATACGACAGAGGTCGGTAGTGACATGTGACTTCAGATTGGTTGTAGTATTCGCTTAGGGTAAAGCAAACTTCATGATTGTGTGCGCCATACGATTGGTTGGGATAACTCGATTAGATTGCATGACTGTGAAGTTATATTGTCGAACGTGCTCGGGTAGCATTGGTAGTCCAACTATTGGGTCGAGAGTCGATCATGTATTGAGATTTGGTATTCAACATTGGAAGGTAGCTGGAGTTATGTTTTTGGAGACCAGTGGATAGCTTCGGATGGGCATGGTCATCCAGTTCAGGTCAGAGCTCAATTGTCATGGGTTCGGTAGTGTAATGGTTCTGTTGGACGGGAGGTCAAGCCTAGTGTAAAGTTTCAGGATCCATGTGGATCGAAAAGTTGTCATTTAGTGTTGAGGGGCAGAGTATTCAGGTTCATGCTTCGGATGGGTTCTGATAGTAGTATCTGTGTTTAGCCTTCAGGTGCGAGAAGACCCCTCCGTTTCGTTTGGGTTTTGAGTCAGGATCGACTAATATGACGGGCATCAGTGCCCAATAGCTGATTATTGCCAATGACGCGTTTCCATCAATCGCATCAAGATAATCATGGTTGGAAGTGTTTTTATTGGTATAGTATTCAATGAGGGTTTGACATGGTGATGTTTTACCTAGGAAGTCTATCGGGGAGTCAGACCAAAAAAGATTTCAAGTTGGAGGGGCAGAATTCAGAGTGGGCGGTTGTTGGAGTCAGGCAACTTCTCCAGTCTTTATTGGAATTCCAAGGGTTTAGTCAGGATCGTCTGGTTTGACAAAGGAGATAGTAAGGAATGATTTTAGGAGGTGGTTGAAGGAGACATAGGGATGATGTCGTTGTTGGTTTTAGAGATTATAACCGAGTTTAATTTCGAGGGCGAAACCCAAACTAAGTGGGGGAGAGTTGTAACACCCTGATTTCCAATAAATTATTTAAAGACAAGTGCAAATATTTGAATAATTATATAATTAGGAGCAAGGAACCATTTGGGTTTTAATTAGTTTAAAAATGGTACTTTCAAGATTGTTTTCTTCAAGTGACCATTTAATTAATTGAAGGTATAATAATATAATATTAATTGGTATAAAGGTCCAAGGGGGTATTATGCTATTTTCAAAACTTTATTTGTTGAAGAAACCAAGGATGGGTTAAATTTGTCAAATATCTAAACTTAAGGGGCTATTTTTGCCAATTTTGTAAAACTCGTGTTTCCTTGTTCCCTGCATCGCGACAGCGGGTGGAGGGGGAGACCTTCATCGCATTTTTCTTTGTATATGCAGTGTATATCGTATTTAATCGCACAAACCCTAAATTATTGAGTGAGTGTGTGTTTGTGCGGCTGGAGAGTGAGGGGAAGAGTGGGAGATCGAGAAAAAGAGAGAGAAAGAGGAGGCGGCTGCCATCATCGGAGTAACTGTTGGGCACCGGGTCTGCCTACTGAGGACGTCATAGGAGGGTGAGTAAGGAATGAGTGGTTGTTCTGCCTTTAGGCAATGAGTATGTGACTTGCGATGAAATTTGAAGGAGATGAAAAGAGAAGCCGAGAGATGTATCAGTTTAAGAGAGGGATAATCGGGATTTCTGTGGGATGTCTCCATTGAAATCGAGACTTTGGTTCTCTTTATCCAGCCAAGTGCATAAGATGGGTTAATATCAGGAGCTCCGGTGGAGAGACAAGAAGAAGATAGTCGCTTTTGCCAAGGGAAGAAAGAACCGCCAGAGTTGTGGGTGTCGCTGGAGACCTATGGTTCGCCAGAAAATCCCTTGATGCATAGCTATTGTACGTTGGGGATGAAGTGAGGTACCTCTTTGACCTTATTGACCATCTAATTTAAGTGGGCTGCATGTTGGGTTAAGTAATCAATCCTAGTGGGATTTGTTTTAAGTTAAATGAAAGTAGTCCATCGAGATTTTGTGTTGGGCCATTTTTTTAGTTGTTGGAATTCATTTTTTAGAGAAGTAGATATATTTTGAGTAAATAAATATATTTAGTCACCTAGCTTATGGATTTGGCTTGCGGTCATATTTTATAAATAAAAGGTGAATATAAGTGTATTAGGACGCGTTATTAAGTGATATCAAATTTTGAGCTAAGCAAAGACTAATTGTGTGGTTTTAGGAGTTCAGAGGGCTAGAAATCCATATTAGCCATTTTGGTGGTCCATATGCTATGATTGCTGCTTCAGGTGAGTCTTCTCACTATACTTTACCTAGAGTGGTAGTTATGTGTGACCAGAGGGTCTTATGTGCTTGTTGAGTTATACATGATTGTGTGTTATGTATTGTATGCTATGTTGTTTTTCTTAGACCGGACCGGAGGGTCCAACAAACTATGAGACCAGAGGGTTCTCAATCAGACCGGACCCGAAGGTCCAACGAGCTAGACCGGACCAGAGGGTCCAACGAGCTACAGGATTGGAGGGTCCCGCTGAGACACGTGGATCGGAGGGTCCTACAGAGTATAGCCTCGAGTGGCGAATTAGTTGTATGTGGTATTTTGGGAAACTCACTAAGCTTCGTGTTTATTGTGTTATGTGATATGTGTTCCAGGTTCTTCTCAGGATCGCGGGACGGCGTCGGCTTGATTGTACACACCAGAGGGAGAGTTTTGTTTCGAGGGTCCTGAATTATTAATCAAACAATTATGGAGTTGCGTTTTTTTTTTTTTGTAAATTGAATAAATGAGATTTTTGTGAAATGTGTTATGAGAATTAAGTGATTTTAAAATGAACAATTTGTTTGAAAATTTACGGTGTTACAGCCTTCATCGAACCAAGAGCTCCAAAGCTCAACTCTTAACCAAAATGTGATCTAGAAGGGTAAAGTTTCCAACTTTACCTCTAAGAATCACCTAAATGGGTCCAAACCCGAACCCTAGACTTGAAAGAGTTAGGGCTTAACCACTAAGCACTTAATCATCAAGGACAATACTCTAAAATGCAGATCTGGCCTCGTAAGGCTAGATGGCAACATAAAGTTTCCATATTTACGCTTAAGCATGACTAGAAGGAGCTCAAAAGCTCAAAAAGGGCTAAATGAAAGACTTAATGAATGCATGAAGCCCTTAAAGCCATAAAGTTGGCACCTTTATGCCAAAAGAGCTCATTAAGATCATAGATCTGAAAGAATAAACACTTGGGACTTCTACTTCCCCAACAACCACTCATCCATGGATAAAAGCATACAATCTAACCCAAGCAGAGATCTAAGCAAATATTAATCAAGGTTAGAACTTTATACCCGAAATATGTTGGAAATGGAGCAGAGAATCAAGATATGAAAGCTCCCACTTGAAACCACCATCTTGAACCAAGCTTCTCTTCCTTCAATGAGCTTCAAACACACTAAAACACACCCACAACGAGCTCAAAACACTTAAGGAGGCTCTAGGGTTTCGAGATTAGGGTTAGGGGATATGGAGGCTGGGAATGAGGACAACACCTAGGACTTAAGGTGTTTAAATAGGGTGCAAAACCCTAAAATAAGGGTTTCTCAAACAGCGTCCTACTTGTCGAGTTCCCTTCACCAACTCACCAAGTTGGCTCATAAAAACATGTGACCCAAAGGCCTCCAACATGTCGAGTTTCCCACCATCAACTCTACGAGTTGGTCCTTATAATAGGGGATTTATTTTACAATTAACCTTCTAGATTCCGGGTGTTACACCCAGGTACGACCCAAATAGCCAAGAGAACCATCTAGGTTCGTACCTTCACAAATAAGGGATGTATCCTTGCATCAGAGGATTAGTTAGATAAGGAATGCAATAGGTGGTGTAGTTTTCCATAGAAAACATCAAGTACTCAATACATATACCAAACTAGAGAGTTTGGCTAAAACCACAGAAAGGATTTAGTTATCATGTGCCAAGGAATTACAACAGCAGAATCAATGTCAAAGGAAATAATGTTTCTACCATATGACCACTTCGAGTTGTCGTCTGATATACGTGTAGGTAAAATAAGAGATGCCTAGAAGGGGAACATTCGATATGGACTAGTTCCATTAAGAGTGAGGGTAATACTTTCTAGGAATTGCAGATGTATTAGTAGTATACATGATGGGATTGTCGACAGATCAAGTTGGTGATTCAGGCTCAACCAAACAATCTAGATGTTATCAATATCAGTTGAGATTAACTAAGAGTCCCTATAATAAATTGGCAAGAGTTCAATTTTATGAGTGAATCCTTGTTAAAACTCGCAGGAGCAATAATAGTTACTAAAGATTCAACGATGGAGACGCCTCGTCAGATGAGATGTTTCATAGTAATATCAATAAAATTTTGACCTACAAAGAAAGGACTTAAGGATTTCCTCTGGGTGTTAGAGTTGCGGTAAGACAATAGAATATTGTTAGACATCTGCTTAAACTTTTCAAGTTTTCTTGGATGCAGGAGTTCGGATGGTGATAGAGAACACAAAAGGGTTATAAGCAACTAGTGTAAAATTTCAAGATAAGTTCGTCCAGGTAAGGGTTACATTAGGTAAATTGACAAGTGAGTACCATAAGGGTTACACGCGATCTAGAGGAGATAGTCTGAGAACTATTAATCTAGCTTTATTGTATGTTTCTCATTTGATTAACTGATCTAGAGTAGGAACTAGTGTTCGACTGTTTATATGTTTCTTGACTATGTGCGACTATGTCTAGTAATGTGTCAGTACCATTTTAGGCTTCAAGGTAGACTACATGTGTCACACCCCGTAACCCAGGGCGGAAACGTTCCGGGGCGGAGGTGACTTCATGTTGAATATCATAACCAATATACATAGTAAGCAAAGTAAACAACCATTACATTACATATGAAAATTTACATTCGTTTGAAAACCAAGTGTTACAAGTGTTATACATATCTATATATAAACAAAAGATAAGATGTGTCTTCAACGTACTCCGTCTTCACCAAAAGGATTTGCCAAGTACCTGTCTAATGCGGACCTGAGAATACAAGCAGTTTGAAAATCAGCATAACGCTGGTGAGTTCATAAGCGGTTTTGTTTTTCTGAAAATGTACAAGTTTCCTTTCGGGTTCTGAAAAAGTTATGTATCCAAGAAAATCTCATATTTTCTTATATGTAAAGTTTAGTTATCTGTTTTGTTACACGATTCTGGTTATGAACAACTGTTATCCCAGGAAAATCTTATATTTTCCTAAAAGTTGGTTACCAATCCGAACTGTAATGTAAAAGATGTACACTGAAAACCTGGTTATCCTTGTGAAGTGTATTAGTTTTAACACGTATATAAAACTAATAAGTACAAAGTAAACAAGTTACTAAATCCATTATTACTAACAAGTAAATCTCTGTTATCCAAATTGTGAGTTCCATAACCATACGATAGACTAGATATGGCGATAAGTAGTCCAAACCACTTTATGACTTTCGTCACCCTTGAACCTTTCGGTTCGGCTGTAGCTAGCAGCCAGGTGCGGGGTAGTCAGCCCCGTATAGATCTATACACTCAATTCATGCTCCCTATCTAAGAGATTCTGGTTACGGGTGCGGTCCTCCACTCGCGTATCTCTGTGGAGTGTTCTCCAAGGATGTGTCTTCAATTTATAGGAATAACAAATTTACTAGTAATAATACAGAAAGATATTGTTACAAACAATGATCCTCCACTCGCGTATCTCTGTGGAATGTTACCGAGGACAAAACAATGTACTAAGTTTCATGTTCAAAGTTCAAGTGTTATGCTTTTAACTGTTATAATGTGGGAAAAACCATTTGTGAAAATATAAAATACAACATTTTATAATGTTTTTCACAAATAATACGATGATGTGTTCTGCAAGTTCAAACGGTTATCTGTTATGATTGTCAACGTTAAAAGCATATGAAATATGAAACACAACACATGTAAAACAAGTTTTTGAGTACAAATACTCCTTGTACTTTGCTTGTATTCCCCCTGAAAACAGTGAAAAACATTGAAAAAGGGTAGGGGTATGAACTCACCAGACGAGAAAACGTGACAATTTGGATGTAAGTGTCGGTTCGGGGCTTGATAACGCGCGAGGTTCCTATGTAATATGATATGATATACAAATGTATCTAATTAGACTTTAAATCAATAATTAGATATGATTATACACTCCAATACAAGAAAACACTTCAAATCAAGTGTTTGGAGTGACCCGGGTGACATCTACGAACGTATAAGGCTCGGATAATGTGTTTACTCTTCAAGAGTAAACTCCTCATGGAGTTTTCGGCCCTAAGACCACCTCTACATGATTTCACGGAAGTGAACTCATGGATGAAGGATTTTAAGTTGCTAAATGGTCAAATAACACTTGGGGAAGGTGGATATGATTTAATCTAAAGCATAGGAATGAGTTAAACTACCAAAGGTATTACCAAATGGAGTTACGACTGTAAACTAGGAGTTTACGGCCGTAAGCTCCTATGTGACGATTTCTTTCATGAATTTGTGGCCCTAGATCAATCACATGTGATTCGAACCAATTTTACAAGCCTTAGAATGAATTTAGGGCATCATTTGACTTGTGTTTGTGAGTTTACGGCCCAGGAACCCATTTTTGGGGGTTTTATGGTCGTGAACTCCAACAAGGAAGGTTTTCATCATGTTTAAGTCCCCTAAATCGATTGTGGTTGGTTCTAGACTTTAATCCAAGGCTATTGGTGTGTTTAAGTGGCATTTAAACACTTGAAAATGAGTTTACTCCCCATGATAGTGAGTTTACGGCCCAAGCATGTTCTTGGGCAGTAAACTCATGTTTACTCCCCAAAAGTTAAGTTCCAGGTGTTCTAAGTCCGATCCAATTAGCCATTAAGCCATATCTATGCTCCAAAGGTGGTTTGGAAGGGTTTTAAGGCTCAAAAACCCCCTTTATGTGTGTTCATGGCCCAAGAGTGTTCCAGGGCCGTAAACACATGAACATGGTCCTTTTCCATAGATTAAACACGAATTTCAAGGCTAAGGATGTTAATCTATGAGTTAGGGGAGTTACCTTGATGAATTGGAGCCTTAATTTGATGATTTTGGACCTAAATCTTGGGTTTGAGGAGAGAGGTTATAGAGAGAGAGTAGTGAGAGAGTGAAAAAGCTTCAAAATGAAGTCTTTTGGGTTTTAAATAGGTTCTAAGTTCGGGACACGGTGGAATTCTACCCGATACCGACGTTAGACGTGACTTTTGGTCGCACCCGATCAAGTTGTCGTAACCCGATATGGTCGATTCTAAAAATTTTCCGATTACAAGAATGGGGTGTTAATGTGAGTTCTAAACGCGTTAGGGCACCCATTAAGTCATAATATCAATCTCAAATTAATGACTTAATTTAATAACATAAACGGAAACGAAATTGAAAACGACGAATGTATTAACGGAAAGGGTTACAAATGATGGAATGAACTTCGGGTTGTCACATTATCCCCCCGTTAGAGGGAATTTCGTACCGAAATTCAGAATTAAGATACAAATCATGGATCCGGAAAGAGATGCAGATACTTTTGTTTCATCGAGTCTTCACGCTCCCAAGTGAATTCCGGTCCCCGCTTGGCATTCCCGCGAACCTTCACTATCAGGATGCGGCTTTGCTTTGTACGTTTGATCTCTCGATCCATGATTTCGATCGGTTCCTCCACGAAGTTCAAGTTTTTGTTGATCTCGATCTCGTCCAGAGGGATCACGAGGGTTTCAACGGATAAGCACTTCTTAAGATTCGAGACGTGGAAGACGGGATGGATGTTGCTAAGCTCATGGGGTAATCGAAGTTTATAGGCTACAGGACCGATCCTGGCGAGGATCTCGAAGGGTCCAATGTACCTCGGATTAAGTTTCCCACGTTTTCTGAAACGTACCATGCCTTTCCAGGGCGAGACCGTCAACAGGACACGGTCTCCAACCTGGAACTCCAAAGGTTTCCATCGGTTATCAGCGTAACTCTTTCGGCGATCTCGTGAAGCTTTCAGTTGTTCCCGGATTTGGATGATCTTTTCGGTGGTTTCGCGAATGATTTCAGGACCAGTGAGAGCACTGTCGGGGACTTGACTCTTAGCTAGCTGTGTGTCCCCTACCTCGGCCCATCATAGAGGGGTTCTGCACTTACGACCGTAGAGGGCTTCAAACGGGGCAGTTTTGATGCTGGTGTGGTAATTGTTGTTGTACGAGAACTCGATCAAAGGCAAATGTGTGTCCCACGACTTTTCGAAATCGATGACACATGCTCTAAGCCTGTCTTCCATGGTTTGGATAGTTCTCTCACTCTGTCCATCGGTATGAGGATGATAAGTCGTACTCATGTCTAGTTTGGTTCCAAGAGCCTTCTGGAGAGACTGCCAAAATCTGGAGGTGACCTGCTATCTCGATCAGAGATAATGGACGCAGGTACACCGTGCAGTCGGACCACCTCTTGGATGTAGATTCGTGTGAGTCTTTCCATCTTGAATGATTCTTTGATCGGAATGAAGTGAGTGGATTTTGTCAAACGATCGACAATTACCCAAATGGTATCGTACCCACTCGGACATTTGGGTAACTTGGTGATGAAATCCATGGTAATCATCTCCCATTTCCACTCGGGTATCTCGGGCTGCTGGAGCAGACCCGAGGGTTTCTGGTACTCAACTTTCACTTTGGCGCAAGTCAAGCACTTGCCCACGAATGTAGCGATCTCGGCTTTCATGTTTGGCCACCAGTATTGTTTCTTGAGATCCAGGTACATCTTGTCCAAACCTGGGTGAACAGAGTATCTGGTTGTGTGTGCTTCCTCCATGACAATCTCCCTGAATCCTCCGGACTTTGGAATCCAGATTCGGTCCATGAAACAGTAGACTCTGTCACCTCTGATCTCAAGTTTCTTATCCATTCCTCTCAAGGCTTCGATCGACAAGTTCTCAGGTTTGAGGGCTTCTAACTGGGCTTCTCGGATTTGCATGGATAAATGGGAATGGATAGTCATCGTCAGCGTCTTCACCTTTCGGCTTGAACTTTCCTTCCGGCTAAGGGCATCTGCCACCACATTAGCCTTGTCGGGATGGTAGCGGATCTCGCACTCATAGTCACTGAGTAGTTCTACCCATCGCCGTTGCCTCATGTTTAAGTCTTTCTGATCAAATATGTGTTGCAGGCTCTTATGGTCAGTGAAGATCGTACACTTGGTCCCGTAGAGATAATGTCTCCAAATCTTCAGTGCAAAGACTACAACACCTAACTCCAGGTCATGGGTGGTATAGTTGACTTCGTGTGACTTTAGCTGTCTCAAGGCATAAGCAATTACTTTTCCTCTTTGCATAAGCACACAGCCTAAGCCCTGATTAGACGCATCACAATAGACAACGAAGTCCTCTGTCCCTTCGGGTAGGGACAGAACAGGCGCGCTGCACAACGCTTGCTTTAACGTCTAAAACGTTGTTTCTTGCTTTTCACTCCAACAAAAGGGTACACCTTTCTATGTCAGAGTGGTTAGAGGTTTGGCGATTCTAGAAATTTTTTGGATGAATCTCCGATAATAACCGGCGAGACCCAAGAATTGACGAATTTCTATGGGTGTCTTCGGTGCCGACCAATTTCCTATCGCTTTGATCTTAGACGGATCCACGTGAATACCCTCCTCGCTTACCACGTGACCAAGGAAAGTTACCTTCCGAATCCAGAATTCACACTTTGAAAATTTCGCGTACAACTTCTCGGATCTAAGGGTTTCCAACACTCACCTCAAGTGTTGTTTGTGGTCTTCTTCGCTTTTGGAGTAAAAAAGTATGTCATCAATGAACACAATGACGAACTTGTCCAGAAAAGGATGACACACCCGGTTCATCAGGTCCATGAACACTGCCGGTGCGTTGGTTAGACCGAAGGGCATCACTACGAACTCGTAGTGTCCATACCGAGTCCTGAAAGCTGTTTTGTAAACATCACTCTCATGAACTCGTAGATGATGGTACCCTGACCGAAGGTCTATCTTTGAGAAGTAGTTGGCTCCCTGGAGTTGATCGAAGAGGTCATCTATTCGCGGAAGAGGATATCGATTTTTGACGATCAACTTGTTCAGCTCACGGTAATCGATACACATTCGGAAGGATCCATCTTTCTTCTTAACAAACAATACTGGAGCTCCCCAGGGTGAAGAACTCAATCTGATGAACCCTTTACTGAGCAATTCATTGAGCTGACTGGATAACTCCTGCATTTCTGCTGGAGCTACGCGATACGGGGATTTGGCTACGGGGGTAGCTCCAGGAATTAGGTCAATGCGAAATTCGACCTGACGTTCGGGAGGAATTCATGGGAGCTCTTCAGGAAAGACATCAGGAAAGTTATAGACTTCGGGGATGCTCGCGAGGTCTTTAACTTCCTGTTTCTCGTTGATTACATGGGCTAGGAATGCTTGGCATTCCTTTCGCAAGAGTTTCTGAACTTTGATGCAGGAAATGATGCGAAGATTGGAGCTGAGTTTGTCGCCATAGATCATGAGAGTCTGACCCGCAGGAAGGTTGAGATGGATTGCCTTTTCGAAACAAAGGATATCAGCATGATTGGGACTCAACCAATCCATGCCAATGATAACATCAAAGCTCTTTATGGAAACTGGCATAAGATCGATGGGAAATGAATGATCGTTCAAGGTAAGGGTACAACCTATGAACACATCGCTAGCGCTTTCTTTCTCACCGTTTGCCATCTCGACGGTGAACGTTCCGGTTAATGGTTGGGGATTATGTTTAAGAAGGCATTTGAATGAATGGCTAACAAAACTACATTCAACACCAGAATCGAAAAGGATACTAGCATAAGAGTTATCGAGAAGGAACGTACCCGATACAACAGTGGGATTGGCGACTGCCTCCTCCCGTCCCATAGCTAGGACTCTTCCAGTGTTATCAGCTGTCGCCTTCTTGGGGCAGTTTCTCTTGAAATGCCCGACTTATCCACAATTATAGCAGGCTTGACCAACACCTGCTCCAAAAGATTGATTGGCTGATTGGGCTGGTGCTTTGCTGTATCGGATCGTGTGCCCCTTTTTACCACAGTTGGTGCATGACAGATCACGACAGGGGCCGGGGTTGTGGTGGTATTTACACTTTTCACACTGGGGAAGGTTACCAGCATACCTACTAGTAGGTATTTCAGCTGTGGATCCCATAACAGAAGCAGCAACAACTGGGGTAGTAGCAGCATGGACTGCTACAGTCTGTTGTTTCTTTGAAGACCCTTGAGAAGATTGACCCTTCTTCTTCTTCTTCCAAAACTTCCTTTTCTCACCACTCCTCTTGGTCGGTTCAGGAGTGGTAGTTGTTTTCTCAACATCATCGTTGTGGTCAATCAGGGTTTCGGCTAAACTTTTGGCGCTGTCATATGTATCCGGTTTCGCAGCTAAAACATATCCTTTGGTCGGTTGGGTCAGCCCCCAAATAAATCTCTCTATCTTCTTACTCTCCGGGGTAACCAATCCCGGACAAAGTAGCGCCAAGTCATCAAATCTCGAAGTGTATGCGGCAATATCGAAACCCTTCATCTTCAGGTTCCAGAGCTCGTGCTCTAACTTCTGTATTTCGCCCCTAGGGCAATACTCAGCAAGAAGAAGTTCTTTCATGGCTTCCCAACCCATAACATTGGCTACAGGTAGGGTCATGGATTTGACTCGGCCATTCCACCAAGTCAGGGCTTTATCGATAAAGGTACAGGCGGCAAACTTCACTTTATCGGATTCCGAACAGGCACAGATTTCAAAGATAGATTCAATTTTCTCGAACCATCGGAAAAGGGAAATGACACCTCCAGTGCCATCGAAGGACGTAGGTTTTGCGTTCATGAAATCTTTATAGGAACCCCCCTTTCGGTGTCCCTGACTGCCTTCTTGGTTTTGAGTTTGAGTACCACCTCCCGAACCACCGGTGTTCATTTGGGACATAGCAGCTGCCACCGCAGCAGTAACAGCTACCTGAAACACCACAGGGTCAAATTCAGGAGGAGGTGGTGGCGGAGGGTTGTTGGTCTTTGAGCTGGGTCTCTTTCTTGGAGGCATCTTGATCTAATAAGATCAGGAAAGAGAGGATGGTAAGTCCTCTGAATTGAATCAAGAGATATCACAGATATATTCCGAATAAGCGATAAAGCAGGAAAGAGTTATCAAAGCAGATAAATTATCGCTAAAGGAATGATCAAGAAACAACGCTTGAATGAGGATTTCTACAAAGAATTGACTCAATAAACACTCCCATAGTATTTCATTATTCACTACGACACTGGCTCGATGTTTGTGGTATTTAGGTAAGTTTTAGGCATGCTGAACACCACAGTCACTCCCAAGCACATGCTGGGCGTGTCTCGAATGAATATAGTTGGCCAGGCTATATTGATCCTAGACACGACTACATACTGCCCAGGTTTAACCACAACGTACAACACCCATTTACTTATGTTTTGTTCTACTTGTAGTTACGGATCTCGACATTAAGGTATACTTGTATACTTTTGAAAATACATATACTTTGAAGTATACTTTTAGTTCAGAGCACTTAGGCCCCTTAGTGTTTATAGTCTTATACCATGTAAGGTTTGGCATACTTAGTTCACTATAAACAAGGGCTCTGATACCAATCTGTCACACCCCGAAACCCAGGGCGGAAACGTTCCGGGGCGGAGGTGACTTCATGTTGAATATCATAACCAATGTACATAGTAAGAAAAGTAAACAACCATTACATTACATATGAAAATTTACATTCGTTTGAAAACCAAGTGTTACAAGTTTTATACATATGTATATATAAACAAAATATAAGACGTGTCTTCAACGTACTCCGTCTTCGCCAAAAGGATTTGCCAAGTACCTGTCTAATGCGGACCTGAGAATACAAGCAGTTTGAAAATCAGCATAACGCTGGTGAGTTCATAAGCGGTTTTGTTTTTCTGAAAATGTACAAGTTTCCTTTCGGTTTCTGAAAAAACTTATGTATCCAAGAAAATCCCATATTTTCTTATATGTAAAGTTTAGTTATCTGTTTTGTTACACGATTCTGGTTATGAACAACTGTTATCCCAGGAAAATCCCATATTTTCCTAAAAGTTGGTTACCAATCCGAACTGTAATGTAAAAGATGTACACTGAAAACCTGGTTATCCTTGTGAAGTGTATTAGTTTTAACACGTATATAAAACTAATAAGTACAAAGTAAACAAGTTACTAAATCCATTATTACTAACAAGTAAATCTCTGTTATCCAAATTGCGAGTTCCATAACCATACGATAGACTAGATATGGCGATAAGTAGTCCAAATCACTTTATGACTTTCGTCACCCTTGAACCTTTCGGTTCGGCTGTAGCTAGCAGCCAGGTGTGGGGTAGTCAGCCCCGTATAGATCTATACACTCAAGTCACGCTCCCTATCTAAGAGATTCTGGTTACGGGTGCGGTCCTCCACTCGCGTATCTCTGTGGAGTGTTCTCCGAGGACGTGTCTCCAATTTATAAGAATAACAAATTTACTAGTAATAATACAGAAAGATACTGTTACAAACAATGATCCTCCACTCGCGTATCTCTGTGGAATGTTACCGAGGACAAAACAATGTACTAAGTTTCATGTTCAAAGTTCAAGTGTTATGCTTTTAACTGTTATAATGTGGGAAAAACCATTTGTGAAAATATAAAATACAACATTTTATAATGATTTTCACAAATAATAAGATGATGTGTTCTGCAAGTTCAAACGGTTATCTGTTATGATTGTCAACGTTAAAAGCATATGAAATATGAAACACAACACATGTAAAACAAGTTTTTGAGTACAAGTATTCCTTGTACTTTGCTTGTATTTCCCCCTGAAAACAGTGAAAAACATTGAAAAAGGGTAGGGGTATGAACTCACCAGACGAGAAAACATGACGATTTGGATGCTAAGTGTCGGTTCGGGGCTTGATAACGTGCGAGGTTCCTATGTAATATGAAATGATATACAAATGTATCTAATTAGACTTTAAATCACTAATTAGATATGATTATACACTCCAATACAAGAAAACACTTCAAATCAAGTGTTTGGAGTGACCCGGGTGACATCTACGGACGTATAAGGCTCGGATAATGTGTTTACTCTTCAAGAGTAAACTCCTCATGGAGTTTTCGGCCCTAAGACCAACTCCACATGAGTTCACGACCGTGAACTCATGGATGAAGGATTTTATGTTGCTAAATGGTCAAATAACACTTGGGGAAGGTGGATATGATTTAATCTAAAGCATAGGAATGAGTTAAACCACCAAAGGTATTACCAAATGGAGTTTACGGCTGTAAACTAGGAGTTTATGGCCGTAAGATCCTATGTGACCATTTCTTTCATGAATTTGTGGCCCTAGATCAATCACATGTGATTCAAACCAATTTTACAAGCCTTAGAATGAATTTAGGGCATCATTTGACTTGTGTTTGTGAGTTTACGGCCCAGAAACCCATTCTTGGGGGGTTTACGGCCGTGAACTCCAAAAGGGAAGGTTTTCATCATGTTTAAGGCCCTAAATCGATTGTGGTTGGTTCTAGACTTTAATCCAAGGCTATTGGTGTGTTTAAGTGGCATTTAAACACTTGAAAATGAGTTTACTCCCCATGATAGTGAGTTTACGGCCCAAGCATGTTCTTGGGCAGTAAACTCATGTTTACTCCCCAAAAGTTAAGTTCCAAGTGTTCTAAGTCCGATCCAATTAGCCATTAAGCCATATCTATGCTCCAAAGGTGGTTTGGAAGGGTTTTAAGGCTCAAAAACCCCCTTTATGTGTGTTCACGGCCCAAGAGTGTTCCAGGGCCGTAAACACATGGACATGGTCCTTTTCCATAGATTAAACACGAATTTGAAGGCTAAGGATGCTAATCTATGAGTTAGGGGAGTTACCTTGATGAATTGGAGCCTTAATTTGATGATTTTGGACCTAAATCTTGGGTTTGAGGAGAGAGGTTAGAGAGAGAGTAGTGAGAGAGTGCAAAAGCTTCAAAATGAAGTCTTTTGGGTTTTAAATAGGTTCTAAGTTTGGGACACGGTGGAATTCTACCCGATACTGACGTTAGACGTGGCTTTTGGTCGCACCCGATCAAGTTGCCGTAACCCGATATGGTCGATTCTAAAAATTTTCCGATTACAAGAATGGGGTGTTAATATGAGTTCTAAACGTGTTAGGACACCCATTAAGTCATAATAGCAATCTCAAATTAATGACTTAATTTAATAACGTAAACGAAAACGAAATTGAAAACGATGAATGTATTAACGGAAAGGGTTACAAATGATGGAACGAACTTCGGGTTGTCACAACATGTTATGATTAATATTTCTTAAATGAGTTGATAGAAGACTATAGTTAAATCATATCACTCATATAGGGCGACAACTAGAGTTTAGCATCCGTACAATGTAGATTAAGGACCTCTAATCAGTAGTAGCCTCAAAAGCTTAAATATAAAATATATGTTGTGATAAGTAGATATCAATGAAGCATAATGATTGGGTTCCTTCAGGACAGTCAGATGATGGTTATGAGTCTTTAAGACCAATGAAGGATTGATCGTGAGTCTTTAGGCCTGATGGGGATGATGAAAAGAGCAATTTGGCATCGTAATCCTAGTAGTTGGATAGTACCACGATGTGTCGTTAGCAAGTATATAAACGAATTACTCGGGCGATAGTTGTACCTTGATATAGATAAAGTAGTTAAAGACTTGCTAGAGGGCTATTGGTGCCCTAGTGATCATTATAACCTAGTAGTTTGGAAGGTAAACAAGCCTTATAATGAGTCTGTCACCAATCTTAGAGTAATTGTTCTAAAGCTTTTGAACCAGCAAACCTATTACAATGATTTTGGTTAAATTTCAGGATGATGGAACATCTGAACTAGGTAGAGAAATCACTTGCGATTAGATTCGTGTGTGATTTAAGTATGTGCCATAAGCCTTTATAGAGGCATGTTCCGGAAAGCGGATTCCGTTAGAGAGTCATGAATAAATTTCTCTAGTTACTTGCTTCTTAACGAGTCGACAATGTTCCTAGTCAAAGGAACAAATCGACATTTCATGTCTGAAGGTGATCATTTGCTGTAAAGTATAGATTCTAGAAGTCTAGATCTACAAGTTCCCAGTTTTGGAAGACTTCGCGAAGAGTTCCATAGTACGTCCAAAATAGAAAACAAAGCTCTACAAGTAATATTGATGCGACAATGCCCGCTAGATCATGAGTTGATCTCGATGACTCCAATAAGATGACATTTAGGTGCACTAGGAGTAGGACTTGGGGGACGAAATCTTTGTAAGTGGGGGAAAGTTGTAACACCCCATTTTCACTCTATAGTAGAATTTCATATAAACTGTTTGTTTATAATATTCGAAGTAGAGATATATTAGTTTTTAGCCAAGACAATCATTATAAACGTATAGTGTCAACAAGATTTCCGTAGATATATAAAACGCTTAAATTTGACTTCGAATGAAGAAATTATGATTATTCGAAGTTTTGCGTCCAACCATATACGGGAAGGCACGTCGTAAAATACAAATCAGAGATAGATTGCTTATCAGCCTAAGTAATCTAAACGAAAGTCGTAGTAATAGTAAATGCGAGAACGCGCATATATAGAACATCTAAATTTGACTTCATATTAGAAAAAATATAATTTTTCAAAGTTTCAGCACAACAATATGGACACACAAATTGAAATCCAAAACGGTTGATTGTTAGTCGAAACAATTTAAATAAGAGTCGAAGATGGTATAAAGTTTTTTTTTAATTAAAATTAACATATTTCATAAATCAATTAAAATTTTTTATCAGACTTATGAGCCAACATGATGGCGTAAGATTTAAGTTTAATTTTATCTTTTTTTTAAATCTGAAAATCAGAAAAACAATTAAGAAAAAAAGAAAAAATCATATTCACAGGGGCAAATCCGTCATTTAAAAAAAACATAATAGATTGGACCAAACAAGCAACAAAATGAAAATTTTGGACCTCTGGTGCTAGCCTAAACTTTTTTGGACCAAAGTGACAATTTTTTACAAACCACAGGGACCATTTATGCAGTTTTGTCTTTAATTAACACGTTCCTATTTTTTATTAGTTTTAATACAATAAAAGAAAAGAGAATGATGACCTTTACGAAAAACTAATCACAATTTGAAAATATTATTAATATATTTAATATTTAGCCCTATGTTCAAAATGTTATTGCGTGCGTGCCCTTTTCCAAGATTCAAAATCAAAAACCCTCCAAACCCATCGTCCTCGTCTCTTTCCCCCCTTCGATTTTGAATCCATAGCAATCACCTATATCAGTAGAAATCATCTGCTGTCGCATCTAAAATCCGACTCTACTGAAGATTAAGAGAGAATCAATGGAGGGAGATGAATCTAAAGGTGGGGGTGGAGGTGAAGGAGCAGTGTTAAAAGGAGTTCCGGCGTACGGTGGCAAATACATTCATTACAACGTACTTGGAAACCTATTCGAGGTTTCTTCCAAGTACGTTCCTCCGATTCAACCTGTAGGCCGTGGTGCATACGGCATCGTTTGGTAATCACGCTAGTTCATCTCTATGTTTTGTGTTCGTCGAATCTAAATTTCTGTGTCTCTAATTTCACTAGTTTACAAGGGCTGGTACTTAGATGTTTATGATATGTTGCTCCCTTACGTCAGCTGAACTTGCAGCATTTTGTGGACACGTAGTACAACGGGGAGATTGATTAATAGTCTGATCATTACATCCATTGATAGTTGCAATGATTTCGATTGGTGCTAGCTTTTGTTGATATTTTACCAAAATTGGAAATGTCGGATTTAAGATAGAACATTTGAAATAAAAATCGATGCAGTTGCTATGAACGAAGTGTATATTAGAAATGTTGGCCATCTGGAAATAAATTCTGAAATTGATGAAGAACAGCTAGCTCAACAGTGAGTTCCTATGGTTTCAAACTAAAATCAGCACAAAAGAGAATGCATGATTTTCCACTTTTCAGTAGTTGGAAGCACCCCTTTGTCTTAATTTATAGCTATTCTTTCCTTGGTTTCTTTTTCTCTTGTAATATGGGGGTATTAGGGTTTGCTTCTTCTGAAGAACCAATTGAAGAAATTCAATTGGTGAGCTTATTGTAAAGTTAGGGGTTTCTTTATTGTTGCTAAAGTATCATAGATCGTCTATTATTCATTTCAAACATTGATCTTATTTTTGGTTTTCTTATTACATAACCTAACTAGGTTGTCACTGTTTTCCATTGTAGTTGTGCTAAAGATTCTGAAACAAAGGAAGATGTTGCAATCAAGAAAATTGGGAATGCATTTGATAACAGTATCGATGCCAAGAGGACTTTAAGGGAAATCAAACTCCTCTGCCATATGGATCATGAGAATGTAAGTAAATTTTATTCTGAAAATCCTTCAAACTCGTAACATCTAATACACAAAATCTTTTTTACAGATCATCAAAATCAAAGACATCATACGCCCACCAAATAAAGAAAACTTCAATGATGTTTACATTGTGTATGAATTAATGGACACCGATCTGCATCAAATCATCCGCTCTACTCAAGCACTAACAGATGACCATTGTCAGGTCAGTTTATGAAATCTTTTATAGATTTTTATATTCAAAATGCTGTCACATTTTTTTTTAAATATTTGCATTGTATTTGGTATGGCAGTATTTTTTGTACCAGTTACTTCGTGGGCTAAAATACGTACACTCTGCAAACGTTTTACACCGTGATTTAAAACCAAGCAACTTGCTTCTGAATGCTAATTGTGATTTAAAGATTTGTGACTTTGGGCTTGCAAGAACAACATCTGAGAGTGATTTCATGACAGAATATGTTGTGACAAGGTGGTATAGAGCCCCTGAGTTGCTGCTTAATTGCTCAGAGTACACCACAGCCATTGATATTTGGTCAGTTGGTTGTATTTTAATGGAGATTGCTTTGAGGGAGCCTCTGTTTCCTGGTAAAGATTATGTTCAACAATTGCAGCTTATAACCGAGGTAACATAATTTATTCCTACTAATGGAAATACAATTCAAAAGACAATAAAAATATAACTTTATTATTTATTATATCTTATCTGTTGAATACAATACAGCTTCTTGGTTCTCCAGATGACTCGGATCTTGGATTTTTGAGAAGTGAGAATGCTCGAAAGTATGTGAAACAACTTCCTCATATACCCTCCAAGACTTTTCAACACAAGTTTCCGAATTTGTCCCCACTTGTGATCGATCTTGCAGAGAAAATGTTGGTTTTTGATCCATCCAAACGCATAACTGGTAAGGGCTTAATCAGGAAAACATCTTTTCTTGACTTTATCTCTTAAGTCATTTCTTCTTTATTAACTCAAAAGAAACCCTCATATAATTTACATTTTTGTGACATGTTTTATAAAGTTGAAGAAGCGCTAAATCACCCGTTTTTGCAAAGTCTACATGAGATAAATGAGGAGCCGATTTGTTCGTCTCCATTTATGTTTGATTTTGAGCAAGCAACTTTAAGTGAGGAAGATGTGAAGGAGCTTATTTGGGAAGAAACTTTGAAGTTTAATCCAGATACTGAAAGTGAAGTGGCTGAGTAATCTTGATTCTGAGTTTTTTGAGATATTTATCTCAAAGTTTGTCTTGAAAATCTTTTTTGTTTTGATGGAAGTTATATGGTATGTTGTGTTTTTGAAAAGCAGAATGATACCAGTGAGTTTCTTGCTTGCAGCCTTGAACCAGAGAAGTAACAACATATCATATAACAAATGATATGAGAGGACTGCTTTAGTGGCTTGTACTTTGTGTATTAAGAGTTGTATATCCATTTGGAGTTTGTTTTTTTGGTTTGCTGAAGGGTCGTGTATCTGAATATGTAGATCAATTTTTTGTTAGTTTTCGTTAAACAAGAGATTGGTTTGAATTTAAGTTTTGAAGATATTTGAAGGGGAATTTGGCATAAAACTCTTTTAAGTTTACATCATTTTATAGGTTTCCCTTTTTGTTTTATTATTTTTTTCCCCTAAATTTACCCTATGTTTTTCATTTAGCTTTATAGTTTACCTTTCTTTTTTCACCCGCTTGAGGTTTCTTAAAATGACAATTGCAAGAATACTCTTTAAATTTGCAAAAAATTATGATTTTAACTTATGATATTTTTGTTGATGTGGCATGTCATGCCAACATCTTATAATTAAGCATCTATAGGATCCATACACTTTATTCAGTACGCCATAGTCCATAACGATTCCTATAATCCCAAAGACATCTTTTTAGGAAGAGAAATTAATTTTCCTTCTATTTTTTGTTCATATAAATCTTTCTATCCAATTAAATGATATTGTCATATTTTATGCTCATTTAATGATATTTTAGTATACAAAAATGACACATATCATCATTTAATTAGGTAGAAGAATTTGTAGGAATAAAAGTAGAAGGAGGATTTGTAGGAATAAAAGTAGAAGGATATTTAATTTCTCTTTTAGGAATTAGCAATTGAATCACAATAGGTTTAATAGTTACAAAATACTTAGACCATGTCCATTCATGACTAAAAATCAACTTGGTTGGGAGAATAATATTAAAAGATTGAGAATCTGAGACAAAACCCACCGACGGTGTGGGCACATCAACCCCCAAGTTGTTATTGTTTTTTTTAATCCACGTGCCATCGTATCTATTAACCCTTAGATTTTTTTAGGATAAAATTCTATACTTAATAAAATTTAACATTATACATTTCAGAAAAAAAAATATTGAAAATCGTAATTTTTTTACTTATAAAAAGAGTATGATATCATATATCTTCATATCCAATCCTCATTTTGTATTTTAATCCTTTTTTATTTGTATTTTCTAAATACGGATGGTGAGTTTTCAAATTTTTATGTAAATCTTGGAGACTCTCAAAATCGTTATAATGTTAAGTATTTTGAAATTTTTCCGTTTTTTTTCAAATCCTAACCAAAATCTTGTCACAAATAATCTTCAAACATCACAAAATACTGAAAAACAACCACGAGGAAATAAATGGGATGCTGCAGAAGATGTCGCTTTAATGTCAGCATGGTGTTTTGCTAGTGAAGATAAGGAGCATGGAAAAAAACCAAAAAAAAGCATCATTGTCGGCACAAATAAAGCAACTATATGATGCCGCTCGGGTTAAAAATCCATAAAAGCTAAATAGCAGGAACGAAGATCAATGAGAGGTCGTTTTAAACGGCTTAGTGAAAATGCACAAAAGTGGGTTGGTGTATATCGGGAAGCATGACGTCGAAGAAGAAGTGGAATGAGTCAAAAAGATATTGAAAACGAAGTTCATAAACTTTATGAGGCAAGTGGGAACAAGTTCAACGACATTATTGTTTTTAATGAAGTTATGTGTAAACACGAGAAGTGGGCTTTAGAGTTAGATCGTGACACAACACGTTCCCGTCCTAAATGTGAAGTGGGTAATGAAGAAAGTGGTGGTAGCTCGAAAAGATCAAGGACTACTGAAGAAGGGGAGTATTGTGTCCATTCCAACCCAGAAACGCCAACTAGTGATGGTTCAACAGTTAAACGTCCAACAGGCAGAGATACGACAAAAAGAAGAAGGGAAAGGTAAGGCTTTTAACGAAATTGTTACAGAACTTCGTGTGGGGGAGAAACGTGGATTTCCGGGTATGATAGGAAGCATTGATTGTATGCACTGGCCATGAAAAAATTGTCCCACTGCTTGGGCTGGACAATATGCAGGTAGAAGCGGTAAACCAACAATCATTTTGGAAGTCGTTGCGTCGTATGACTTATGGATATGGCATGCATTCTTTGGAACACCGGGTACGTACAATGACATTAACGTCCTCCATCGGTCTCCTATTTTTGATGATGTCTTAGCAGGTCGGGCACCAAATGTGAGTTATGTCTTATCTCACTAATCGCATATATCCCTCATGGGCTGCTTTTGTCAAGTCAATAACTTCCCCTCAACTTCGAAAACACAACTTGTTTGCTGAACATCAAGAGGCCGCTAGAAAAGATGTTGAACGAGCATTTGGAGTTCTACAAGCTCGTTTTGCATTTCTTCGACACCCATGTCTTTTGTGGGACAAGGATATGATAGGGAAAATTATGATTGCATGTATTATCATTCATAATATGATTGTGGAGGATGAACGTTGTACATACCTTCACTATTAAGATCCATCCGAATTTCTAAATGAGAGACCTACAAACCGGAAACGAAGAACCTGTAACGCCCCATTCCTAAGAGTACTTAATTGAGAGTCCCCGGGATTTAAGAGGAAGGGTATTTTGGTCATCTTGTGGGAAGAGTGGAAAAAGAGGGCCAAATATGAAATTTGGGGACATGCCGAGTACGCCCAACGTAAGCTGGGATTACGCCCAACGTAATTGAGTAAGTGACGCGGGTGCAAGGTTGAGTTCGCCCAGCGTACTCTCAGAGTTCTAAAACCCTAAAATTAGGGTCAGCCACTATATAAGGAACATGTTGGTTCATACCCTAGCCTCCATAAGCTCTCTCTTAACCTCAGAAACCCTAGATAGCCGTTCCACCTCCATTGTTGGGTGTGTTTGGCTTTGGAAAGCTTATTTTGGCAAAGGAGAGGCTAGAAGAAGAAAGAGGAATTTGTCCAAGAAGGAGTTGAGTGGCTGGAGCTTATAGATCTGGAAAGATATCATCCTTTAGAGCCTATCTGAGGTATAAAGCTTCTTGCTTGTCATTTATATTGCATAGATCTAAGTGATGTGAAGTTTTGACATCATTTTGTCCCAAAAGTCCTCATCTTGATGCATGTTTTGAGTCGGTCGAGATTATCTGTCCTTTCAGACCTTTGGAGAGGTCTTGAGTGAGAAAAATGAGGTCCCAAGGGCTGTGGTTGTTCCATGTGTGAGATATGTAGGTCTTAATGGATTAAGACCTTGGATTAAGAGCTTTATGGACGTCCCAAGTGATAGAGTTTGAGACTTTATGAATCTTAGGCACATTTGGCCTAAGGATCTGAAGTTTGGGCTTAAGAGCTTAAGCCATTAAGAAGTTATGTGGACTTAATGAGCAGCGAAGTTACACCCCGCGTAACTTAGGAGTACGCCCCGCGTAGCGGGTCAGTGCCCCGATCCCCAGTTACGAATCAGCGTGTACGACCCGCGTACCAAGGAGGGTACGCCCAGCGTACTCCATCTGTTGGGTTTTTCATTTTGGGCCTTAGGGATTGGGCAGTTATTGGGCTGCTGGATTTAGGGTCGTGACTGGACATTATGGATAGAGTATTGTGGACCCATTAGTTTTTATGGACCATGGGTCTAGGCCCATTTGGTGAGGTGGGCCCAATTTAGTAAATTGGGCCAATAGTGGGCTTTGCTTCGGACTTTTGGTCTTTGGGCTATTAGTGGGCTTGAGAGCTTATCCAGTGTTGGGACGGAATGAGTTAAGGGTAAATTGGTCAATTAATCCTTGGAAGGGTATTGTGCTTAGCCTAATGATTATTTGTGCTATGTTGGCTAGTTCGGGATTTTCGGTGAGTCGATGATTCAAGAATCTGCTTCTTCAGTTCAGAGTTTCGGCAGTGGCAAGGTGAGTTATCCTCACTATATCAACAGGGTCTAAGGCAACAAGGCCGACCCTTTATCGGATTGAGATCCGGGTATTGTTGTTATGATTATTGCTTGATATGGTTGCATCCTGGTAGCTAGGATGGTATATGTTAGAGACCTGGTTAAGGTCGGTATCCTGTTATGTAGGATGATGCTATGCTAGTGACCGGTTAGGTCGGTATCCTGGTTAGGATGATGATATGTTATGTGATCTGCTAGATCGGCTTGTTGACTGTGAATTGTTATATGATTGTATGTTTATGTGCACATGGTTGTTGGACTGGGGTTGGGTTGAGGCGGGTCCTCCTTTGTGCTGTAGGCCAAGATACCCAGGGCGGACCGGTTGTCCCGAAGGCCCAGCGAGCGGTCCGGATATGCTGTAGGCCCCAAGAGGGCGGACCAGAAGTGCCGAGACTCGGAGAGTGGACCAGGCCGACTGAAGGCCCAGTGCGGGCGAACCAGTCATACTGTAGACTCAGAGAGTGGACCAGGTGGATTGAAGGCCCGGAGCGGGCGGACCAATCACACTGTAGACTCGATGTATATGGTTAGACTCGAAGGGTGGACCAGGTGGACTGTTGGCCGATGCGGCGGACCAGTCACACAGTAGACCCGAAGTGCATGGCTGTTCTGTGATTGGATATGATATGGCATGTTATGTGTGTATGGTATATGTGGTTGGTATTTTGGGGATATCTCACTAAGCTTTTGGGCTTACAGTTGTGGTTTAATGTTTTTCAGGTTCTTCAGGAGACCGTGGCAAGGCAAAGGCGTGATCGTCCCGCTCCTCATGTTTATGTTGTAATGTGATTCTGGGAATACTCTAAATCAATTGTATTGAAAATCTTTTTGTAATAATTTAATGAAATCGGGTTGTTTTTGAAAAGTTTAAATTGGTTGGAATTTTTCGGTCGTTACAAAACCTATATTGAAGATGACGATCAAAATTTAGAATATTTCACTCAACGAATTGCATACCTATCCAGTTATATGACCAATAAGGCACAACTTCGCAATAGAGAAGCTTATAACATTCTGAAAAATAATTTGATTGAGCATATATAGCAAAATTTTGGCATTGATGGATAATTATGTAGTTTGCATCTTCCGTATCTGTAATCTTGTATTTCATGTTTTGGTTGTAACTTTGTTTATCTATTTTATTAAGTTTGTTTTATAAATATAAAATATTTTTTTTAGTTTTATATTTAAAATAAATAATTTATTAATGGAACTAAATTAAATATTTTTTAATTTTTCTAATAAATATTAGTAGGATAAAAAATAATCTTAAAATTTATTATTTATATAATAAAAAAGTGGTTTGAGTTGGTTTGTTGATGAGGGTAAGAAGTTTGGTTTAGTTGAATTGAGTATGTGGAAGAGAGAGAGAAACTATTTAATTAATGGATAGTTGGGTTGGTTTTAATTGTTAATGCGAGTAGTTAGTAGCCTTAGGTAAACAAGTCCAATCGACACAAAATATTTAATCAGCATGAACACCGGAAAAAAAAAAGTAAAATGAGTAAAATCAATATGTTGCATAAAAATTATGGGATAAAATTGCAAATAAAATAACATACCTACAAAAAAATTGTAAAATTCTTACAAACTTAAGCGTTTTTCTTACAAATTTCACTTTCAAGGAAACCTAAAAATCAATGAAAAAAGGTTAAACTAGAAAGTTAAATGAAAATTACCCATGCAAAAGCAAAAAAGGAAAAGATAAAACCAATAAAATTGTGTAAAGTTTTTATGCCATTTCCCCTATTTTAAGGGAGGTGGTTTTGACTTTTTGGCTATGATCAAGTACTATCGTTTGATGTCATCAGGGCAAATGTTTTGATTCTATCAAATTATTAAAAAAAAAGTTTATTTAATTTTCTTGAACTATAAAAAAGTATCAAATGAAACTGGCCAATATGCGGTTGGATGAAGATAACAGCACGATTATCATGCAACTTAAGTTAAATTTATAATAATTAAAAATCTAGTTAAAGTTTGAAGAGTTGATTGTCAATTACAAAATTACAAAAGAAAACATTTTGGGACGAAAACTGAAAATGTAATTTACTCTTAGTTTTTATGAATTGCCCTCAAAACAATTACTTAAAGTGACTAATTATTAAAAGAGAAGATGCACACATGATGTAAAAGGAACAACTTTCATTATTATTACTATTATCTTGTAAATATCAAAGACAAGATACAAGGTTAGAAGTACATTGTCATAATTAGGTGGAATTAGAACTTAATGACTTGCTTAGGTTGGCTTCCAAGCTTCCCAAGTGCCTTGTCTAATGCTGTGTGAAACTCACTGAAGGGAGCAAGCTCCATACTGCAAAAAAAAAAAAAAAAGACTTAATCTGGTAAGCTATATATGGTATGTATGCTTCTTTGATTTAATACATAAAAGAACAACTTAATAAAATAAAATAAGAAAACTAATATAGACCTCCCTCCCCATTAACTATTAAGTCCCAACCTTTAACACATTCACACTCATTTATTTATTTTCCTTAATGGGAATAAATTGAGGACTTACTCGTATTTCAATTTTCCCTCACGAATCAATCCCAAAAGATAATCTATCATTTCTCTGCACTCTTCTTTCCTATCTGAGCTAATCCATTTTTGCAACCAGAATCCTTTCAATGAAAGCTCCTGCATGCAAATTCAAATTATCATCATAAACATTCATTTTGATGATTCTTAGACAAAATTAATCATGAAAAATAAGTTTAATTTCTACTAAGCATTTAAACAAATACAAACAAAAACACAACCTATTATAAGCCAATATTAATATAGTGGTTTTTATGATTATTGGGTTAGAATAATAATAGGTTGTGCTTTTATGACATTCGCAATACGAAAATATTACAAAATTTAGAAAAATCAAATGAGTCAAATGTGAATGAATGATAAAATTGATTACTTACTTTAAATATGAAGGATGAAGTTGATACAGTTACAGGCTTCTTAGCCATTCCACCATAGGTCACCATTGTTCCACCTTGCCTGAAACCATTATTCGTATTTTATTCCAAAGAAACCTTAAAATTATATGAAATTTATATAATTAAACACACACACACACACACACACACGCTCTACTCTTACCTTAAGAATTTAAGAACCAAAGAAGCAGCATTACCACCAACACAATTAAATCCCAATGCAGGTTCGGGTAAATTATCCTACAAAATGAACAAGTGAAAAAAAGAAAAAGAGTAAATCATATCATACCTTGACAGATAAAACAATGAAAAAATAAAACAACACAGTTTGTAGGTTTTTCAGATGAAAATTACCAAAAAGCCCTTGACATTTTTCACATCAAGCTGGCTCTCGGTAAACACGACATCAGCACCAAGTTTCTTGAGTTTCTCTTTCGCATCATCTGACCCTGGCCTACATGTGAATAAAATCCACCAATCGAACAAAATTACAAATAATCAAGCACTGAAGTATACAAATGGGCAAAATGGGAAATTGTTTGCTGACCTGTCCCTTATAATATTAATGGTATGGATGCCACGGAGTTTAGCAAGCTGAATCACACACTGTCCAACCATGCTAGTTGCTCCATTTTGCACAATTGCATCCCCTACTTATGTATAGACATAAAATCATTACATAAAAGTACACTAAAAAGTAATGATAAAAACAGACATTTTAGCACCTGATTTGAGATCCACATAGTCTTCTATCATCCTAAGTGCAGTCAAAGGATTTATTGTAACTGTGGCAGCATATTCAACTGGTGTATCTCTATCAATTTTGTGCCAGAAATCTTTATCTTTAACAACATGTGTCTGCCATGTCCCTAACAAGAAAACCTTTATTGATTCAAACACATGATTTGTATGTGCATGGGTTTGTAGCTTGTACTACAAAGCTATCATCATTGATTGAAATCAAGAGTCTACCAGGTGATGGTGGAGATGCCATAACCAAATCGCCAGGAGAAAGACCTTGTACTGCTGAGCCTATTGAGTGAACTTCGCCAACTCCTTCATATCCTGCAACAGTTGGGAGTGGTGGCCTCACAGGGTAGACACCTACATGAACATGTAAAACCCCAATGCTCAACATTATGTGTATATGTAACATTATCAAAAGTTACAGTGATTTCATATTGTTGGATTGCTGATTTCATTGATACTAGATGCCAAAAACACTTTCGTTTCAAACTAAATCTGTTACTGGAGAGGAGATGCATTTCATCAGGTAATGCATTGATTATTTGAATAAATGTAAGAGGGAGTTTCTAGTATTTGGTTGACTTTTTGGTATTTCGATTCAAAAGATAAGAATTAGGTTAAGCAACTAGCATCCTCGATCCGTGATTCATGGAGATTTGAGGCATATGTGACAATCACATCATCCTCTTTCCAGTTTTAACAATCAATCAAAAGAAAATTTAAGGATTTATAAAGGAAAATTTACGCATACCGGTAATTACGAGTCATCGTCTAGTGAGAAAATTCATAAACCGGGAACCAATAGCAACAACAAATGAATAGGATTAATAAGTGTCATTTCAAACCTTCGATTCTATTAATGTCAGATGGATTGATGGGGGCAGCAAGCATTTTAACACAGACGTCGTTTGCTCCAACTGGAACCGGTGGAAGTTCGATTACTCTGCACACAAGTTTTTTTTTTAATGAGTTTATCATTTGGTAATTAAAACTGTAACAGAGGCCGAATTACTAAGAGAGAATATAACTTGGTGACAGTATCCGGAGGACCGTGTTTCTCGTAGAACACTGCTGTAGACGGCGGCGACTTGAGGGCGGAGAAAGCCCTAACGATGCCGGAAGTATGAATACGAGGGCTGAGGAGTTGCGAGTGCGTCCACGTTCCATGGATGGCTTTTAGAGTGACAAACCTCGTACATGCCATTTCTATGGAGCTTAATCTCTCGGTTCTGCAACTCTCCAAATTGTTATATCAACACTTTCTTTGTAATTAAATTAATAATAAGCAAAAAAAAACATCATTATTTTTTTTAGAATGTGCTTTAATAACCTTCATCCATCAAATTAGGTCCCATCTTCATCTCCTTTGGCTCCTATGACATAAATTATTCTAAGTCAAATTCGAACATTTCCATGAGCAGAGCACAATTGATTATGCCCACCCTTGTCACTTTGAGAAGCCTTCCAAGTTTGGACCTTAACTACGACTAATAATCCGGGTAGAAAGTTTACAGTATGTCGTAGCTCATTAGTAAGTGGTTCTAGCATCTATCATCTACTTCTCCTTCATACTTAATTTATTGTGTGAATTTTATTATGTATATTGAAGGATAAGAAGAAAAAGAAATGTGATTTCTGGGAATGGGTCGATCAAGATGAAGAACTAATAAAAGAAGACAACACAGAAGTGAACATATCAATATTGGAAAATAATTTTTGGACACATAAGGTGAAGGCAGATAAAGAATCAATGAGTTTCAGAAAAGACTTGGATAAATTAACTATGAAATATAGGAATCTCAAATGTTGTATGTTGTTGTTCTTTGTTATGTTTTTTATGTATGTTATGTTGAAATGAAATGAAAATTGTAATGTAATGACTTTGGTAATGTATTTAGAAAGTTTGGTTAATTAAAAGTCTTGTATTGGAATTGATTCAATGTTTTATGGAAATAAATTTAGTTTTGATAAAGGAATGGGACCAATGATTCTTAAATATAGTTGAGTGCTCATACTGGAATGGAAACAGTGATTCCTGAAATGGAATGGAATTATTAATTACTGCTTAATATTGATTCTTCACACAGGAATGGAATTAATGATTCCTGATTAATTGTTATTGTGTAAATTGAAATGGAATTAATGATTCCTGGTTAATATTGATTCTTCACACAGGAATGGAATCAGTGATTCCTGGAATGGAATGGAATTATTGATTATTGCTTTATATTGATTCTTCACACATGAATGGAATTAATGATTCCTGATTAATAGTCATTGTATATATTGATTCTACACCAATCACTCTTCTACACCCCTCAATCATCCACAACTCTTGGAGGCTTTGTGACAACTGTCAATTTCCAGTCAAGTCAAAGTCAACTAAAGTCAACAAGTCAAGCCGGTCAACTCATCTAACCCTCGTATACTAGGGTTTTCATTTTGTTTCTTCTTAAACAACTCGCACTCTTAATGCAAAGTATCACTTAGAGTTTTCATGTGTTCGGAAACTCTAAACCCTAATCAGGGCAAGTGATGAAACTACTCGATAAAACATCATTCCTTAACCCTCGGGGCATATGACAGTCATAACAAGACTTAACGAGGTTTGTGAACCTTGAATTACAGATCCAAACACTCAATAAGGTCTTAAAAGAAGTCTCTCTCAATCTCTTTCACTCCATCTCTCCCAAATCTCTCTCTATATGTGAAATCTCTCCCAAATCTCTCTCCATATGTGAAATCTCTACCAAATCTCTCTTTGTATGAGAAATCTCTCCAGGAATGTGGAATCTCTCCCAAATCTCTCTTTATATGTGAAATCTCTCCCAAACCTCTCTTTGTATGAGAAATCTCTCCAAGAATGTGAAATCTCTCGCAAACCTCTCTCCATATGTGAAATCTCTCCCAAATCTCTCTTTGTATGAGAAATCTCTCCAGGAATGTGGAATCTCTCCCAAAGCTCTCTCTATATGTGAAATATCTCCAAGTATGTCAAATCTCTCAAAAATCTCTCCAAGAATGTGAAATCTCTCCCAAATCTCTCTCAAAACCTCTTTTGATTTATTTTAGTCATTTAGGGCATCTCGACACTTGACTTGGTGAAAAACCACTCGAAACGGGAAGATTCCATGGAAAATTAGCCTTTTGGACCGAAGTCCCTCTATAAGGACCAAGCCCTTCTTGAGCCGAAGCCCCAAGGACCGAGTCCGAAGTCCTCTGGTCTAGCTGCAGCCAGCGAGTCGCAGCCACTTTAGCTTCGGACCGCATCAGACCGCATCGGATCTCGCCTTCGGACCGCAGTCTTGCGACCAAGCCACTTCGGATTTAGGCTGCTGATGACCTAACCCCCTCCTGACTTTTGATTTGCCACTTTTCTACCCGGTTTTCGACCACAACTCCGTTTTAAGTCCGTTTTTAATTATTTTAACGCAGGATTTTCTCCAAAAATCATATTATAACATATAAGACACTAAATATTCATAATTTAAACATATTTTTATGGAAATATTTATTTAAGAATAAAATCTAGTGGGTGAATATTTGAGGTGGAGTGTTGACTTTACCTTAGTGTTAGACACAAGAAACCACCCCCATACCCACTCCATGACTAACCCACACCTCTCCCCACCATACTTGGTCATTCAAGGGTACTTTCCCCACCATTTGACCAGCCATACTCTTAGTCAAAGGCTGAAAACCCACCCTCTCTCCTCACTCTCACTCATTTCTTTCATTTCCACCAAAGATCAAACACATCTTTTCTCTCAAATTCTCTCATACAATTCCGAGATTTCCAAGTCATTTTTCAAGCTTTCCATCTTCATTTAGTAAGTATCATCACCCTCCTTATGGTTATTACATACCTTTCACTCAAATTATTGATTCCTTACACAAACTCCATCATTATTGTGTTAGATTCTCAAATCTTCAAGTGATCCTTCAAGTGTTCTTGAGTTGAACACTTCACTTCTTCAACAATCACCCACTAAAATCATATAAGGTGAGTTCATACCCCTAAATTTTCATGTTTTCTTAAGTTTTTAGGGGGGGGGGGATACAAGTTAAAACACTAAGAACACAACTAAACTTTTTCAACAACTTTCATCAAGAAAGTTTAACTCCATTCACATATTGTTTTGGTCAACTTAAACATTTTAGTTTTCAAAACTGTATTAGACGCAGATAGTTCAGGTTTATACCTTTAAAATGACTACTTACACATCTCCATAAGATTTTTCTATGATTTATGATGATTTTTACAAAACTGCCTATCATTTCAAGAAAACATCTGGACCAGTTTGTGATTATGGTCTGTTTCACCCAAGTTGGAGATTACTAAAAATCATGATAAAATTTATGAACAAACTAGACTCATTTTCCAAACCCTCAGAATTTACAGATTCTGATTTGGACCTTTAATGATTTTTCTATGAATTTTCTAAGAACATAATAGAAATGGTAATTCTAGAAAAATGCTTTCACTTTCATTTACACCTTGTAACTTGTTGAGCAAGGTGTGTAACCTTCATGTGATGATATGTTACTACCATATATGTCGTTTGTCTTGTCATATAGACATACATCAGTTAACAAATGGACTTTTGCTATATTAAGCATAGTAATTGATAAATTGTTATAAACAAATCTACATCCATTAAATACAAACATTGGTAAACTATGACAAGTATAGTTTGTGCTCACTACCCCAACAAATAATTGATAAACTATAATAGGTATAGTTGATGATTCATTTACATAACAAACACATTACTAAAGGTATTACATATACAAAAAGGGTTACTACCACTAAGAATAATTATGATAAACTATAATAAGTATATTATACCCCCCACCCCAAACGAATACGCTAGCTATAATCGGTACAGTTAGGGCGTATATACATTACAAACAATGTGATAAACTATAATAGGTATATTTTATGTTTCATCTACACTACGAACTTATTATAAGAAGGGATTCACCATCACCACCACTTTTGATAAGCTATAATATGCATAGTTCATGTTCACTACCACTATCACTATTTGATGAACTGTGATATGTATAGTTTATGTTCACCATCACCATCACATTTGATAAACTATAATATGCATAGTTCATGTTCACTACCACTATCGCTATTCGATGAACTATGATATGTATAGTTTATGTTCACAGCCACTACTGCTATTTCATACACTACACTAGGATTTGGTTTCAGTCTTTGGTTTTAAGACTACATTCAATCTAGAATTGTTAGGTTTCAGCTATAATTTCTAAGTGTATATGCTAGAGTTATATAAAATCTAGTCGTGATTGACTTAGAATTGGTGGGTCCGCCTTATTTCCTGTTTCTTGTTTGGTTGTGGGCCTAGGGCAGACTCATTACATTCGACGTTTTATCTAACCTTAACTTTATATAACTTATATATACAAGGAGATTATAGAAGGAAACTATAGGGAATTCTAGGATGCACTATTTCATAACATAGAAACTTACATTTCACATTTTGAGGAAAATATCGGATTTTCTGGAACAACTTAATTGCTTTTACAAGGAAAACAGTTTAGTTCTCAAATAAAACTCTTATGAACTCACCAACCTTTGTGTTGACACTTTTTCAAACAACTTGTATTCTCAGGAAATTACTAAACAGGCAATCAACTGCTTTCGAGGACGGGACGATAAGACGATAAATTCAAAACTTATTTTGTCATCATGATGTATTTGATTTTGAAACATGTAAACTTACTCTATGTTGTAACTCTTTCAATTATATTGATGATGGTTGTGTTTGTTTTCTTCACTATTATACTCGTTGTTATGATACTATACATGAAGTCATCCACCCCCGAATGTTTCCGCCGTTATGGTTTGGGGGTGTGACAGGCTTGAAAAATTTTCTTCTAATGAAACGATCATCAGATGGCTGTAGTTGTATCACTTCATCATCAAGCTCATGCTCCACGAACTCATCTTCTGAAAGCTCAGAGTATACATCATCATCATCATCATCATCATCGTCATCCGTATTACCATCTATCGATCCATCTTCAGCTATCTCTTATTTAATCCACTCCATAACTGGATATTGACTGTGATCAATGTACAAATTGATCATACCCCCATTCTCATATCCAGCATCAAGGAAACGAACATAATCATTTTCATCTTCCAAGACTCTTAACCCATCTCTCAGTGAACGTTGTGGAAGACAATAGTACACATTGATTGTTCCATCCTTGACCAAGTTCTTCACATACGAGATGAACTCCATGAAACTCATGTTCTGAAATCGACATTGCTAACAACCATTTTTACTGGATTGAAATACACAATTGGTTTGGGGACAAAAGAACCTGTATGATTTACTTCGATTGTGAAGTTGGAATCTATTGTGATTCTGTGGAAAGGATGAACGAACGAAGTAGAAGGAAAGAACCCTTGATTTTGGGGGAAATAACGAAGGGTAAGGGCACAATTATTCTCATAAATCTTTTAACCGGCTAACCTATAATACCCGATAACATGGTATTTTTTTCACTAAAAAAAGAATAATGGTGTTTTTTGTACGTTTTTGAAACATTATTACCTTTTAAGTCATTTTCCCTAATAATAAAACATTAATTATTGGGATATTAATTAAAATAACCATAAACTGAAATGTATCTAATGAAAATGATTTTTTTAATTGGCAAAATAACCAAACGGAATATTTCAGACTCAGGTCTTGCCTACTCAAATATGGATTTGATTGACCATTTTAAAGCAATTCCAAAATATAAACGGAAAAAGAACATCTCGTGAAATATGACATGCGATCATGACAATATTGAGATTTTACTGGTTAGTTTTTGTTTTCTTAATTGGTTTTTGCGTTTTTATGGAGTATTAACTAAAGAAAATGTAGTCTAGAATGCACAAAACATGTTCAGGATAGTTACTTCATATCCAAACCCTTAGAAAGATACTTATTTGTCATTATGACAATAACATAAAATCACTTAATGTGTGGATTTACCTTTTTGTGGATTTTAGGTTCATGTAATTTTTTTTCGATTTTACCATTTTGCAGATTCACCTAGTAAAATCGAACATTTCTATCTTAATGAACCAAAAAACCAAACTTAAGGGCGTTATGAACCAGAAAAAATGTAAAATCAAACATTTCTGTCAAACGTAAGAGTTTTAATGAACCAAAAATATACAAAGGGTAAATTAAAAAAAAGGTGTAAGTATCAGGTATTAGTTAACCTAAAACCTACAAAAAGCTAAATTCGTACTTTATTCCTCAACTGTTCACAAGCCAGCTACTATGACCTTTACACTTATTCTTACCAACTTTATACTTGATACATGAATGGTTGTATTTTCACATACTTGCTCACTTCTTTTTATTGAGAAATCACACACTCCCCATGTTTCTAACTCCTTATTTCTATATGACACTTTGTCATTTCATCATCTATTGGGACTCTACACCTAACCTTAGACTCTTCTCATGAGTCCACTATCTTCTCACCATTCTATCTAAATTCACAATCTTTCTCTAACTATCCCTTATACACATAAGGTCTAATATTTCTTCCTTTTCTAATAGTTACTCACAAGTTTACTGTTACATAACATACACATATCTACATACTCTTAAGGGTCCATCTTTTTGTTGGATTAGTGTCTAAGTCCATAACTATTTTGGTATGTACTTGACCCGATGGTGCATGGTCCTTTTGGGTTGCCTTCACCAAAGCAACTTGATAGGATGAATTATGGAGAGAAAGGATTAAATATGATTTATTAATATATTATGAGAATAATATATTAAAGGAGAAATCATATTGTTTAATTAATATTAGTCAATAATTAATTGGTAATTAGTTTTGTGACTAAAAGAGATTAATTAAACTTAAGGGACTGGAACTGTAATTATGAGATAATTGCAATTTGGGCCATGGATTGTCTTATATTAAGGAGTGGACAAATTCTATGGGGAAACCCTTAAGGAAATCGTTCAAGACCTTAATTAAAGGGATCCATGGGTTGCTTAGGGCTTAAGCATCCAAAATTAGGGTTTCCTTGTTAGATAACCCTAATAGCCTCCTATATATAGATCCCTTAAGGACCAAAAACGGGGCTAAGCTTTGTTCTAGGGTTTCACACGTTTATGGGCAGCCTCCATCCTCTCTCCTCTTCATCCTCTTGCTTATGGTGTTTGTGAACCATTAGAGGAGTGACATTTGTGACTCTAAGCTTTCTAAAGTCAATACAAGGAGATTTGGGATTGTTATTGCTACATAACAATCAAGGTAACATCTTAAACCTATTCTCATGTTAATATGATTACTTGAATGCTAGAATTAGGGTTTATAGTCTTGGATAACTTGCATGTACAATAGAGAAACCTAGATCCAAGAATTAGGGTTTGTATGAGCACATAGGATGTTCTTAGGACCAAAACCCATCACTTTTCTCACCCTAGGAGCTACACCTCATCTTCCTTCTCTCTTGTGGATACACTACCAATGTATCCTCTTATTATACATCCTCTATACCTCTTACTTCCTCAGAAGTCATAACACATCTTCTCATGTTTCTTAGTCCTCACTTGTCTTCATTGGAACATTCTTACTACCATTCTCTTAAGTGTCAATCATGATTCTTGACGCGCCACTTTCTTTCTATCTATACATCTATCTCATTTCTCTTCTAATCTATCTCCGGACAGTGCTATTACTATAACATCAATGACATGGTGCAAGCTCTACTTTTCATATCTCTTAAACCATCCATATAATAATAGACTTTCTTCTCTGCATGGCTACTTGCTTGTAAGCAATACCAATCTACTCTTGTACTCACTAGTATACTCTGTGACCCTTTGTCTCTTTGACTCTTTCATTCTTGACCCGAGGGTCTTTCCCAAGATAGACTTTCTCTATCTTTCCTTTCTTTCTCTGGGTATACCAACACTCTTTACTCTTTCTGTCCATTTTCTTGCCATTTTTTCTTCACATTTCTATCTCCGTTTCTTCTTGTCTCTCTTTTTTGTCCCTCTTTCTATCCTCATTATCTATCTTTACCATCTATTCTTCATAGGGAAACATACTCTATCTATTGTTCATCCATAAGGACACATCAATTCTAATTTCTAACACATCTTTCTTTCCTGATACCCATGGTATCATTCTTTCTACATACTCTTGACATCTCTTTAACTAGAGAGCCCATTCTTATCATTTCACAAAATGAATTTTCTTTCTTTCTCTTCAACATTCTAGACCCTAAAACCTCTTAGTGGGTCAATCTGCTAAACTTATACTCTTAGCCCATTCTTATCATTTGAAGCTTTTGAGATCCATTTGAGATTCAAAATTGAAGAAGACGTCTTGCAAACCCATTTATTTGAAGAAAAAAATCCCATCTTCTGAAAATGGTATCAACTTCTTAGTTGGAAAACAAAAATTACCAAATATCTCATTGAACCAACCAAATACCCTTTTCCCTTTTCTCCGACTTCTAACATCTGTATCTGAGCATATTTTTGAAATAACATGCTTGATTTGTACTTTCTAAAATTTTTCACAAGCATGAGAAACTTGTACTTTTGGCATCCAAACCTTTTTCACCTTACTCTTCTTCTTCTTCTTCTTCTTCTTCTTCATTTTCAGATTTTCAGACTTCAAATATGATTTTCGGATTTGAACCTGTTCATCACATTTCATGATCTGAACATTAGAAGTCTTTTGAACACAATCATTTAGAGTTTGGTAAATCTGAACATCTTGAATAATATGTTTTCTATAAGTCACCATTCCTTCAAAATTATCATTAGAACATAAAAAATCTTCTGTTTGAGTTCCAATAGAACAAAACATCTTTACTTTCACGATTTCTGAATTTTTGCATTGAGATTTGTCTTCATAACTACTAGATTCTGATTGTAACACTTCTGAAAAACTTGAATTACTTGACTCCCCCTCAACAAGAACATCTGGAGTCACCTTTTCTTCAGAAACTTCAAAAACTTTAGGAACTTTACCAAGAACATCTTCTTTTTCTTTTTCTGCTCTTTTCATCTCTAAAATATGTTGTTTATTTTCCAGATCTAAATGTGCTTTGATAATACGAAACTGTTCCAATAAAAACTCATCTTCATCCAAAAATTTCATATATCTTGATTCTCTATTATGGAAATATGCATTTTTACAAATCTTTCCATCTACATAGAGATTATACAATTCAATGGCACTTTGCGAAGGTTTTATCATACCATATACAAGATACCAATGATTGTATTTGAAAGACTAATTCGGATCTGTAACTTTCATTCCTTGTTCTTTAATCGAAGTAAACAACTTTGAAATTGATGAGTCCATCATATCTTCAACAAGAAATTTGAACTTGAAGAGAGAGAAAATAGATTTGATAAAATTTATATATAGAGAGAGAAAAAGAAGATATGAGATGATTTCTAGAGAGAGAAAACGAATCAAAGCACATATCTGATAATAAAACTCGAATTTCTTCTTATATTTCACTTTCAAAACTTGAATCAAGAATAAATCAGATGATAGAATGTGTATAAAATAACAGATCGGAATTAAGTTTTGCAAAGACAAGAGATATTTCACTTCTCTTTTAAGAACACTTATAAAAACTTGAAGAACAAAGTGAGATTCATGAAATTTTTTTCCATATCTGATCGATTCTTGCAATAATCACTGAGATCTACAAGAACTCGCTTTGATACCACTTTGTTAAGACGAAAAACGAGAGGATGAACGCAAAATCTGAAGAACAATCATGAATCAATCACCATAAAGTTGCAAGTAATGTGTCAAAGTTTTTGTATATCATTGATTTTGGAAAATTGGACGTATAAAGAAACTTTTTGAGGAAAAGCTTACCTAACAAGCTAAGCTAATGACTATATATGGGAAAAAACATTTACCAAAAATACAAAACCCTAAAAAGTCTCCAGTAATTAACAAAAATTCCAAATTGTAACATCCTGCTTCGGATCATCCGTGATCAGGGTTTGTGGACTGCAAACCGGGCTTGAGGAGGTATCGGGGTTGCGACGAGTTTCTAGAAGCATAACAAATATCTTCACCTTTGCGTGAGTTTGACGTTCATATGAATCGGGGTTATATCGAGGAAGCAATGGAAGTTTGAAGTTGTGGCAGGATAAGTCCCTTATTTGAGATTGGTGGCAACTGAGTACGCTGGACGTACATATGTGTACACTTAGCGTACTCATGTGTGTGATTTTCAAGCGAAGCCCCTAGTACATTGGGCGTACTAGGCACGGAGTGAAAACCCTAATTTTGGGTGTGTTCCTATATAATGAATGAGATGGCCTCATTCCTGGCCACCATCCTCAGATTTCAAACCCTCCTAAACCCTAAACCTCTGTTCATGGAGTTTGTGGATGCATTTGAGAGCCTCTGAGTGTTTTATGTGTTCTTGGAGAGAAGAAGAAGCTTTGAAGAAGAAGGAGTGAGAGTCCAAGCCCTTGGATCTGAGCATATCTATGGTGGAAGCTTCATATAGAGGTATAAAGCTTCAAGCTTTCTCACTATTTTGATTTGTGCATCATAGTGGAGTATTTTAGGGTTTTTGTCCCAAAGTTGGAGACTTTATGAGTTTTTGAGCTCCAGAGACTATGACCAACCCCTTTGAGTGTATATAGTGGTGTTGTGTAATAAAAATCAGGTCTTGGATGTTGAAATCGAGCCATGCAAGAGTTATGTGCATTTTGAGCTAAGAAAGTGTGTGTTTTGGGTGTTTGTGACCTCTCCAGCCATGCAAAGGCTTAAAGTCACTGACTTTATGGAGTAAGAGCCATTAAGGAGTCCAGATCTGGGATTTGAGTTAATGTCTTAACGGGTTAAGACCAAAGGAGTAGAAAAGGCAATCCTGGTCGTACGCTGAGCGTAATTCCTGTACGCCCCGCGTACTGACTAGATGTCCCTGATGGCTAGTCCGAATTCGTTAGGACGTTGAGCGTACCAAGAGAGGTACGCCCCGCGTAACCTCACTGTGGACTTTTGGGCTTGTTGCAATGGAGTATTGGACCAGAGGAATATATATATATATATATATATATATATATATATATATATATATATATATATATATATATATATATATATATATATATATATATATATATATATATATATATTAGTGCTTGGGCCCTTGAGTTGGGCTTGCCATTTAGTTTTGAGAGTGGGCCTTAGGTGAGCCCATTTATTATTGGGCCTTGGTGGGCCCAATGGGTTTTAGGCTATTAATGGGCTGGTTAGCGGTCTTCCTTTAGACCTAATGAGTGAGAGTTTGGACTTAGTTCCTAATTGGGTTAATTGTTGTTTTGGCTTAGAGATTAGAGGTCGATGCGTAGCAACAACGTTTATAGGGGCTATTCATCATCCAAGGCGAGTCTTCTCACTATACTTTATCATGAGTGGTATTTTTGTGTGACTGAGATGTCTTATGTGCTTATCTGTGTATTGTGATATCCTGCATTATTTCTTTGTGATTTATGTTGTGTATTACTCAGAGTTTACAGAGTTAGGACCGGAGGGTCCACAGAGTTAGGACTAGAGGGTCCACCAGAGTTGTGGGACTGGAAGGTCCCACTGAGACACATTGACCGGAGGGTCATACAGAGTTATATCCTCGAGTGGCTAAAGAGTTGTATGTGGTATTTTGGGGAACTTACTAAGCTTCGTGCTTATCGTGTTATGTGTTATGTGTTTCAGGTTTTTCTCAGGATCGCGGGAAGGCACCGGCTCGATTGTACACCAGAGAAAGAGTTATGTTTGAGGATCCTGGATTACTAATTAAACAATATGGAGATGTGTTTTATAAATTAACTAAATGAGATTTTGTGGAATGCGTTATGACAAATTTAATGATTTTAAAAAGAAAATTTTGTTTGGAAATTCACGGTGTTACAAGTTAGTATCAGAACCTTGGTTTGAGGGATTCGGATGCACCTTCGAGTATATCTAGACTCAAACCGAGGATTTGAGAAATTTTTTCAAAATAAATGATTTTTCTAAAATGAGCAAGAGTTTCTAAGAGAAAAACGAGGAGGAGCAGTGTGTTTAGGTCCATTTGGTGAAAGTAGAATGTTAAAGTAAGGTTTGGGTTCTTTTGAGCCATATAAAGGTTCAAAGTTTATAACTTTATGGATTAAGACGTTACTATAGACTTGGATCAGCAATTTGGGTGTTGGAATGCATATATTAAGTACTTAAGGAAAAAGTGCTTAATGGGCGTGTACGCGATCATGCATGCAACGTAGTACACAGGGCTTACGCCTGGTATGAGCAGCGTACCAAGCCTGATCTTGGGCTTTTGCGATTTGGGCCATATTGGATTATTGTGATTTTGGGCCTTATTGGTCTATTAGCCTTTTTGACTTTAGGCCATTGTTATACTTTGGGTCTTCCTGAATTTGGGCCCAATGGGTTTTGGGCATCATTTAGGAATTTGGGCCATTTTGGGCTTTTGGAGCCATTGGGTTGGGCCTCGATAAACTGGCAAAGAAAGGAAGGGGAAAATGGCCTTTTACCATGGGAGTTGGACAAATAAATTAGATTCCTAGTTATGTTTTATGGCCCAACTATTAATTGGGGTGTTATGTGAATGATTAGCACGGGGATTTTCCAGATCAGCAGTCCAAGCATTTAATTGATTTTCAGCAGTCTGAGGTGAGTCTCCTCACTGTGCTTGACAGGTCGAAGGCACCAATTTCGGCCCATGATTTATTATGTTTAAGATGCTAGTTGTTTGTGTGACTCTTGCATGTGTATTATGTGATATGTATACCGAGTGTAGTCCGATGCCAAGCGAGGCCTGATGGGTGTATTGTATGCTATTTATCTTAGTGATTATTGCATGTGTTTATGTGTTTGTATGAATTTCGGCAGGGCCTGATGAATGTGATGGGCGGGGCCCATCTCATGTTATGATAGATCTGTTCCGAGCAGGGCTCGATGCCGACGAGGCCCGATGGTTGTTGGGCATGACCCATTGTATGTTTGATATATATGGTGTGAGGTATTTTGAGGAAATCACTAAGCTTTGTGCTTACGATTTTCAGTGTAAGTTTCAGGTACTTCCGGATCGAAGTGGAAGGGCTATGGATGATCGTATCACACACACACACCATGTTGTTCCACATTTTGTTGACTTGATGTATTTTAATGATTATTGACACACTATGATTTTTTATGGTTTTATGAACACGTTTTGGATGATGATTTTATTATTATAAAAATGAAATTTTTGGTTTTAAATTTTAGAACGTTACACTAAACTAGCAATGATGTTGGTTTACAATAGGAACTGATGAGAATAAAAGAAGAGGAGACGAATAGTATTATCTGTGGAAGATGAGACATCGGTGAATGAGAAAAGGAAGAGGATAGTTCCATAATGGGAAAAAAGGGTAAGGTTGAGTGGATGACAGATGGGTTGTCCGTTGGAGGAAGGACGCGTGGTTGTCGTAGGAAGGCAACCAACACTTTTAGATTCCAAATCGACGATGGTGTCTTCTGATTTGCATTTTGGAGCCTTGGAGACATGGTGTGGGGTGGGTGGGAGATGTTTTTATATTAAAATTACTTAAAAGAATATATTAAATATAACAAAAAAAAGTATAAAAGTGATTTTATGTGCGTCAGAGACCAATGACACAATATTTTGAAACTATAGGAACCATTTGTGTTACAGAAAACGAAAACGGTTAGGAACGAAACTTACAAACCTAAAAGAGGACCATTTATGTAATTTTGTCTTATTTTAAACTTAGATATAATTATATTTTACATGCTTTTTCCTGTAGAGTGGACATTGTTACATTTTGTGTTATTTCTATATTTTTATGTGATTAAAACACTCTTTTTTTACATTAACTTGATAATTGTACTATAGTAAAATAGATGTGTGCCTGTGTAAAACGACGACGATAAATAGTTTTTTTGTCGAATAGTTTTATTACGGAAAAATAATTATTAGATTTTAATAAAAAATTACCATTTTTAATAAATAAAATATTTATGTTTAAACTTTATATCTATATTGTTTGTTTATACATTTGATTTAGTTAACGAATATCACTGTCCAGGTTAAGAAATTCAAATTAATTTATATACATAGATTTAATATGTGTTCCAAATTAAATTTGTTAATACCCTTTCTTAATTTAAGTTATTAAATTTTTGACAAGTATTAATAATTTATTTATTTATAATTGATTTGTAAAAAAAACTTTATATCTTATACTTCTTAAAATTTAAGATATGACTAATATACTTTATATAATAATAATATAAGATTTAAAAATATAACCTAATTAGTATCCATCCAAATCTATTCCTAATAAAAGACTCTTAAACCATCCACATAGACTCTTAAACCACCCACATGTCAACCTTTTAAGCACAATCTCATGCCACATGTGATCTTCTACTAAGCCATTGATTTTATTCCCCGCTTATTTTTTCATCCAAAAACATTATTGAAACCAATTTTAAATTGGAAACTATTCTATTATTCCAATAAATTAGCAAAATATCAGGCAATAAATCAGCAAACATAATCTTTTAAAAAAAAATTAAACTGATGACCCAATTACTCCGCTATTATATTCCTTTGTAATTTTGTGATTTGAACATTCGTCTATATTCAATTTCTTGCATCCTACGTGCATTTAATTTGTGGCATCAATTTCAATATTCATTCTTCTATAAGATTTGAAGATACGTATTACACTCATAATTCTAAGTGCTTAGCTTCAATTATTGGGAAGTCAAAATCATGTTTCATTTTGGAGTTTCATGCAATATCTTGAACACTCTTTAACCTTTTCTCCATTCCTTTTGTTTGTGGGTTTTGATGCACGGAAATATCGGGAAGTCAAAATCATGTTATACGGAACCATTTATTCCGACAACATAATGCACACTAACTCTTTGACGTACTGCTTTGTTCTTTCGACAAAGAAAGTAGTAAAATTTGTTTTGTTTTTTTTTTTGTTTTTTTTTTTCATAATTGCTTTTGTTTTTATATAAATTTGTAATTTGTGCACTAAATTTGCACATTAGTTGAAAATAACTTGATTTTTTTTTTCTCATAAATGGGTTAATATGTCACTTTGAATTGAGTTGTGCTATTACCAATGCTCACACTTTGACAAATAGTTGCCTTGCTTTCCGGCATGAACAACCAGTTAATATTTGAAGTTCATGGAGATTGAAGAATGGTTCCAAAATAGCCAAAAAAAGATTACTCTTGGTGGTAGCATCATGAATTATCATCTTTAAAGTTTAAGCATTGGCCTTTTTATTATGAATTTGAATCATCATGCATATTCGTGATATTGTTTTTAGTTTTCTGATTAGTATTTTTTTTAAAATAACATCTTATATGATGAAAATAAACAATTTTTAAAAAGCTTGCATTCAAACTTTAATTAGCTCTATTTGGGATGAAAATGAAGATCAAATAGAATCCAAAAGTTTATTATCAATGTCCGTCGTCATAGTGTTGTGTATGTCTTACACATGTGTGTTTGTATGTGTTTTATTAATGAAATTAATATATTGTTTAACGAAATTTCCTTGTGACCACCAACCACAATGGTTTCTTATTTGTTGATTAGGAAACTTGAAGACTCTTCTTTGTTGGTGATTTTTGATCATCAATGTTATTTAACTGTAATGAGATTACTTTGTGTTGACCAAAAATGATCTTGATAAATATTAAACAAGTAAGGAAGGTGTGGAGTACACACTTGTTTAAGTTTGATCAAGTTTCAAAGTACACTGTCATTTAGGGGCGAAGCCCCTGAACGAACGGGGGTCCGGGGGCAGCGTTCCTGGGAGCGGGGTCTAAGGGGCAGAGCCCCTGGCTGGGATCGAGCTGCCAGGTCAGCGCATAATTTTTTTATAGGGTATGTTATTATATTAAAAATGCATCAGAAAATTGATTTTTCAGATAATTGACCATTGGTTTGACCCTTATCCATATATCCGTTTTTATGATAGTTTTTATGGTTTTATGACAGTTTATAACTGTCATATGACAGTTTTCAGACAAAGATATTAAAGTTGGTTTTGGTCTCATTTTCTGGTACACACGAAAATATCATCAAACATTCTCGGTTCTTGTCTCTCTGAGTCTTATCCAATTGAGGATTTGGGAGTACCACCAAATACTTCGATTTGAAAGTGATTATCACAATTATCAGAATTTCCAAGCCTTTCTACACCCAAATTTCTAACATTCTCAATGGTTAGCTAAAATACCACTATATTATCTATTAATTCCTCATTTTAGTTAGATCCTATTGATTACATTTAGCCCAATAAAGTAGAAAATGCAAAATATAGCTACATACTTTTGTTTGTTTATCAAATTAGCATCTTACTTTACCTATATTTTTACAAATATTTTTACCGTGGTTTCTTAGGGTTGAAACCTAGTATATAATAAATATCTAAATTAATAAGAGAAACATATGGACACTTTTGTTATCAAATTAGTGAGGTTAAATAATCGAAACAAAATAGATCATTCTTTTTGTGTGAAAAACTTGTATACACGTTATAGTTAGTGGGTCATATTAAATTTCGAGTCAAGACAAACGGAGCCGGGTTCGATTTACACTTTTCACCCGGTTCGACTTGTTCGCTCTCACTTGTCTCGTGGTTAGCACGTGCAATGATTTTTGGCGCCTAAAAACGTTAAGAGGCGATAACCAAAACTTTAATTTGGTCTCCATCGATTTGCTGAAATCAAATCAAAACACACACTCATTCACTCACCCACAGACCTCCGATCGAAACCCTACTCTTTATTGGATGCAGCATTTTCAGATGCCCAAGCGATCATGGCGGAAGAGGTCGATGTCTGTGACGGACATCACCGGCGAGCTTCCCATCTACAATCCTGCTTCCACCATTGGCCGGAGAGAGAGTCAGAGCTGGAGCACGAGATCAGTAGTTAAATACAAACGGATTCATCTCATTCCTCTTGTCGTTATGCTGTGCTTCTTCATCCTCTGGTGCTTCAGTACTTCCGGTATCTCTATCTTATCTCTGTATCCTTTTATTACCTTAACATCAATCGTAATTTTAAATCTCGGTTTATTTTTCTTCCTCTTAATTATCGTTGTTGATGTAATCTATCTATCACTATGTCTGTGTTACATTTCACTATAGTTTATTTGTTGAGGAAATTCGGTCCTGATAATGACTAATTGATTGTTGTAATATTAAATAATGGCAAATGCGGAGATCAATTTGATTATACAACGATTTCAAAACCCTAGGAAACTGTGACCATATGTTAATGATGAGAAAGTTCTAGGTGCTAAACACTGGAGTGAGTTATAATCTGTTTGTTGTTATCTAGAACTGTGGATAATATGTGTGGTCAATTCGAAACAATTCTAATGATGCTTTGTGCTATGAAAGTTATTTTGAAAATTTCCTGTTGTAGTGTTTCTTATCTAAATTGTTCAAATCAAATATCTATACATCTGATGTTTATTACTTGTTTTTGTTAGTGGAGTTGGAAACCAAAGATGGGAGAACTCATTTTGTCCCAAGAACCAAGAAGCCGAAGCAAAAGAATGCAGAAACAGATGTTGATCTTACTGTGTTGGCATTAGAAAGTCCACCAGATGGTTTCTTGTCACTTTCGAATGGACCATACGCCTCATTAGCTGTTCTTCATCAGCCCCATGTGTCATTCTTGGATTCTCATGATCACAATGCACCATTAACAGCTTCTCATGAGCCACATGCCTCATTTCCAGTGTCTCATGAGCTAAAACCTCCATTGTCAGTTTCACATGATCCAAGTGCCTCATTCTCTGATTCTCGTGAACCTAACAAGTTGTTATCAGATCCACATGAGCTAGAAGCATCATATACAGTTTCCCATGATGCAATCTCATATCCAGGCATAAGCAATGAAGATGCACCATAGTGTATTAGAAAAATGATGGTCAAGGTAAAGGATCCTCCTCCAGCTTTTCACATAAGTCTTGTATGGGAAAACTGTTCAACCACTACTCATTTCCTTTTATCCATTTTCTACTACAATTAGACTAAAGTAGTAGTATACATAGAAGAAGAAATAGAAGATAACTCCATGTGGTTATACCTTAGCATTGAATAAGACAGCCCAAGGGTATAATGAGTATATCAACTGCAGATGCAGCATTTGTTATCGTAGGTATAATACAAAGTTTGATCTAAAGTTTACACACGAAATGAGAAAGATAAATTTTCTAAAATATTCCTACATTGATCAATCAATATTTCTTTTCATAGTCTGCTGATGAATACGTTTCTAGAAAACTAGGGCACCCCTTGTAAATAGTCTACAACTCAACAACCTCATTTTCATGACAATTACCAACCCACAAATATAAAATCCCTTTCTTATTAGCTGGCAAGACTCTACAACAATCCTTTCTTGGAGCCTGCAACATAAATAAAATAGAACTTATTGAATTTGAAATGAAAGATAATGAAAAAAGGATGAGAAAACAGAAAAAGACGTACCCTTGTCCAACGAAGACTATCTTCCTTCTTTAACACCACAATAGTATCAATCGTTTCAGGGGATTCCATTTTCCATTTACAAAAAGGGTAACGCTCTTTATGAAGAGTATAAATCCCAATTATTCTCCCCCTTTCTTTATCATACCTCGTTGAACTCATGTAATAAACAAAAGGCTTCTGACATGGGTTCCTTGCAAATGGCCTAGTATTGAACGCATAAGCTGTATAATCAAGCTTTTTGTGCCAATTTAGAAACGTGCGAGTAGGTGTTTCAAGCTCTCTAGGTGATAGAATCCCCCTTACAATTTGAACTGCAAAACCCCATGACACCAGAATCGACCATTCCCTTTTCTTCTCATAGCAAATGGATTGCTGTATGACACTAGCGGAATCGAATTTTGCTGATTCCAGTAAATGTTTGATTCCTAGGGGTCTCGGCATTCCCGGGAATATCGGGTCGACAAAATCGAGGTGGTGGAGTGAGACTAATGGTGTTACTGGGTGCGCTGATAATAGACCTAATAGATTCCCATGCACATCATACTGCACATTGGAATGGAATCAGTAATTCCAGAATGGAATAAGTAATTCCAGAGATTTAAGTTTTAACTTTTAAGAATTTATAAGACCAACCTGGTGGAATCCGGGTTCTTTTGTGAGTGGGATATTTAGTTCAGCCATACACGCGTGCATTCTGTCGTCACTCCCGTAGTACCCAGGGTATCTTTGAAGACATCTGTCCTGCATCTTTTCTAACTCCACCGCCAATGGGTAGCTGATGGCGAACCCACCGCCGCCATACGCCATCCCATATGAAAACAATATGTTTTGGAAATGACTTTCTGACGTCGTTCCGATGTAATAAAATTGATTATGGTCGTATTTAGATAAAATTCTCACTAGGTTTTCAACGACGAATACAGTGTCGTCGTCTCCCATCACAAACCACCGTACATTCTCCATACCCAACCGGAGCGTCTCCGACACCACTCTGGAAATACGTATCGCGGATCTGAAACCATCTGGGTTTGTGTACGGAAACTTTGAGGTGTCGCCGGAGATGTGGATGTCCGGTAGGTTTTCGTTTTCTGTGGTTTTTACACGTTTGTCTAACCAAACAACACCTCTGGTCTCCCCCCGCCGCCACCATAGCTTGAGGTACTCTTTCCGGGACCGCCATAACCGGGAAGAGGCGGCGATGCCGAACGCGATGTGTTTGAGTTCGGTGTCAAACCGGAGTACAGATTCAGATGTGGTGGTGTTGCTATTGAGGTTTTCGGTGGTTGAGAAGTGGTTGCCGGAGTTGGTGGCGGTGGGGGCGGGTTCGAAGAGGACGGTGGAATAGTAGAGGATGTAGACGAAGAACAAGGAAAGGAGGAGCCAGGAGACGGAGGTGCGGATGGTAGGGCGGTTAGAAGGGTGGCGGTGTGGGGTGGAGGAGGGTGCCATTAACGTGGTGGTGATTGGGCGGCATACCCATTGCTAGAGGTAATAATTTGCGACAACTGGGTAATAGAATATTTGCAAAAAAGGGGTATGCATGGGCGAGTGAGTGATTTTCGGACATTGTGAGGGAGACAATCAGAGATTCGTTAAGAAATTTGTAATTACCGATCAAAAAATATAGGCTCCACTTATTTTGCTTATCACCATATCCTTACAATATTACCATGAAATACGTTCACACCTGTGCTCTAGCCACTACACTGTCATTGCCGCCACTAGGCCGGGGGCGGCGAGAATGATGGTTTTGAGTTGTTTTGACCTTCGAAGAATTACCGGCAATGAAGCGGTTAACATTTTTAAGGTATAATGATTAAAAGGGTAATAATACACATTTTTTTTTTTTTTTTTTTTTTTTTTATCATTCATCTTGTTAAACTGTACATATTTAATCTTTATGACCTGCTACTAGGGATGAACAAAAGAACCGACCCGGCTGGAACCGGCCCGTGAACCGAACTTTGTGAAAACTAGGAACTGAATCGGACCGTTGGTTCTACTGGTTCCGGTTCTTGTTGTGTCTTAAAATGTTGGAACCGGTCCTTGAAAAATAGCAACATAAGGTTCCGGTTTTTGCTGGTTTTACCGGTTCCGGTTAGGGATGTCAAAAACCCCCGTAGGACCCCACTCCCGCGGGACCCCGATATCGTACGGGATAAAATTTTTAAAAAAACCGGGAGCGGGAATGGGGCGGGGGAAGAATTAAACCCCATTTATTTTTGGGACTAGGGTCGGGAGTCGGTATTTCTGTCCCGTACTCCTGTGGGCGCCCGACTATACATTTATGTAAAAAATATATATTTAATATAAAATACATATACAAAATAGATTTTCTAATTTTAGGTTTAGTGTAGGTTTCACTTTTCCGTTTCCAATTAATGGATGTTGAAGATGTAGCGAATTGATCATATATGTTTGGACATGTAAGTATTTTATATTTGTAATGTTGGATTTGTCGTATTTTATATTTGTAAGATTGTTGGAATTGTCGTTTTGTAATGTTGGATTTTTAATTTTTTAGTTTCTAAAACATTAGGTTTTAAGTTTTTAAAGTTATTAAAAATAGTTTTTTTTAGCCTAAAACAAAGCAGTTTTTTAGCAAAAAAAAAAAAAAAATCGAATTTTAAGCTTATAAACCGGGGGAACGGGGGCAAGATCGGGGGTGATGGAGGTAACAGGGACTATGTAAACGGGGGATCCGGGGGCGGGGGTAACAACTGATTTCAGGAGCGGGGGCGGGGGCAGCTATTTCCGCTCCCGTTTGGTCCCGTTGACATCCCTAGTTCTGGTTGGTTCCGGTTCCTGGTTCCAAAAATCCACAAGAATATCGTCCTGGTCCCGCCCGACCGGTTCCGGCCGGTTCCCCGATCCATATGTTCATCCTTACCTGCTACTCTAAGTTAGCCGATAAAAATGACTTAATAATTTTATATATTTCTTATTTTGTACACATTTAGTCCTTAATATTTTTGTACACATTTAGTCTTTAATATTTTTTTTGTTGCAAAATAAGTCATTTTTGCTTTTGTACTCATTCGTACTTATGAATGCTTTCTTTAGATTTTTCTCACGACATCTTACGTGAGACAATCATTAATAAGGTGTTTTAGGGCTTTTCATGTTTATGTCCATCGCGATCTCGACTACTTGGTTGTTTAGGTCATATGTTATGAACGTCATAACTTCTTCATATGATCTCAAATTTTAATGATCGTTATATCCTTGCATTTGTATTTTAGTTTACTACAACTTTTGTTTAGATTACCCCTGTTAAAAAGTAATATATTTTTACTTATGATCTTTATATCCATACGTTTTTTTTATGAATGCATGTATATAAAGATCGTTAAAATCTGATATTGTATGAAGAAGTTTTGACATTTAGAACACAAGACCTACTCAACAAAATAGTTGAGATCGTGATGAACATAAGCATCAACAACGCAAACAGCTCATTAATGATTGTCCCACGTAAGATGTCGCGAGAAAAAACTAAAAAAATCATTCATAAATACTTGAGTACAAAAAAATAAAATAAAAGACTTATTTTGAAAAAACAATATTAAGGACTAAAGGTGTACAAAAATATTAAGGACTAAATGTGTACAAAATAAGAAATGTATTACCCTATTAAGCAATTTTTCCTGGCTAACCTGAAGTAACCGGTCATAAAGACTGAATGTTTACAGTTTAACAAGTTGATGGGGTCAATGTGGACAAAAAAAACTCAATGGCCAAATATGTACAAATCGATTTGTACACATTTAGTCAATTAGTTTTTTTTTTTCGTTCACATTCACCCATTCAACTTGTTAAAATGTACAATTTTTTTTTTAGATTACTCCCGTTAAAAAGTAATATATTTTTACTTACGATCTCTATATCCATACGTTTTTTAAGAATGCATGTATGAATTATTATTATTATTATTATTATTATTATTATTATTATTATTATTATTATTATTATTATTTTGGTATAAAATCGTAAGTAAAAATATATTGCATTTTAATAGGAGTAATCTTAACGAAAGTTGTAGTAGACTAAAAAATCGAACACATGAATATAAAGATCGTTAAAATCTGATATTGTATAAAGAAGTTACGACGTTCAAAACACAAGACCTAAGCCAAACCACAAGACCTACGCAGCCAAACAGTCGAGATCGTGATGAACATAAACATCAACAACCCAAACACCTCATCAATGGATTGTCCCACGTAAGATGTCGTGAGAAAAACCCAAAAAAATCATTCATAAGTACTGAATGGGTACAAAAACAAAAATAACTTGTTTTGAAAAAAAAATATTAAACACTAAATATGCACAAAAATAATAAGGACTAAATGTGTACAAAATAATAAATATATTATCCTATTAAATTATTTTTTCCTAAATATGTAAAAATCAAAAAATATATTAGCTTTTTATGTCATTATCTTTTTATTAAATAAATAAACTAGGTGTGAAACCCGTGTATTACACAGATTGATTTAAAAAAAAGATTAAACATTAAAGTGTAAACATAAAATATTTTTTAATGTATAACTTTAAAATAAAGAAGATACATATTTATTGCAATTTAATATCATATATATATATATATATATATATATATATATATATATTTAATACTTTACATATATAAATATATGACTTTAATTTTAAAAATTGAAATAAACTAAAAATTGACAAGTGGATAATATTTATTTCAAAATTACCATAAAATGACAAATGTCAAAATTAATGAGAGGTTGACATGGCAGAGTGGTCACATTTCAATTCATTTATTTTATCGAGGGACTGCATGTACACATTGACAAATATTATAGGGGCAATTTGTAAACTTCAGTTGATAAGTAATTCACAACAAAGTATAAATTAATGCCAATTGGGATTTGGGAAACTGTTCACCTCCGAGAATGCAGTTTTTAGTCGGCGTCTACTTACCTTTACAACCATCTCCGACTCCGGCGTTTTACCAGCTCGTATACCTCAATGAATGTATTTAAGAAAAGCGAGAAGGGGTAGCTTGAGGAGTATCAACAACAATGATGTTGAAGTTCGAAGCTGATGATTGGGTCTGAAAATTAGGTATTTATTGTTATTTTTGTTGTTAAATTGTTAGTTCGTTACTGATTGAAGAATTATTTTCAATTGTGAGAAATTGGTTTAGTTCTATGCTGTTTTGATGGTGAATTTGTAATGCCGTTATGCAAAAGGAATTTAGTTCATTGGTATACCTTTTTCATTTGCATACCTCAATCACTATACCTGAATTGCCATAACAGTGTAAATTAACCAATTAAAAAGTTAAACTCAAGGTTGAGGGATTTTATGAGACGATACAAATCATTGCCTGATAAACTAAACTAAGCATAGATCCTCATTATTTTATTTTATCTTTCGGGATCAGGAGAAGAGGCAGATTTGATTAAGCTACACAAAACAAGGTTGCCCAAACATGCAACAATTCTCCAACAGCAGCACAAAGATCTGCTACCAGTCTCTATATATAACAAAAGCTCTTGTTCTCAAAAAATAGCAATTAATCCCGCTGTCATTAGAACTTTGATAGAGACCTGCAGATCTACAAATGATCTCATGTCATAGCGAAAACTGTTGGTACATTTTTTTCGTCTTTTTTTAGAAATTCTCCTTGTGGAAATGAAAGCGAGTCGTGTTTGTTAGGCTAAATTCTTTGCAGAGATTTCTTAGTTGTTTTGTAAGTGCCCGGGCCCCGCAATAGAAAACACCTGCAATTCGATGGAAACGGAAATTGTAAAATGATGATAAGCACATACAACGTAGATTTATTGAGATTTGTTGGCTAATATTTAATATGGAATTTTTATAAAAAGGTGGAGTGGTGCTGCTCTCAAATATGGTTTTAAGTATTTGTTTGTTTCATTCTTTCTTCTCTTGCCTCATGGTTTAGAAAGGTGTGAGTTGAATCTTTGGAGGGTGTGGGTGTAATTTGGGGCTGGTTTGAGAGATTAGTCTATGTGATTGTAATAATTTATCTGATAGTGAATTTTTCTCTCTGAAGACTAGTTTTTCTCTAGTTTTCGACATTCAAGTTCTTTTTCTTTTCATTGGACGCATTATTGAGAATCTATGAGACCATTTTCCCAATAGAGCCCGACACTAGAACCAAATATATAACCATTATAATAATCAATATTAGAAAAGATAGTAGTAATGAGTGTGATGCTTTACCTATTTTAGAACCTTTATGCGTAGTTGCCAAGGTCTGGAATACCTTTCTCCAGTTAGGTCTTGCAAAATGTGTTTTAATCTGCCGTGATTTGTTTGTTGTTAGAAAATAAATCCTTGAAAATAAAGAACAGATTAAGTTTTAAGTCATCATATATTTCAAGAAAGTTTATACCTTACTCTGAGAGACAACATCAACTCCATCTTTAGCAAGTTGCAGAGACTGCACCATAGAAATAAGTGCAGATCTCACGTCACCTTGTTCATACACACTCGTTAGGTAGTTATGCATTTCAATTATGTTCTGCAATAATTCACATACATGACCTATTAATTAAATGAAATGGTATGCACTGATAACGAAAAACATAAAATACTAAAAGTTAAGGTTAATGACCCACATTGTGATCATTTTCTGCAATATCATCCATTACACCTTTGAACCATTCGAAAGAGCCTTGCTCCCTTGTTACCCAATAAAAGTAAGCTCTTTTATTCAGATTAAAATCCCCCAATCTCTGCAGTTAAAACAAGTGTACTCTCAAATTTTTTTTTTATTATCTAAAATGTTTCCTTTTCAATAGCTATTTTTTACTTACCGATTGTTTTAGGTGGTGTAGGAGGTCGTTTAAAATACTGATGAATGGAGTGGCTCCAATACCCAAGCCAATAAGTAACAGGACTTGGTAATTCCTATAATGTTGAGCTGGTGCTCCATAAGGTCCTTTAATGTAGATTTTAGGATACCTACCAAAACAAAAAGTGAAAATTAAAATAAATTTATGTAAAAGTGGGTGATTTAGCCTTAGTTTTTTATGGAACTCACTTTACTTGTGATTCTTTGGCATTAGTTTCGATTCTGACAAGATTTCCTTCTACACTGTTCTTCTGCTGAGCCTCACAGCTGGCCTGCATTTCTGTGTTTTAGAATTCAGATTAAGAGAGAACATGCAGTTGATGAAGAGGTAGAAGTGAATGGAGATGTATATATTAACACATTGTTTGACCTTTGCGAATTCTTCTCTAAGTGCTTTTGTCCAGTCTCCCAAAGTACGAATATGCACACTTAAGTAGTCATCTCCAGGTGCAGAAGTGATAGTGAACGGATGCCTGTCATATATAGTAAATCCACATTTATGAATAATTCATTTTTGTCAATTCAAGATCCAAGTAGCATGGTTGCAGTCTCATCTGTCTCTATATATGTTGGATTTTATCCTATATGAATCTAATTGACACTTACCATTCAAAACGTGATATTCTTGGACATTGTACAAAGAGGTACATTCCACTCTTGTACTTGAATCCTGTAGGTTTAGTCATGTATAATGCTAGCACATTTCCCGTGTATATGATAGCCTGCATTTACACAACATGTACAAAAGAAATTAGGGTTTTCTAGCTAGTAGAGAACAAGAAACATAAGGACTTGCATGAGAGTTATATATATAGTCACCTTAATGGTATCAACTTTCAGTGTATGATCAGTTGTAAGGATTCTTTCACTAGCATAACACACCATTGGAATCAAGAGATACATCCACGTCTGCAATTTTGACAAAATTTTGTCAAACTTTTCATCAAAAGCAAAAATCGTTTGTGTGTGTGTGTGTATATACAGAAAAGTTGTAAAAGCGACATACAGTTTTCCTATACCATCCTACGGTGAGGATTAAGAAGTAGCCATGAGCGATGAACAAGAAGTAAACGATAATCAGCAGATGATGAGTGTACCAAAAGGAAGTAAACCCAGCCAAATCACTAAATGGCCTAGGCAAATTATTGACATTTCTCCTAAAAGAACTTGTAGCGAAGAGGAAGGAAATAGCCATTAAAATCATCATTACAATTCCAGTCCACCCGGGGATGCTTAACAATAGGTCCATGTAAGTTGGCTGTTCTGTAAACAAAGCTCCAAAAACAGCCATGAACTGGTTATTAGGGCAAGTCGACAGCCTTATAAAATTGCACGACAAGTGGGCCACTGTGTGAACCACACTCCCTATTACAATTGCAAGGGCGATGATTTTATGGAAGTTGATGTTCTCATCAACAGGTAGTAATTTTCCAAGGAAAGTTTCTCGAATGGATGTAAGTGTTCTTCTGCATACAGGAAGGAGAATGAGAGCCATATTGAACTTTAGGGTTTCACCCGCGCCTTTTGCAGTGCAGCTGCAATATCCCAGGACTTGAAACGATGGCATCAAGTTATACTGGTGGAATTTCCACATGAACAGTGCGATGTTCATTTCCCAAAAGAGAAATAATACCCACATTACTTTCCAATGTTCGAGCCCTGATTCAAACATTTTTGTACAGAATTTTCTCATGGGGTTTCTGTAATCTTCTGGAATCATCGTTTTTGCTAGATCAGTCGTGTCCTCAGCGGTTAACTTGCATGTTTCCTTAGATGTCGTGCTTTTTAACAATGTCTCAAGTTGCCACATCTGTTAGATAATCAAATTAATTAAATGAATATGATTATTAGATGTTTTAAAATTATATAAAAATATAAGTAGTAAGTTGATCATCAACTATATAGTTATTAGGATATAATTACCTCTATGTGGCCGTGCTGGTCAGGGTCGAGTCTTTCCATGATTAGAGCTGCATATGTTCCCGCTTGTTTCTTGAAAGCCGAAAGTTTGTTGGCTGATGCACTCATTATCAACACCTTCAACATAAGAAAAACCGAAAACTTTAAACAATGATATGTGATTTAGATTGAGAAGAACAAAGAAAATTTATCAGAAATGGCTCCTTTATATAATATCTACCTCTTTTACATCCTCCTCCGTTAGCAAGCCGTCCCCGTTCTTGTCACACCTGAAAAAAACTTTAATTATTAGCCACTAGGTTTTAGTTTGACATTTTTCTGCAAAAAGATTATTCTTCTATTAATATTAATCCTAGAGCTACCCGAGGAGTATCATGTGAGAGGTAAATCAGATCAACAACAACCCGCTTGGGGGCTAGCATAAGTGCCCCATTGTCCACAAGGAACCAAATCCACATTGGAATTAAAACTCTAATACTGACAGATGTTGAGACTTAAACTCTTCACGTTTAATGCAAGTATACCAACTGAATTTACTCTAGGAGCTTGTTTGACAATCTACATGAAAAAAACTTGAATGAAATCGAAATGTGATCTTACATGTCGAAGAAAATATGAACTCGAGTATCAAGATCCTCTTTTGTCAAATCTTCCCAGAATATTTTCACTTGTCCTAACGTGATCCCTTCGGACACATCTATCCCTTTCCGTCTCGCAAGGGCATCAAACAATTCTCCCGAGAACTCGCTCCCATCTCCCATTCCTTAAAAAAAAGCATAAAAAGTTAATCGAAATAAGTCCATAAAGAAACTATTCAAGATTCAAAAAAAAAAATCTTGAATCAATCTAACCGATACAAATCCCAAATTTCTCTCTTTGTAGCTTCCCATTCTTTGAAAACCGATGAAACCGTTTCTCAACACCCATCCATGCATCCCCTTCTTTCCCAGTTATGACCCTATCAAGAAATCGCAAGCCACTAAGACCTCTAGCTGCACTTGATACTTGCCTTTCCAACATTGGTCCATCACGCCTCCTTATACTAGTAGCTCTCTTGCTTGCGTTTCTGCTTAGCATGCCCGGGACCGATAACCTCGTGTCCTCTAACTGAAGCATTGATTTCCGAGTCGAAAATTCTCTTGAAAGACCTCCACTTCGAATTGAAGACATTCCTCTTTGATCACTCATTTGGGATCGTTGTTCAGATGGATCAAGATCCATTTTATTTACTGTTGTGTTGTGTCTTTCAGAATGTAAAGAAAGTTATACTTGCATTCTTTATGTTTCTGGAGTTCTTTTTTGGGGGGCAACGAATGAGATATAGTTTGAGGAAGTGAATGGGATACAATCTCATTGAGTAATGAGTGGAAACACTTATAATTAGTTTTGGAGAAAAACATGCATCTACTCCTATTCTTTAGGATTTCCAGAAGACTTGAAAAAAAATCGACAAAAGTTCCATAAGCCAAGTGCTAAATAGATGGAATTAATTAAACAAGACAAGACTCCTTCTTGTCTTTACTTTCCGCAAAATCGTGGTTTTCATACATTTCCCATGACGATAGAGGGCTGGTTTTCATTGTTATTGTAATATCTAGAAGAGTTTATTAATCTTTGATATTTTTTAATGTTCTTTTTCCGGAAAATGTATAAGAACGATGGATCCTTTTAGCAGCATCAATACAATGGCCATTCCGTCACTTATGTTCAAACAATCTTTAATCAGTTTATAGAACCTATAGGAAATTAACTACAGTATCTGTGACCCTCGGAACCGTCAATAATCACTGTAGGGAGCCCTTACCGATGGATTATGTCTGTCAGGAAAAAATGCCTTGCTAACCAATTCAGTGACAGTTTTATCACCACTAATTACTCACTACAAAAATAAACATCTATAGGGACGACAAAAGTCGTAGCGATGGACGATCCTGTAGGGACGATATATATATATATATATATATATATATATATATATATATATATATATATATATATAGAGTTGACCAAACACTTTTGACTTTTTATGCTAAAGTGACAACAAATCGCCTCTACCGGTAAAGCGGGAACGAAAAAATGTTGGTGGGATTCCAAAAAGCTATAGGGACGACATATTGTCGCAAAAAGAAATTAAATTAAATATATATACAAGTTTTTATTTTGTTTAATTAGAATATAGGGGAGACGTTGTTTGGTTTAAGGGTATAGGGACGACAAGTCGTCTCCATAGGGGTTTGATGCTCACTGAAACCAGAAATGTATCCCTTTCTCATTAATTGATCCTCCTTTGGCTCTCACTCTCTCAAGCGGCGATTTGCTTCATGCCAGCCACCACAACGACGACCAGGTAACCGCCAGCCTCCACAATGACCACCATCTTAGCTGCGATATTGGTCTGACGATTACTTATCTCGATCACATAGCCCCCCTTCACCTTTCTCTCTCTTTCGATCACAAGTTTTCTTCTTGTCAACTATCTCAAAGAAGACCAGTTTCCTGTCGGCCTCTACTCCTTCTCTTCCAGCGACCTCATTCCCCTGAGATTCCCCGCTTAATTAAGAAGACGAGGAGATTGGGAGAATAATGAGGCTACCTTTGAGTTTTTTCTTATTCATTAGTTTTTTTGGTTTAAAAAACGTGGATACCGATAGGACTAGGGTTTTTAACAATTATGCTTCTATCTTTGATTTGTGTCGTATTGAGGGGCAGAGAATGAGGACCGGGCATAGAACATAGGTCGAGAACTTCAGTACAAATTCAAGCATTCAGGTTTCTGTCATAACTTTAAGCATATAGTATCTTAGATACTCTTCTCTCTAATAGAAATTTGGAATTGAACTTAAGGATCTCACATATTGAATTCTTGTGTATCGTTTCTTAAAAATGTTTTTAACTTCTTTCATGTAACTTTATCTTTAATTGATAAATAAGACCCGTTTTTTGTCTTCTAAGTTAGAGTCAATGTTTTTTTTTTTTTTTTGGTTATTTTAGTAGTTTACTATTTAGATTTATGTATGATCAATTTGTTTGGTCTTGAATGTTTAGTTTTCTTAATTTGAAATTGCTACATTGAAGGTGATTTTCATAAAATTATAAAAGAAAGGGTTTTAGTACTTGCTAAATTGTTAGATTAGAATGAAGTTACCAACAATTCAACTAATTATTAGGTTCACTGCCTTATTTTGTAAGGTCGGTTACATTCGATAAGTCTGTGAATATGGAAATGTTGAATTGTTAATAGGAATGGGGTTAGATTGTTTGATTTTCTTTTTTCTTTTTTTGTTCTTTTTTTTTTTGTTTTTTTTTTTTTTTTTGTAAAAGTCAATTTAGCTTCAATTGAGTAATTATTACACAACTTCATAGCTGTTTGGTTGAATTGCTGAATTGCACCTTTCTCCGACATCAATGTTGTTGGAATTTCTGATGCAAAGTTCAGTGCATTTGGGATAATAAATATAGTGAAGTTCGCTATTTATAATCATACTAGTTTATAACCCGTGGGAACCACGGTTATAAAATTAATCAAACTTTTATAGTAAAAACTCAAAATTATTAATAAGTTATTTTAAATAAATTATTAATTTAAGAGATATTTTTTATTAGTTATGTGAAATTATAATCATTGATTCAAATACATATATAAAATTAATTTTTAATATATATTAGATATTTTTTTATTTGTGAATTAATGAAAACAATAATTTAAAATTTAAAATTTAAAATTTAAAATAGAATCACATTAATGAGGAGGTCTAATAAATTTAAAATGGAAAACTAATAGATTGACAAGTGGCAACACATTAATTAAAATGTCTAATATGGTGACACATGGCAAAATAGCTACTCTTTTATTAGTATAAATTTGAATTGTTTTCTAAAAATTTTATGTTTTCTACTAACAACACATTAATTATGATGTAATTGAGATAATAAATATTATTTTTCACATTTAATTGTTGTATAGCATTTATGACATTTAAGGGTTTTAATACCAATTAAGCTTTCTACTCATGAGCTTCGATTATTTTTAACATGGAGTAACTAAAGAGCCAAATATTTTTTGATTTACAAATATTTTATACTAATAAAGAATTCAAAATAATTATTCCGTTAATATAGATGTACCTAGTCTTATTAAAAGTAATATTTCAAATTATATTTAAAAATTAAAACTCCACACTTAATTAATACTAGTATAATGTAATATAATATAAGTTGGTTAATAAGATTAAATAAATATCAAAACATAAAGTGTAATCATATACAAACTAAATTTCAATATTAAAAGAATATATTTAGTTCTACTTAATAACATGACTTTTGTACGCAAGCTCGCAACTATACCCCATGAAATTCTTGAATATGTTTTCTTCTTCACACCTAACGAGACTCATGAAGAAAAGGTCAACAACAATACACTTTTGACGGGTAATGCTTCTATCTTTTTCCTTTTATTTCAGAATTTTCAATGATTCATATTAATGGATTTGTTTTCATTTTAATATTGGATTGATATATGTTGTAGATATTATTGGATGTGTGGTTGGTGCCGGTGAAATTGAATATTATGACCCGTTAACACATTATTTAATTTGACTCATGTAATATGAATGTATCATTGATATACAATATGTATCATGAAAATTATGTGTTTGTTTATTGTTATAATAATACTTCTTTTTCACTTTTGAATAGTGGTGATAAGAAGGTCATGAAGGTGAGGTTGTGGGGGAAGACTTCAGAAATATTTGATATTAAGTCTTACGAGGATGTCCGCACACCACTTATTGCAATTATAACATCTACTACCGTTAAAAAAAGGTGTGTTACAAATGTTATATTCCTAAGAATTGGTGTTTATTTTTATAATAATATATTTGTATAACATTCAAAACATATTTATAGGTGAGTTGAAGTACGCTTCAACCACAGCTACTAGGATATACTTCAATCGGATATACATAAAGCCAAAACTATAAGTTCAAGGTTTGTTGTTACTATTACCATGCCAGATAAATATTTTTTTTCTAATATTCTTCATTTAGTCATAAGTTTTTATTATTATACAAAAAAACCACATATATGTATTTTTGTTAAGACTAATGATATTTGGGACTATTATTTTGATAGACATAAATACTAAAGTTTGTGAACATATCTATGTTAGTTTTGCTGAAAGAAATGAAGGCATTAGAAAGTTAAAGAGTCAACAGACCGTACAAGTTCCTGTAGCTAAGCAGATGTTCATTAATAGGAAGGTTATTTCAGAAATAGTCGATATGGCATGGATATCTGACGATCAAGCATACTTTCCCTTATGTAATAAATTTAAATAAAAAAACAATTGCATATACAACAATAAGCATTTATAAGTAATTTATTATTGTACAGGAACATGTGTTTATCGTGCTAGCAAAGATAGTAGGCATTGATCATGGTTATGGATGGTGTTATGTTTCATGCAATCAATGTAGCAAGAAATTGGTGCCGGACAATGGTTCATTTGTTTGCAACACTTGCAAGAAAGAATGTTGTTATCCCATCATTAGGTACATAAAAATGATAATCCTTTAGCTTTCGGTAATATGTATGTGAAAAAATAAATGTTATGTTATCATCATTTGTTTTTACTAGGTATAAAATACATGTGTGTGTTACTGATGAGAGTGGGAGCATAACATTTGTTATCTTCAACCAAGATGCTGAGAAATTGATTGATAGTTGTGCAAACAAGTTTATGAATCGATTAGGTGTTGGGAGCAATCAATTTCCAGAAGAGATAACTAATTTGATAGGGAAGTCATTTGTGCTCAAAATAAAACTTACAGACTACAATTTGAAAGATGGGTATGAAAACTATACGGTGGTCAAAATTTTTGAGATCGACGAAAAACTAGAAGCTAACTTTTGTGGTTTCTCAAGCTTCACAGTATGTGTATTTCCATTATTGTTTGGATTGTTATGTTATTTAGAAAGTTAATTAGTTTCCAAAAAACTATGTCTATACATTCATTCATATATATATATATATATATATATATATATATATATATATATATATATATATATATATATATATTTATATTTATATTTAAGGATTCTTTGGGTTTGGCAGGGTGTTGAAACAAAAGGCAAGAGAAATGCTAGCACAATGCTTGGTATGCAGTATGATGATTCCCCAAACAACAATCATGCTTCGACTGAAATGAAGGGGTCTATATGTGAAGGAGTTGGTTTGGAAGATCCTGTTACTCCTCAAAAGGAACCTCAACAGCCGAAGAAATCAAAAAATGTCAACTAAAATTTCACCAACTCCCTTTTATTGTCTGGTCCATTCATTGGCCGTAGTGAAGAATAAAGTTTGAAGAATAAAGTCAAGTTATTTTTAAGTTTTTTTACAACTTTCACAAATAGCAATATTGTTAAACCTTTTCCCGTCATTTTTATTGAATGGTTATGATTTTCATATATGGTGGCCTGCCAAGATTAATTAAGTACGAAATAAGATTATTGCATATATATCATCAATTACGGGTTTATCAACTTCAAATGGTCGGCTTCCCTACCAAAATCTCACTGTTTCGAATTACAACATTGACCAACATGGCTTTACTAAGTCATTAACAAAGAATCATTGCTATAGTTGGGTAAAAAGTGAAAGTGTAATGGTAATAGTTGTTACTTGATAATGGTGGTTGTGTTTTGAAGCAATCATTTGTACCACACACATTAAAATCAAGTGAGATTGGAAGTATTGTTGCATTGGACAATTATGATTGGTTGTAGTTTCAATCCCTTCTTTAGACACAGAGTTATGGATAAATTGAAAGACACATAATGTAGTTGACTTAAGTCATGAGTATGGTTATTATACTGTTGCCAATTCCACAAAACCATTGTTGTTTTTAAAATTATGTTAAACTATGTCAAAGAGTCAATTTTACTTATAAAGCGGTTTCATAAATATGTTGTTTTATAAAATTGTTAACATTTGTTCCTTCATCACTCATTTTACATTATATTTTATAGTTCAACGGTTTCTGTCTGACTCACAAGTCCACCAAATTTCTTAATGGGACAATGGTTAGTTAACTTCCGATTTTTAAAATAGGAAACTGGTCTACATCACCAATACATAATGACACAAATTAAATTAATAGTAGTCATAAAAGATGATATCTTCATAATGATGCTTAATTGTTACATTAAATATGGTCTTAATAGTTAATATTATTAATGGAATTGATTAGTATCATGTATCTAACATAATAAATGAAAATCAATTTTGCCAAATGTCATATTCTCATTAATTTTGACACATGTCATTTTTTAAGAGTTTTTGAATTATTTCTTTTCCATTTGTCATTTTCTTAAATGTTTCATTTTTCTTAAATTTAAAATCCACATTTTAATGAGATTTATATATGTAAAGTAGATCATTCTATTAAATTTCATAATAAATGCTTTACAACCTTTATTATTTACTTTATTTATTATATTCTTTGTATTTATATAAAATTATTACTTTAAAAAATATGTAATGCTTATAATTTTATATTAATTTTTTTTATAAACCCGTGTAATACACGGGTCTCATACCTAGTCTCCTATTATGTAAAACCTATTTATTTATCCACTTGCATAATATTTAGAGGAGAAATTAAATATCCTCCTACTTTTGTTCCTACAAATCTTCCTACCCAATTAAATGATTACATGTGTCATCTTATTATACTTAGATATCATTAAATGAACATTAAATGTGACACATGTCATCATTTAATTGGGTAGGAAGATTTTTAGGAACAAAAAGTAGGAGGATATTTAATTTCTCTATTTAGAGATCAGATGAATTATATCCCATAAAACTCTAAACAGTTTTTAATTAAATCATCAAAACATAATGACACCGATTAATATATTTTATTTCCTTATTGAAAGTATAACAGTATGACTTTCTATCCCACTAAACACAAATTATTAGACCTTTAACTCATATTATGTAAAACCTGTTTATTTACCCACTTACATAATATTTAGAGATTAGATGAATCATATCCCATAGAACTAGAACTTGAAACAATTTTTAACTAAATCTAAATACCAGACCAAATTTACTGGTATGGTATATGAAAATGAGCGTAGGATACCTGACAAGATTACAAAAGATGTGTTGCGCAAGAAATCAATGGTCATGAAGTTGAAGAATCAATCGAGACAATTAGATGGTGTTGTACGTGGACAAACGATGGGACTTGAAGATAATATGGCCGATGTTGATAGGCTTGAGAAATATAGATGTGCAAGGATGCGTCGTCGTTTCATTCTAGATTCAAAAAGAGTTAGAAACATATCCACACGAGCAAAGAATACCCAATCATGCAACACTCAGCAAAATACAACAAGAATTACAAACATATCTACATCAACAAATAATACCCAATCATGCAACAGTCAACAAAATACAGAAGGTAAGTTTATAAAATTGGAAGGGGTGTCATAATAAAATATTCAATAATCGAAAACAAGTGTTAATCGTTTTATTCGACAAAAAAACAAACTAATTTTCCGTATCAACAACCAGGAGGCTTCTGAAAACCCTAAAGAGGTTCCTAAAACTGCATATACCATGGACTATTCTAGAATTTATTCTTTTGTTTAATTATTGAACAATTACAATTCAACCCCTGCACCTTTAATTAATTCCAATTAATCTAGAATTAATTCCAAATTAATCTGATTAATTCTTAATTAATTATTACTAGTTTTAATTAATATATTATTCATATAATAAATTAACAAATCATTAATTAACAATTTCTAATTAATATATTAACAAATCATTTTATCTCTCTCCTTTGATTTAATCCAAGTTATTTCATGGTTATGAGGGCAACCCAAAAAAGACTTTACATTTATTCATCAACGCTACACCAATTAAGTTAGGACCTTAGACACTTTAATTCAACACATATATGGACTCAAACAAGTGTCTCACACTTTGAATCTTTGCTTTCGTGAAGAGGTCAAAGAGTTTGGATTTATAGAAGTGAAGACGAGTCATGTGTATATGTCAAAGCTAGTGTGAGTGTTGTATTCGTTCTAGTATTGTATGTTGATGACATACTACTAATAGGAAACGGTATCCTAACGTTTCAAAGTGTTAAGAATTGGATTGGTAAATGTTTCTCTATGAAGGACCTAGGAGATGCAACATATATCCATGGAAAAAGAATATATAGATAGATAGACTAAAACGTCTAGTAGGACTTAGCCAAAGTAAATATTTGGATAAGATCTTGAAGAAGTTCAAGATGAAAGATTCTAAGAAAGGGTTTCTACTCATGGAACATGGTATAAACTCGAGTAAAGGTCAATATCCTAATACTAGTGAAGAACTGGATAGGAGGCAAGTCCTATATGCTTCTACTATAGGATCAATCATGTATGCCATGATATATACTCGACCTGATGTCTCATATGCTTTTATCATGATGGGTCGTTATAAGGACAACCCTGACAATATTCATTAGAAGGCAGTAAAGAACATTATCAAGTATCCGAGAAGAATGAAAGATATATTCTTAGTCTATGGAGGCAACGGAGAGCTGAGATTAACATGTTGCACAAATGCAAATTTCCAAACTAATAGAGATGACTCTTGTTTACGATCAGGATGGGTATTCTTGATCAATGGAGGAGCGGTAACTTGGAAGAGTTCCAAGTAGAAGATAGTGTCAGACTCTACGTGTGAGTTCGAGTATATAACAGTTAGTGAAGTTGCAAAAAAGGTTACATGGTTGAAGAACTTCATTGGTGATCTTGGTGTCCTTCCTAGCATAAATCATCCCATTGAAATCTTCTATGATAATGAGTGTACGTACAATCGCTTTAACTAAAGAACCTATGGATCATAGGAAGTCGATACATATACTTAGGAAATACCATTACATTCGAAAGCAAGTTAAGGATGGAGATATCATTATGAATAGAGTATCATCGGAAGAGAATCTGACTGATCCCTTCAAGAAGCCATTATTAAGGGCCAAGCATGAGAGTCATTCTAGGTCCATATGTCTTATAGTTTCAAGGGATATGGTTTAAAATGTTTAGTTGTTAGTTTGAAAATTTTAAAATTTAGAACAATATAAATTGTAACCAATTTGGTGATTATTTTGTGGTAACTTAATAATAAGTTGGTTTGCTACCATTTGTGTGTTCATTTATTACTTTGTTTCATTTCAAATTTTTGGAACCCACTTCATGAGTATTTGTTTACTCAAACCTCCATAGTTGTTCATACTCTTGGACGTAAGTAAGTGATTTAACATTGTCATGGAGTGTTAGTTGATTGTTCAAAGTGATTAGATATAACATAGAGATTGTGACTAATACTCATGAATACTTAATGGAGATTTAAGTATTGGAACAACCTGCACTTAGATATTACTTCATGGATCAAACCACAAGTAATTCTAAGATAATAATATCTCTTATTCTTCAAACTGAGATACATGGGGTTTTTTCTTTACAAGTTTGTTATGCATTGGTTTAATCTATCGTTGTTCGTAACTAGTAGTCATATAGAGTATGTCCATGCATGATATGATGATCAAACAGAAACTATGTAGTCAGATTTTATTTGTTCCTTCCTCATTAATAGGAGAAGCGATATATATGAGCGCCTCAATGATTTGGTGCTAACATCTAAAGTGTTTGGTCGAGCCCTGACTAAATTTACGAGATTCAATTTAGTAGTATAATGTATTCATCACAAATATTTATTGAGAAACTTAATCTTGGACACTAAGATTGATCTTTATCCATGTCTCAAGTTCATATAGATATCTTGTAGAACAAAGGAATAGTTGGTCACTTATCTTAGAGTTAAATCCAAATTCATAGTTCGACAGTTACATTGGATGGATACCTCTTTGTGGATTATTTGAGAAGTATTAGACCTCGAATAGTTGATGAGTTATCCAAGTGGGAGACTTTTAGAAAGATTATCAAATTTCATTAACTATTGGTAATATTTCTAACAAATAACAATGTCCTTTTAGGTCGCCCTCATGACCCATTTGAGAAATTCAAAAAGAAAGGAAAATATGAGAAATAAATTTACAAATTTTTCATGGTTTATATATATATATATATATATATATATATATATATATATATATATATATATATATATTAATTAGATGAATACCCATGTGTTGCGCAGAATACAATAATATATTTGAGATCTTTACAAATATATGTTATTCAAATATATCAGTAACGTTGTTGTTAGCTCTTATTTAATAAATCATATAATAAGTTAGTATAAACATTGTTTGTTTTGAATTATTTGATAATGTAGACATTTTTTAGAATTCTATAATCTCAATTGTCTTAATGGTCTCTACCCGCGGGTTACTCATGAAAAAATTAAATATAATACATGGTTTAATGATATTTATAGTTGTTGTTATGATTAATTAATTTTAAAAAGTTTATTTGCTGAAGATTTTAATTTCTATCATTGTAATTATTGAAACACCAAATATTAAACATTGAAATTAAGAATGAAGTCATAAAACATATATCATTATACATAAATGTCATAAAGAGTTTTAAAATAAGTCGATTAGTAAATATGATATTTAATTTTAATTACATATTTTGCAAGGCATACGTTTGACTTTTAGTTGGTGCGCCGAGAATCCTCTTCCATAATTTGTACCTAAAAAATTAAGGTGAATAGGAATATAAAATAGATATTGCTAAGCATTAATATAAATAATTAAAAAGGGTATCTGGATCTCCTACCACCGGTTAAAGACAACATCCATCTCTAGTGGTATCGATTCCTATGTGAAATTGAAGTAGTCATTCTATATACACCTTTTTTTCTAATTACATAAACAAATATGAGTAACCAAACATAAAAATGTTATCTTTATGTAGGAAAAATATTTTAGTTAACTAACAAATTAAATAATATAAGTTTAAGAGTTAGGAGTTTCAAAACATTACAATTTTTATTAATCAATCAATTAAGTAATGCTTGTTGAAATATTTACAATCATTATTAAAAAGCATTTGAAATATTAGATTTTAAATGAATTTTGGTTGAAGTGTTTTGACACACACACACACACATATATATATATATATATATATATATATATATATATATATATATATATAGAGAGAGAGAGAGAGAGAGAGAGATGGAAAGTATAACATATGTATCAGTTTTAATTAATTATCTTTTTGAAACGGTACAATTACAAAACAAAAAACATATTGATAATATTTAATTAAATATTTTCGACACTTCCCTATATAATATATGATCAATATATTAACGATTAAACCACAATATACAACGACTGTATTACAATAATCCAAAAATGAAGAAAATATAAAAACGAGTTAGTATAACAAACTTACAAATTTAAAGCTCTAATATAATAGCATATCTCCAAAAGTGGTTATAAGACCTCAACCTAACACAAAAACCTTTAAGTTTGTTTTCTTTCTGAAATTTGTATATGATTTGTATGCATGTATTCCCAAAAGATTGGTCTTTTATAGTAAAATTTTCACTAAATACTAATTAAACATAATATAACTTATAAAACATTTGAGTGTTAAATCATAATTAAGAAAATTTTTGAGTTGCATTAGTTAAAAAGGGGGGTTTCAAATGAATGTGGTTTGAGGAAGTTAAAAAAGGGGGTTTCAAATGCATGAGATTCAAGAAAAAATGCTAGCTTTATAAGTATGTATGTATGATATATATATATATATATATATATATATATATATATATATATATATATATATATATATATATGTGTGTGTGTGTGTGTGTGTGTGTGTGTGTGTGTATTGTAAAATTTACGATTAGTCCCTAGGCGCAACCCAACCGATAAAATGCGTCCAACGATCAATCTCTGCCAACAAAATGAGCAAAACAATAGCAAACGAGGAAATTTTAATATTTTTGAAGAAGTTATATCTCAATGCAAATTATTTGAGAAATGATTAATGTTGTATTAATTATATTAACCTATTTTGTTATGTTATTAGTAGTATTTACGATATGTGTTATGATATTAGTCATATTTAATTTTTTTAAAATTCAACGAATTAGCAATGCATGTAGGGTCCTCGTTTAATCTTCGCGTAGCCGATTAATCCCTTAACCACAATCCACCGACTAGCTAACGTTGAACGTTTTTTTACAACCATTATATATATATATATATATATATATATATATATATATATATATATATATATATATATATATAGAGAGAGAGAGAGAGAGAGAGAGAGGTAAGTTATTATGAGAATGCTTAAAAGGTTGAGAACACGAAAACATATCACATCCATCTAAATCTTATAAGTAATGGCTAAGAAAATAGGTCCATTTATGTCAATTGATAAAAAACATGTGTTTAAAATGTAAATTTTTTACATACAACTTTTTGATTCCTAAATATTAGCCTTCTGTCTATTCTTATCTATATGTTTAGAATAAAAGGAAGAAAGGAACCCTAACTCTTCGTTACAACAACGATCGTCTTCTGCCAAAATGTTCGTCACCATCATCATCTATCGCCACCTTATTCGAACAACCACCACCGCGTCGTACGACTTTTTTTTACCTCTGGCACAAGCCTAATACTCCTTCTCAGTCGCGCCCCATCGATCTTCACATCACATGTATTCCCTTTCTCTCTTTCTCATGTGCACCACAGACAACCACCATCGCGACAAAATCATCATCACAGGCTCCTACACCTCTAGCATCTTTTTCCCCGTAACCTGCAATTGTCGTTACCATCACCCTCAACTATTGGTGTTGAAAAACGACGAGAAGACGCTTATTGCAGTGACAACAATCACCCATCATGAAAACATGTTTCAATATGTTGTATACAAACCCTGGCTCGGTCCCTCAGCATACACGAGGCAAACCCCACCTTTTATGTATCAGGGAAAAAGCTCGTGCGCTGGGCATTCTCCATGTCTGCCCCAGCGTCGACTAGCTATCGGGTCCCTGACCTCGAAAAACTCAGGCGCTCCACACACCTTGAACTCCCTGAATGAGGGAGTTTGGGCCCGACCTGGCCTGCAGCAATATCGGCTCGGAAGTACCTGAGCCGCTCATCCATGATCTCCATCATCCCTTCCTTGATCGTCCCAAAAATCACTGGGGTAGCGTCAAGGATGCCCCTCGTAACCTCGGGTGCAATAAGCTCGCGCAGCCTCTCATCAATGGGCTTAGTACCATCTCCCGACCCATATACGTATCATGATCTTGATCCCCCAGCTCCATGTCGTGTCACCACCATACTGAACTGCAATACCATAAAACATAATGATCAGGATGTCCAAAAAGGGGATCCTTCCACACCGGTTCTCCTTAGAGCTTCCAGATCTAGCATTAGTTCGGGTACAGGTCCTGTGCTTTTAGTAGTACGGACCCAATACTACCTTCCACACCTACCTGAATGTTCCCCCAAAGATCTACATGATAAATCTAATTCTTCCTAGCACAAAACATATCTCACAGGCTCCTGCATAACTCAAATCCTAGGCTATCCTAAGATTTGCTCAATCCCATCAAATCAGAATCATAATAGACATAACAGGTTGCCTTATGCATGCAAATTATACATAGAACAAGATCATATAGACTTTCGAATAACAGACTATACCCTAAGACCACAACCATACAAGGAACAGGAAATAAGGCCAAATCAATCATTCTGAGGCTATAAGACCCTAACATTATATAATTTTGAAAGCATACACATAGCAAGATTCATACGATTATCATAATCCAAACATCAGTATAGCATGGCTAACATATTGGGGAACTACTTACTTGGGCTCGGCTGATCATGTGCATTGCACTCTCCCCTTTTTCCATATTAAGAAGTTGTTAACTTTTAATTTTTTGAAAATAATTTTACCATTTCCTTCATTTGAGTCCTAACACACTCGAGAGTGTGCCCGAATCCCTCAAACCAAGGCTCTGATACCAACTTGTAACATCCCAAATTTCCAAATAATTTCTTTTCATTTTTAATTAATCAAAACGTTCCCATAAAATATGAAATCTCAATGATAACTGTTTCAAAACCCATAACATCAACATTTCATTTCAAATATCAGAGTGTTCCTATATAAAATGTCGGAGAGTGCATGCCGCGTCATCCAACCTTGACCTTGCCCTTAGGCTCTGAAGTACCTAAAACAAATCAACAAACTATAAGCTAATGCTTAGCGAGTTCCCTAGAGGATAGCCCCACACAATCCATATAATCACATAATCCATATTAACTATATAAGCTACATAATCCATGCATACAAACATATAAGGATGTTGTGGGCTCCTCCCAAGGTCTTTTACCTACATGTCATGGGCTCCCCCATGGTCTTCACTTATTTTCATGAGCTCCCCCACATGGTCTTTACCTAGGAATGCCATGGGCTCCCTCACATAGTCTTATATCCACCTGCTACGGGCTCCCCCCGGGTTTTCCATGCAAATTACATAATAGTCAAATATCATATCATATATCATAGAAATATCTATCATACTACATAACTCATACATAAACATATATGGATGTGGTGGACTCCCTCCAGGGCGTTACTCCTATGTGCCATTGGCTCCCCCACATGGTCTTAACTACTTGCCATGGGCTCCCCCACATGGTCTTTAACTAGGAATGCCACGGGCTCCCCCACATGGTCTTATATCCAATTGTCACGGATAAGATAAGTCTAAGAGGCTAAAACACTCAAAACTAAGCTTAGGAAGAGGTTTAGGGAATGGAGAAAGGCCAAAGCTTCATAAAGTCGATGACTTTATCACTTTAGGGTCCTAGAGAAGTTCATATCTGAAGTTGCAACTTCAACTCATGCCCGTCTTCCAAAAATGGGTCTAAAGTGGCTAAAAGGAACCCTAAACTCTTGATTTGAGAGATCTATCAAGAGAATGATCAAGGTAACAACTTTTTACCTTCAGATGGTTGCTATAACTGAGTATATGTTGGATCTATAAGCTCCTTTTCGTTCCAAGCTCTTTAATCTTCAAGTTCTCCAAAAAATGCACCAAACACACACACTTTAGCCTTACACTCACTCAATGTGGAAGGTTATCTCGATTAGGGTTTGCTTCTGGGCTATAAAGACGATGATGGAGGCCACAATGAGCCATAAGTTCTTTATATAGGGTGCAAAACCTGGAAAAATTAGGGTTTTCCTTTCCAGCTCCTACTCGTCGAGTTGGGCCTCCTAACTCATCGAGTAAACCCTTCATTCTGCATCCAAAATGATCCCTACTCAACGAGTTGTAGCTCCCCAACTTGTCAAGTCCCAGTCCAAAACCCTAAAATGTTAGAGAAATAACTGATACCTAAAACAAGCGTTACAGACAAGGCAAACTTTGTAACGATCCAGACGACCGTGGGAGTCAAACTTGTGATGATACAACCAACGACAACCCACAATATTAGCAGATGAGGGTTTTGTAACAAGATCTCAAGTATGATTTGATAGAAGAGCAAACATCACGGAATCCATGGCTGCTTGCCAATTTGGATCACACATAGCCCGAGAAGTGGAGCGAGGAATGGGAGAGATGTATGATGTGGCTGAAATATTGAAGATTTGTTTAGGTCTTAGTGGACCAGTATAAGATCCGATAACCATAGGGTGACTAGAAGGAGGAGAGACATGAGTCGATTGCATGTTAGACAAGGGAGGCGAATCAGGAGCCGAGGATCCAACAAGAGATGGAGGAGTATCAGGAGCCAGAGATGGAAGTGGAATGGTAGACAAGGTATATATTGAGTCATCAAAAGTCAAATGAAGCATAGTCAAAGGAGGAGGAGCATAATGAAAATTAGAATTGGGAAGTGAGATTCATCAAAGACGATATGATGAGATAAGATGACTTTTTGAGTGATAAGATCTAAAAAATGATATCCGCGATGATCAATAGAAGGACCAAGATAGACACAAGAAGAAGAACGCAGAGTTAGTTTATGAGGGGTCGGGGAAGAGGTATTTGGGTAACATAGACAACCAAAAACTCTAAAGATGAGAGTAGCTGGGAGAGAATCCAAACAAAATCTCAAAAGGAGTCTTGAACTGGAGGATGGAGGTAGGAAGAAGATTTAATGTATGAGTGGCAGAAAGAAGGGATTCGACCCAAAACTTGGGAGGAATAGAAGCTTGAAACAACGAAGTACGAACTATATTATTCAATTTTGTTGTTTTGTTGTTAGGTATATGGACAAAAAAACCGAATTTTTATACCATGATTTAAAAAAAATCCAAAAGTGGTTGATTATTAAATTCACATCTATTGTCACAATGAAAAAGTTGTATATCGGTTTAGAAATTGATTTTACACATAAGAGCGAAATTTTTAAAAATCAAGAAAACATCAAACTTTGCACATAATGGAAAAACCCAAAGAAAGTGAGAGAAATCATCTAAAAAGAGAACATAATATTTAAAACCATTGATACTTGAAATTGGAGAAGTCCAAAGACAAAATGTATAAGATCAAACACATGATACGTGGTAGTACATGAAGATGTAAATGGTAAACAACAATGTTTTCTTAACTGAAAAGTGTGAGATAACTTAGAGTCTTTGTTAGAACACAAAATAAAATTATGAGGCTGAAGAAATTGAAAGGTAGATGAACCAGGGTGTCCAAGATAGCGGTGTTATTTGTCATACCAAACAACAACATGAGCAGAATAAGATGTTAGAAAATAAGGGATCGGAATAACAATAAATACAAACTTGGATAGATTCAAGGACCGTGTTTATCAAACACTTTCTGAAATCTGTAATTTGTCTCTTTTGCATGGGGTACACGAATTCATAAATGAGATAATCCACGAATAAACCAATCCGAATTACAGGTCTAATTCGAATTGAAAACACATAATACTTTGCTTAATGTGTTCTTGAAAGATAGAGAAATTATGATATAATTTCAAGTATATGAATGTTCAATCCGTTTTGGAACATCCACATGTTATTTATACTTGAGGGAAAGATGACTAAAATCGGTTAAACCAAAATTGGCACAAAAACATGAAAGTTATTGGACATAACCGACACCTATATAATCATGATGTCATTAGTGAGTTTTTGGTGGGAAAATACATGGTTGGAGTCTCACCTGATACAAAAATCCATTTAGGATTTGAGGCGCTGCACCTAGACCCCGCCAGGGGTGTAACTCCTTGGAACCCTACACCAAGGGGCGTTGCCCTCAGACCCCCATATTCCCGAGTTAACATTTATCACTCCGAGAGTGCACCCTACACCTCCTAACTCGGTTAGTAAATGGAACTCGATCTATCTCATTATTAATAATAATTACACCAAAATATGTTGATATACACTAAAATCACCAACATTCCTCCCCCATTTTATTGTAATCCTTAATTAACTAAAAGCAAACACAAAATCAAACTTATGCATAAATGAAAATATCTTGAAGATGGAATTTTCACATTAGTATAATATACATGTCAAATACTAAAGAATCAGGGTGTCCTAAGGATTGAACCCTTCGACCCATTTGAGTAACTGAAGATACTATACACATAAGTTAAACACAATATCTAATGTTTCATACTTGACACTTTTACATCCATGTGTCCAATCCATTCATGAGTGCATAAAAGCCTAGCCCAAGATTTATAAAGCGGCAACACTTCACACTCACATAGGTAGTCCTTCTATATCATGCATCAATTAATGCACTTTTTCAAAATAACTATCAACAACTTAATCAACCTACTTTAATAATACATGTTATAAGCACATACCTTGGGATGTAGTAAAATAATTGTGCTTCAATCTCCATAAGCAAGTTTTCCACACTAAATTCAACCTCTAACATTATATTAGAAAGGAATTGGATATCTCACCCATAGAGATATCAAGTGGGCCATAAACCCATCCCTACAACACAATTCTTTACCAAGTCTCTAGCTAACCCCTTCGTCAAGTGATCAACTAAGTTTTGTTGAGATCGAACAAACTCAATAGAAATCATACCACGAGTAATGAGCTCATATACCATGTTGTGCCTAAAACCCATATGTTGTGAATTTCCATTATACACTTGACTATATGCTTTTGCCAAGGTGGAAGCACTATCACAGTGTATAGAAATAGGTGATATAGGCTTTCTCCACAAAGGAATTTCATAGATCAAATTCCTTAACCATTCTGCTTCTTTTCCAACAGTTGCAAGGGGTAAATATTCAGATTCCATAATTGAATTTGTGATGCATGTTTGTTTGTTAGAAGCCCATGAAATGGCACCTCCACTAAGAAGAAACACCCAACCACTTGTAGAAGAGTGTTCCTCAACATTTTTAATCCAACTAGCATCTGAATACCCTTCAATAACTGAACGAAACCCTACATGAGTCAAACCAAAAATCATGGTTTTCTTAAGATACTTCAGCATTCTCCTACTGCTTGCTAGTGATGAGTATTAGGATTGATAGTAAAACTACTTAGCTTTCCTACAACAAACTCAATATCAGGTCTTGTGCTGGTCATAACATACATCAAACACCCAATGACCTTTGAATACTCAAGTTGTGAAACTGCTTCACCAGTATTTGCCATAAGTTCCATACTTGGATAAAAAGGAGTACTTACAAGAGCACAATATAAACAATTGAACTTCTTAAGCTATTTTTTAATATAATGATACTGTGAAATTAAGATTCCTTGATGTTCATGCTTAATTCTTATTCCAAGAATCACCTCTACCTCCCCCATATCCTTCATGGAGAACTGAGATGATAAAAACTCTTTGGTCATGTCAACTTGCCTTTGATCAGTACCAAAGATTAACATATCATCAACATACAAGCATATGATCACTCCTTTTCCATACTCATCAAACTTGCTATATATACACTTGTCTGATTGATTCAACTTGAAACCATGAGACTAGACAACATCATTAAATTTTTGATGCCACTGTTTTGGTGCTTTGTTTAGCCCATACAATGATTTAACCAACTTGCATACCTTATGCTCATTTCTAGGCATAATAAAACCCTCAGGTTGTTTCATATACGCATCTTCCTCTAAATTACCATTTAAGAATGTTTTTTTTAACATCCATTTGGTGAATCACCAAATTATGAAATGCTATTAAAGCAATCAATAGTCTAATGGTAGATATACAAGCAACTGGAGCATAAGTGTCAAAATAGTCAATGCCAAGTTTTTGTTTAAAACCTTGAATAACTAATCAGCAACTGGAGCATAAGTGTCAAAATAGTCAATGCCAAGTTTTTGTCTAAAACCTTGAATAACTAATCAATCCTTAAACTTGTCAATTGATCCATCAACTTTCACCTTCCTTTTCAATATCCACTTACAACCCAAAGGTTTGCATTCAGGAGGAAGATCAGACAACACCCAAGTATTATTCCCCATGATCGAATCTATATCATCATTTATTGCTTCTTTCCAGAAAGAAACAACTTGAGATTTCATTTCTTCATCAAATGTTTTAGGACCTTGCTAGGGGCCCTGCCCCTAGACCCCGCCAGGGGTACAACCCCTTGGAACCCTGCACCCAGGGGTGCTTCCCTCGGATCCTCGTATTCCTGAGTTCACATTTATCATCCGAGTGTGCACTCGCACCTCCTATCTCAATTAGTAAATGGAGCTCGTCCTATCTCATTATTAATAATAATTATCAAAATATGTTGATAACACTAAAATCACGAACATCGGAGACGGGCATGACTGGCGAAGGGAGAGCATGATACAATTCATGATGGTCACTATTGCATCGTTATAAAGAGATACTTGTTTTAATATCCTTCATAGTGAAACCAAAAGGAACAAATTCAATAAAAAAATTATTGGTGGTTAAGCGACAAACATAAATAAGTTTTTTAACAATTTTATTGGAAACAAGAATATTTTTTAAAGATAAGTGATTATTGGAGAACGGAAATAAAGTTTGTCCAATAGATTGAAAAGGAAGGAAAATACCATTACCAACCATAATGAGTTTGAAAGTACATGTAGTTAGAGAGTGCATTATACCTTGATTAAAAGGCATATGTGAGCTTACACCAGAGTCCATGTAGTAATTGTTGTTGGGTGGCAGTTGAACGGACATAGCTTGAAATATTGATGCGAGATCCATGAGTTGAGGTTGCCCATATTGAGAGACATGACCACCAAAATATGTGTTAGGTGGCTGTGGAGATGAGTGAATTTTTTTTTTGTTGAGGAGATCCACAAATTTGCAAAAACTGGCTTGAAAACGGTTGTGTTTGCTATCCAAAAAAAATATGCTGTGGGAGTTGTTGTGGAGAACCGAGAAGGGAATTTGGTTGCAACTATTGGGGATCACATGAGGGAGCATCGAAAGGAGAAGTAGCTACAACAAAGGTAGTGGAGGGCTGCTGTTGGGCAACAACAGGAGGCTGTCGCATGTGGGCAGCACCGTAGACTGTTGGGGAGGCTCCAAGAATGCTTGTTGGCTGAAAAAAGTGAGCTCCGGGATGCGTTTGAGTACCAAAAGAGATCTAATTTTGATCTTGCACTCCTTGTGTACCTGAAAAAGAATTAGAGATAGTGGAAACATTAGTATTACCCTCCCCTGGAATCAAAACACCGATTATTTTTACCCCTATTAAACTTATTGTTTGATTTGCCACTGGTGGATGCAAATATGTACCATACACCAGGAGATGTAAATGTTGAATCACCAATTGGATCAATCGATTCTTCACGAGATTCATGTAGGAGGAGCAGGTTCTTGGCCTCAAGAAAAGATGGAAAAGGACTAGTATTTGTGATGACATCCACAATGTTGTGATGGGATGGTGGGAGTTGGCGGAGGATTTGCATCACTAGCTCAATTTCATCAATATTTGATTCACAATCTGCGAGTGCTTCATCCAAATTCTTTAATGTATGGCAAAATGTTGTGATAGAGAAGGACCTTTTCTTGGTATTACAAAATTGCACTTGAAGTTGGAGCATTCAGGAGATTTTGTTGTTGAGGAAGAATTCAACAAGTTTGTGCCAAAGGTCTTTAGCTATGCAATTATCACTAGATATAATTTGTTAAAGGTTAGTATCACAGGTACTATAAAGCCATGATTTGGTCCATGAATCAATGGCCTCCCAATCTTCAGCATCATCACCTTAGGGAGTAATTTGCCATTTATTTGATCATACACCTTATCCCCTTTACACATGTATAAGAATATTGTAACAACGTAAAATTTCTAATTTAATTTTTCATTTTTAAACCACAAAATGTATATCATATCATAATCTCAAATCCATAACAACAGTGTTTTCAAAACAAATCCCAAGATCTCTCTAATGTGAACTCCATCGGTGTGGGTGTGTACGAGTCAAGCCGTCGCCTTCCCACGGTCCTCGCTGGTACCTGAGACATCAAACACAACAACTGTAAGCATAAATGCTTAGTGAGTTCCCAAAATACCACATACCACAAATACGCCACTCGAGGCTAAACCCGACCCTCCGGTCAAGATGTCTCAGCGGGACCCTCCAATCCCGCAGCTTGTCGGACCCTCCGGTCCAGTCATAGCTCATTAGGCCCTCTGGCCCGGTCTGAATCGTTGGACCCTCCGGTCCGGTCTATATAATCATACAACATACAAATAACACATAGCATGTAATCTCTAATATAACACATAATCTCATACATAGCACACAAGACACTCTGGTCAACTCAGAATACCACTCAAGGTAACGTATAGTGAGAAGACTCACCTCGCTTAACTTGGTAACTCGGAAAACCTCGAACTCGGTGAATAGGACCTAGCCTCCGCCTAATCATATGAAATATACACTCGTCATCAACATAATTTCCCAAGGCTAGACCAAACTCTCTAAACACTCTTAGGAAGGGTAAAAGACCATTTTACCCCCTTGCTTGGCTCAAATACACTAGAGTTGACTAAACCCTAAAAGTCAACAAAAGTCAACCCTCTCCAGGTTACGCTGCGCGTACCAACATGTACGCTGGGCGTACCCGGAGCTTCCACAGAATCGGGATACGCGACACTCTACGCCGCGCGTACTGGGATTACGCCCAGCGTAACACCCAGTTCCCTTATCCCATTCATTCAGACCTTAATATGTTAAGACTTTCGTCCAAACTCCAAATCCAACTCCTTTTATACGACTTAACCCATAAAGTCGAGACCTTTATGCCTTTGCATGGCTGTAGAGGTCACTTTGTGCTCAAAACACCATTTCTCTTTCCAAAATGGAACTATAACTCATGCATGACACTAGATCCACGACCAAGACTGGATTTTTATGAATCCTTAACATCAAACACACTAGAAGAGGCCAGATTCATGCTCATGGAGACTATTTTCACACAAAGTCTCAAACTTTGGACCCAAAAACCCTAAAATGGTCCCAAGAATCAAAACTTAAGAAGAACAAGGAAAGCTCTGAGCTTTTTACCTCAAAAGAGATCTCCAACCACTGTAGAGAACGGATCTACACTTGTTCTTCCACTTCTAGCACCAACAATGGCTCCTCCTTCCCTTCTTCACCTTGAAAAGTTAGCTCTAAGCTCAAAACATACACACACACACAGGCTAAGGCACGGATCTCAGCTCTCAAGGGACTCACTCAAGGAATATGGTGGCTAGGGCAAAGGGCCACATGTTCCTTTTATAGTGCATAAGCCAGAAATTAGGGTTTTCATCTGGGCTCACTACGCCCAGCGTACCCCTGAGTACGCCCAACGTACTCTGTCAAGTCCGCGTCCAAATTAAGCGCATGAGTACGCGCGGCGTACACCCCAGTACGCCCAACGTATTCACCAATTCAACATACAACTCAAGGGACTAATCTTGCCAACTTTCAAAATAGAAGGGCCATAAAGCTTACCTAGATTTTGGGCTGTTACAAATATACATTTCCATAGCTTGTATTTATACCCATCAACTGATAATTTGAAGCTAAACTGATTGTAGACATTAGTTAGTGCAAAGACGAGTTGACTAGCAGTGGGAGATGTGGTGGAGCTCAATGATGTCAAGGTGGACATGCCAGCAAGATAAAACTCAAAAAGTAAATTTAAAAAAGCTAAAAAATAATAAATATAAAGCTTAACCATAGGTAAGGAGAACTTAAATCTACGAAAACAGCTTATTTTGATGAAGGTGAGGGTAACACAAGAGAAGGCAGGAGTGTTAGGCCTTGAACCAGTCGATGCCAGCGATCAGTACACCGATGGAGTGCTGTTGTGATCAGAAAGACAACACATGGAGCAGTCACTAGCAGGAGGGAAGAAGTGAGCAACAACCAACGGCTGTTGAGCAGCGAAAGATGACAATGGATGAAGATGTCAGAGGTAGCAGCAAAAAAAAATCGTATGGTGCTTTAGGTTGTACGATCGCTTTGCAGGCTTGATACCATGTTGAGTAATGTGAAACCTCGTTGATTAAGGTTACGTGTATTGAAACAATATATATAAGATACAAGTTACACAAAGGTTCCTATGCTATACAAAAATATAAAAGAGAAAACCAAACTATTTAACTAGAAATAATGTGTAATGGATTCTAATATAGCTAAAAAGTAATACCTATGGTCATATAATTTGTTTAGATGACCATATGTGTCATTTAGCAACATATAATAAATGTAACAAATCAAGTGTTGTAAGTAATTTATGGTCAAGTTATATTATATTATGTTTGGTTAATAATTAGTATTTTTCATGATAAAATAATAAAATATGTGATGGTAAGTATTTTATGGTGGCGTTTTTATTAATTGTTTGTGTGTCTATATGTATCGGTTAGCCACTTACTTGTAACACCTATTTTCCAGAATAGGTAAGTTGAGGACCTAGAGGGACAAAAGGTAAGATTTTTGGGGAAAAACTAGTTTCATGATGTGGTGAATGGAGCACCACGACGTGGCTACCAAATGCATGAAACGTGCATTTTTTGTAACATCCGAAAAACACAACCAATTTAAAATTTTCAAAGCAACACTATTTTCATTAAAATGCTCACAAAAGGTTTTCAATATAATTCATTTAAGTATTCCCAGAATCACGTTGTTACAAAATCATGAGGAACGGTACGATCGCGCCTTCGCCTTGCCACAGTCTCCTGAAGAACCTGAAAAACATTAAACCACAACTGTAAGCCCGAAAGCTTAGTGAGATACCCCCAAAATACCAACCACGCATACGCCTTTCCAGGCCGTGACCTTCCGGTCCAAAACATATAAATCATACATAACAAAACAGATCATAGAACAATCATGCATATCGGGTCTATCGTGACTGGTCCGCCTTATCAGGCCTTCAGTCCGTCGGATCCATCCTCCGGGTCTAGTCATGTCCTCTGAGTCTACAGTGGGGTTGGTTCGCCCGCATTGGGCCTTCAACCCACCTGGTCCACTCTCCGAGTCTACAGTGTGACTGGTCCGCCCGCATCGGGCCTTCAGTCATCCTGGTCCACTCTCCGAGCCTCGGCACGTCTGGTCCGCCCTCGTGGGGCCTACAGCCTATCCGGACCGCTCGCTGGGCCTTCGGAACAACCGGTCCGCCCTGGGTATCTTGGCCTACAGCACAAAGCAGGACCCGCCTCAGCCCATCTCTAATCCAAACAACCATGTGCACAAAACATACAGTCATATAACAATCATAATCAACGGACCGAGTAAACAGATCACATAGCATATCATTACCCTAACCGGGCTACCGCCCTATTCGATCACTAGCATAGCATTACTCAACATATCGAGAACTAACCTTTGCAAGGTCCCCTAGCATGTACCATCCTAACTACCAGGATGCAGACACAACCAGCACTAACATGATAAACGTAACTGAACCTCAATACAATAAAGGGGCGGCCTTGGTGCCTTAGACCCTGTTGATATAGTGAGGATAACTCACCTCGAACTGACGACTGAAAAGATAAGGTCCCGCTGCTCCGAACTCTGACACAACTCCTCCACTGAACATCAAACAATAACCCAATAAACTCCCATGATTACCAAAATACCCCTGGAAGACAACTGGTCAAATCCTTGGTCAAAGACAAGGTCAAAGTCAACCTCTGACTGACCCTACTCGCCGAGTCAACCCTATGACTCGCCGAGTCCCCATACTCAGAACTTCGCTTAACCCGCGACCTAACTCGCCGAGTCACCCCAAGACTCGCCGAGTTCAACGACTCTGAGTCCACTCGCCCTTGACTCACCGATTCCTTAAGATTCCCTTTCTACACGTCGAGTATCCCCTTTTTACTCGACGAGTTCCTCCTGGAAGAATCGTGGGGCCACCCCGACTCAACTCGCCGAGTCTGAAGAACGACTCGACGAGTCCCAGTTAATCTTCAAGCTACTCGCCGAGTCTGAAGAACAACTCGGCGAGTCCATGCCATGCAGACGAGCAACTGCTTCCTGCATTACATATGGTCCCGAGATATACAATAATGGGACTTTCTGGACTTCTAAACATCTTATTACTGGGGTATAAACCTTTGTATAACAACATAGTAATCCATCAAATCACCAAAAGGGTTTCACAAACCCTAATCCCATAACACATCAACATAGCAGAGGATAATTCGATTTCTTACCTGAATAATGTATCCTCTGTGTCCCCAAACTTCAGAGCTCAATCCCCTTGATCTTCCTTTGGCCAAAATCCTTCCTCTTCTTGCACTACAATCTCTTCCAAGTCACTAATGGCCTTCAAGCTTGCTCTAGGTGCCACAATCGTTTAGGGTTCTCCACAATCGGCCAAAAGACGAACAATGACGACAATACAACCCTTATATACGACCCAATACGAAACGGTTAGGGTTTCTGCTGAACAGCGTCGACTCGCCGAGTCCATATCTGGACTCGTCGAGTCCAGTCGCGAACCCGCGACCAAGTCTGCGATCCTACTCGGCGAGTCTAGGATCCGACTCGCCGAGTCCCCTCTTAAATCACCCCCAAAAACATAATTATATCAATATCTGAAATTCCGGGCTGTTACATTTTTAGATTGCTGCCATGACTTGGCAATAGCAATGTCACGACGTGGCAGCTGTTGTAGCCCCAACCCATGATTTTTAGGGTTTCCTCCATATATAAGCACCTAATCTCAAGGATTAGGTTATCCTCTTCAGCCCCCAACCCTTCATCAAAGAAACCCTAGCCTTCATGGTTGTTTAGAAGCTTGTTTGCTTGATTGAATACCTTGTTCTTGGATTTTGGTGGAACTTGAGGAAGGAGAAAGATCATTTTGGTTCAAAGGAGCAAGGGACCAACTTGTAATCATCATCGTCTTCTGATTTCTGAGCTATTTGAGGTATAAAGTCATAAATTGGCATTTCTTCTTATAGATTCAAGTTTGGGGTCATTTTGGTGGTTTGGTCCTTCCATGGATGCTCTTAGATTTTAAGGAACTCCAGAGCTTATTATGGTCCTCTTGTGGTCTCTATGTTTGTGGTAATTGAGAATGGAGTCTTGGTTGGAGTTACTTTGTGTCCATGTTCAAGATTTTGCCTCATTAAGGAGTTATTGGATTTAGAAGTGTATCTATTGCATTGTGGTGGAGTCCTAATGGATAAAGTTGGAAACTTTATCCATTAAGTCATTAAAAAGGACTAGATCTGAAGTTATGGGTTTAGATATGTAAGGATTAAGCTCTTAATGAAAAATATGGGAATCTACCGATTCCCACAACGTGGAAATGGGTTTGCCACAACATGGTGGTTCTCTGTTTTGCAATTATTTTGCCATGGTATTCCCACGACGTGGCCAAGATGTCTCCACATCGTGGTGAGTGTTGACTTGGTTGACCATCAAGTTTTGTTGACCGTTGACCATTAACTTTTGACCCATTTGAATTTGCGTCAAAACTGAAGAGAATTAGGTTATTGATTAAGGATTTATCTGTATTTGGTGCCAGTTAGTTCATAGTGGTGATCGGTGTTAAGAGTGAGGGAGTTGATGTGTTTCCTTGGGTCCTCGATCTCGGTTAGTTTCTTCACTATATTATGTGTTATAGTATATATATCCTTGCATGCTAGGATATAAGAGTAGTTGTTGCTAGTTAGAGTACTAGGGTTCGGTGATCGTCTAGTTAAATGCCCTAGGAGTTGTATGTAGTTATGTAGGATAGCCTGAAAACTCTTGATCTAGGCTTTCTTACATGATCCTTGTTTGGTTGTGGCTCTAGAGTGGGATCACATGTTTGACTGCCTATCTCACCTCTAATTATATACAACTATGCATTCATTAGTGATCTACCAGTAGTGACGTAGAGCGTTGTATGAGGCTTGGTATTTGTAGTGAGTTGTTAGACATGTATACTAGTGTAGATAGTTGCATGTGTTTATGTTCTTGTTTGATTGCTTGTTTGGTTTATATGTCGACATATTGGGTGGTGGGTTGAGGCGGTCCTGCTTTGTACGGTAGGCCAAGATATCCGAGTGGGCCAGTGGTGTGTTGTAGGCCAGATGCAGACCAGTTATAGGTTGTAGGCACAAGAAAGGGGACCATAAAGGGACTAGAGGCCTAGGTGAGTGGTCCATGTGTACTGTAGGCTTTGCGAGGCGGTCCAGTCAGACTAAAGGCTCGTATGTGTGTATGTGTGTTCATGCATTATATGTGTGTTGTGGTGTGTAGTATTATGAGGGAACTCACTAAGCTTTGGCTTACAGTTGTGGATTAAATGTTTTTCAGGTACCATTGGTGATCGTGGGAAGGAAAAGTCATGTTTGTACACACTCATAAGACTGAAGGCTTCACGAGGCGGTCCAGTCAGACTGAAGGCTCGTATGTGTGTGTGCATGCATTGTATGTATATTTTGGTGAGTGGTATTTTGGGGGAACTCACTAAGTTTTGGCTTACAGTTGTGGATTAAATGTTTTTCAGGTACCATTGGTGACCGTGAAAAGGAAAAGGTGTGACTATACACACTCATCAACAGCATTGGGGATTCTGCATTTATTATATTACTCTAGTTTTCAAACAAGTGTATTTTGGAACAAATGAGTTTTCTTAACTTGGGCTTTATAAAAATGGTGTTTTATCTTAATTAAAAATGATTTTTTTTGTGAAAATGGGATGTTACATTACTAAACTTAACAAAACATGTGATTGTAAGTATATTATGGTGACGTTTTTTAATTGTTTGTGTGTCTATATGTATCGTTTAGCCACGGTCGAATAATGTGGCCAAACATCACCATTTGCCACGTGTTTGTGTTTGTGTTTGGTTTATAGGAAAGAATGTGTAATGGATTTTAAATAAGACGATTCAGAGATATATCCATGGATTTAAATCAAACATTTCAAAGTTGGGATCATCATTTTATGAAGAAAGCATACAATATGCTTTTACATCAAAAAGAAGATGAATTTGTGTGTACTAAGAACTATTAGGAGCATAGTGACATTCTTAATCTTATATGAATAAGATATAATTTATAATAAAAAAAGTTGATTTAAGCATATAAAGTAATTAAAAAAATAACTTCTAATAACCATGTGTTTCTTTGATCTGGAACTGCACCACAATAAGCCAAAATATATTGTTATTATGGATAAAAATGTAAGAATGTTGTTATTATGGGTAAAAACAAAAGTACACTGCTATTATGGGTAAAAAACAAAAGTACATTGTTATTATGGGTAAAAAATTAACTTCTATAACCATGCGACTTAATTACCCGTAAACCTGTAATTTTTCCCAATCAATCCCACCAATGTATACCTCCATTCTTCCATCTGGCAACACCTTTCTACTTTGATGGACCATGAAAAAAGGAAGCTATCATTGTAAGGTAAAATACTGTTGGATTAGTGTCTAAGTCCATAACTATTTTGGTATGTACTTGACCCGATTATGAGCATGGTCCTTTTGGGTTGCCTTCACCATAGCAATATGTAGGATGAATTAAGGAGAGAGAGTTTTAAATATGATTTATTAATATATTATGAGAATAATATATTAAAGGAGAAATCATATTGTTTAATTAATATTAGTCAATAATTAATTATGAATTAATTTTGTGGCTAAAAGAGATTAATTAAACTTAGGGGACTGGACTGCAATTATTGGATAATTGAGTTATTGGGCTAAGGAATGCTAAAGGAACAAGGGGTGAACGAAATTATGATGGAAGCCCATCATATTTTCGTCCATGGCCTTATCCAGAAGGTTCCATGGGCTGCTTAGAGTTTAAGCTGTCCATTAGGGTTTTGACTGAAACCCTAGCAGCCCACACAAGTATATAAAGGACCCCTTAGGCTCCAAAAACGTGGAAAACTGATTCTCTAGGGTTTCTAGTCGTTTTTGGGCAGCCTCTCTCTTCTCCTCTTCATCCAAGTTGTATATGGTGTTTGTGACTCCATTAGAGGTGCAACACTTGAGGCACTAAGCTTTCTAAGGCCAATCCAAGCAAGGAATTGATTGTTATTGCTATATAACAATCAAAGGTAATTCTCTAAACCCTAATTCAGTTTATAATATGTTAGATCTAAGTTTATTAGTCTTGGATTCAAAGCATGTACAATAGAGAAACCTAGATCCAAGCATTAGGGTTTGTATGAGCACATAGGATTGTTCTTATGCATAAAACCCATCAAATACAACTTAATCTTCCTTTTCATTTTTCATGGTGGAAATTGGTAAATCGTCATTTACCTACCTTCAAATATTCTGCAACTAGATTACGACATCCCTCTTCTAGGTTGTAGAGTATTGTGTTGGATCCTAGCTTGATGTTTCATTTGGGTGTTACATCAAGAATTCTAATCAACATAACTTGAATTTTCTCCCGTTTTGTAGATGTCTGAATCTTACAATGGTCTTCCCAAATCCCATGGAACAAGTTTTCCAAATGAAGATGACGTTCCGAGATACGATCAAGGAAATGAGAGTCATGCTTCACTTCCTCCACCTCCTCCAATTGTTCTCCCTGACCTACAAGTTCAAAGGCTTGAAAAGTTCAAGCTCACTCAAGCCCTTTTGGCATGTAAACATGAAGATGGGAAACCTGTGTGTGCGCACGTCTTAGAGATGAAAACACACATTGATAGGTTAAACATGTTGGGTGTCGAGATTTCAAATGAGTTGGCTGTTGACTGGGTTCTTCAGTCACTTCCTGAATCATATAGTGAGTTCGTTAGAGAGTACTATATGATGGACCACGACGTGACCCTTATTGATCTCACCTATTTGCTTATAGCTGCTGAATCAGCGATTATTTGGCGTGCTAATCAAGCAAATTTTTCTGGTGAATTAAACTCCCAAACTTCAATGGACACTGGCAACATTGGAAGTCCAGAAAGAACTGAGTCTGTGATTGTCCGATGTGCTGTGCCAAAGGAGTCCATTTGCTTTTATTGCCAAGAGAAGGGGCATTGGAGACGAAGTTGCCCTAACTACCTGAGAGATCTAAGAGATGGGAGAGTCAAGTCGTATGGCTCTACTTCAGGTAAAATCCATTATCTAACTCTTTTAAGTTCCTATTCTAGATTCTTAATACATGATGTGATACGATTGCATTTTGATGTTTTGTAGGATCGAAGAAAAGAGAGGAAGCTTAAGGGAAGAAGTGAGCTGAATCTAACCGTGAAGAAATGGATTTCGATCGCATTACTTGAAGAATGGATTCTTGAGCTACTACTTGGAGTTAGAATAGATTGTTAAGAAATATGTAATAACATAGTTTTTCAATTGAATTGCATTGTAAGGACAAAATTTTTCCGCAATAAAATGAATTTTGATTTTATCTTATTTATTTATCCTTGCAATGGCATGTATGAAAAATTGATGTTTGAATGTTTCTATTATTAGCAATAATGGATTTTGATTCTTAATTATGTTATTTGTGGACATATCAAAAGTTTACCAAATAGGGAGACTTTCTCATCGCCCAAGTTTCAATTGGACAGAAACTTGGAATCATGCAATGTGTATTGTATGATGAATGAAAAACTTTCACATTTGGGAAACTTAGACTAATTCTTTGACAAAGTGTCAATTGAAGGACTAGGAGATCAAGTACACTAAGTTGTGCGTTGATCAAGTCCACCACAAGAGTGACAAAGATATTCGTCATGATTTACTAAAGTTTAGTAAATATGATTATACTTATCAGATTAAGTGTAATTCTGAGTTGATTGAAAGAGTTTCAATGAATAGTAGAACGAATAAAGAAGAATCAAGTAGGCAGAAAGATAAAAGTTTCTCTATTCTAAGAAGAAGGGAGAGTACCTTTTATTGTGTTTTATGATAAGTCTTAAAGATTAAGAACCATGTCTAAATAGATCCTCTAAGTGAATCTTAGTACAATTGCATGTCTAAGAAGAGGAATCAAGTATTATAGAAATGGTTAAATCAATAAGTCAATCATACTTCGTTCCAATATCAAGTCTTAGAGTCAAGATTGTGACATTGAGTGAAAAGTCTTAAGTAGGTTTATAACACTCATCAAATGTGGAACTTGGAAAAGTTTTCTTATTCTTGCACATTTGAAATTGGTAAGTTGTGCTGTCTTGGATAAAACAAAGACCAACTAGGACCAATTATGTGAAGTGTTTTGTCTTGATAAGAACTACACTAACTATTGAATATTTGATTTGTCAAGAAATGTTTCTTGACAAGAGAATTTTATATATCAAGGAGTCAGTGGGAGTCTTAATGGTCTTGAAGGGTTTCAAGAACAAATCAAGAATAAACCTTATAGATCATCACTAGCACACGACTTAAGGTTTACAACTTGTCGTACTGACATTATTTTGTTTCTTTGCCATTCCAATTGAGTTAATTGTGTATGTGAGCTCTATGAGTTCTCATTTGATTGCATACTAGAGCCTTAGTCGATGAAAAATACATTGATATGTAAGGACAAGTTACTAAACTACTTGGAAGACATAGTGGGCACTCGTGTTACCATAAGGCAAGAAATCAAGATTAAGAAAGTTCAGTCCATATGAGTTTGGATTTGTCGCAAACCTTGGTTTTGGCTAATTCACATGGATAGGAATTCATACACCGTAAGATCTAAGTATCATAAGATTCCCTCCTTCATGAAAATGACTGTGAGGAAATGCTTTCACTAAGAGAGATCTTAAGAAGATAGCAATTGTGAAAATTGTATTCTCAAATTCGATTATGGTTACAGCATCCCTTTCCATAGTTCGAATTGTGAGATTTGGCAGTTAGTTTGAACATTTAGAACTTAGTAACATAAATTCTGAATTGTTTAAGCACACATATGAGCTATCTAAGGCAAAGGTGTATAAGTTTAAGAAGCTTAGATAAAGGCTTATCGAAGCATCTGGTATTAGAAATATGAATTTCAGAAATTCAATAGGCATTGTTTTCTGGAAGTTCATTTGTTTTCTGAATACATGTCAAAGCTAGTGGGAGCATAAGTGTTATGCTTATATAATAATAATCATCATGATAGTGGGAGCATAAGTGTTATGCTTGTATGATTATTATGGCAAGTATTGCAAGTTAGCAATATTAATTATAGAAAAACAAAGATTCAATTTGCAAAGTTGCATGGGTTGAAAAATTGTTTTGCTATAATTAAGGGAGAGAATATTATACTTCATTTCGATATCTAAAGCTTAGATTGAGAAATTTTAATATTTTCAGTCAAAGGATACATTGTGTGTTCTCAAATTTCGATTATGATTACGGCATCCCTCTTCATAGTTCGAATTGTGAGAATGTGACACATAAAATATTATGGCAGAAGATTGATAAAGTATCATATCTTTATGTAAGACATTATGCATCATGTCCCATATGCTTCAGGTATAGGATCGATTGCAAATGCTATAATATTTTACCATTCTAAAAATTTTCCATATGTCTAGCGCATTATAAGGGAAAAAGGACTAGAATTGGCTTTGACTAAAATTATTAAACAACTATAAAAGGACGATCCAAAGTTCGCTGAGGATTGGTCTCTTGTGAGTAGTTGGAAGTATGGTATTGGATGGACCATATCGACATTATTATGAATAGATAAGATTCTATTAAGAATGAGCTGTCATATGGCAAATGTGGAAATGTTTCCATATTGGGAGTTGGATATTGAGATTCTGTGTCTAGATTAGAAAACTTTATGCAAGAAGGATGTTCAAAGGAATATACTTTGAATGTGAGACTTCACGTCTATGGAATTGTCTTGTAACAATTTCTAAGAAAGTACTTTTTAATTTCATTAGCCAAGTCTTGGTGACTTTTGTGCTATGATTTTACGAAAGGATCGTTGCGTAAAATGTTAGAATCTAGCATATTCTAGTAGTGGAAGAACCTTGTGTTCTTACACTAATAATGGGGATTGAGGAATTGTGGAATGAGAATCATTGGAAAAGTTTTCAATTGTTCTATTTCACAAAGCATGGACCATAGGAAACAAAGTGTGCATGCTTAGAGCATGATACAATTGTTGTTGTAATTCAAGTAATGAGTTGATTATCCAAAACATTAAATGATAAATAATGAGTGATCAATATGGTGGATAAATAGAAGTGTTTTATTTACTCTCACAAGTTTGGGGCCATATAGGATTAAGTATTATTGTCATGTTTCAGTTTGCATGTTTTGACTTCCAGAATAACTAGGTTATTCAAACATCCACAGTCGGTCATACGTTGGGAGTAGGTATGAATAAAGACTGTCATGAATCTGTCTGTAGATTGTCTGAAGTGTTTAGACATGGCACAAGTTTGCTGTAGAGTTCATGAGTGCTTTGATAAGATTAGAGTATTGGATTAAACCCACGCTCACTTGGATCACTTCATGGTTTTATCACGAGTAATTAGTGAGACGATAATATTGTATATTCTTGAAACCGAGACGTGTGAGTTGTTATTTGTTGGTCGGTTACACATTGATAATAAGTAAACGCACCAATAACTTGGTGTTATAAAACTTATTGTTGTGTGTGATTTGATCAGTAAATGCAAGAGAAAATTTGAGTCAAAGTTTATCCATTCCTTTTACCCAAAGTGGGATAAAAGCGATATCATTGGGCCTCTCGATGATTTAATGATGACACCTAAGCGCTTGGCCAAGCTGGGACTAAGTTGATGTGTTCAATTGTAGTCTGTTATCAGGCGTCATAAATCAGAAGTCGGGAAACAGTATAGAGAGAATGATTAAAATTCATGTCTTATGTCTATACGATATCTTGAGAATGGAGGAATATATAATCCCTTATCTAGAGGACACGCTATCTGATAAGATCAGAGTTGACAACGGCTTTTGAAAGCTACGATTGCTGATCAGGTTCTGAAGTCATACGGAAAATAGTTATTAGACTTATCCAAGTGGGAGACTGTTGGATTAGTGTCTAAGTCCATAACTATTTTGGTATGTACTTGACCCGATTATGAGCATGGTCCTTTTGGGTTGCCTTCACCATAGCAATATGTAGGATGAATTAAGGAGAGAGAGTTTTAAATATGATTTATTAATATATTATGAGAATAATATATTAAAGGAGAAATCATATTGTTTAATTAATATTAGTCAATAATTAATTATGAATTAATTTTGTGGCTAAAAGAGATTAATTAAACTTAGGGGACTGGACTGCAATTATTGGATAATTGAGTTATTGGGCTAAGGAATGCTAAAGGAACAAGGGGTGAACGAAATTATGATGGAAGCCCATCATATTTTCGTCCATGGCCTTATCCAGAAGGTTCCATGGGCTACTTAGAGTTTAAGCTGTCCATTAGGGTTTTGACTGAAACCCTAGCAGCCCACACAAGTATATAAAGGACCCCTTAGGCTCCAAAAACGTGGACAACTGATTCTCTAGGGTTTCTAGTCGTTTTTGGGCAGCCTCTCTCTTCTCCTCTTCATCCAAGTTGTATATGGTGTTTGTGACTCCATTAGAGGTGCAACACTTGAGGCACTAAGCTTTCTAAGGCCAATCCAAGCAAGGAATTGATTGTTATTGCTATATAACAATCAAAGGTAATTCTCTAAACCCTAATTCAGTTTATAATATGTTAGATCTAAGTTTATTAGTCTTGGATTCAAAGCATGTACAATAGAGAAACCTAGATCCAAGCATTAGGGTTTGTATGAGCACATAGGATTGTTCTTATGCATAAAACCCATCAAATACAACTTTAACCCTTATACTTTTTTAAATACACATACCTGAACAAAATTAGTTACCAAGTTTATTCTTTCAAATCCACATAATGCACAAAAAATGAAAAAAAATTAACATGAGTATAGGCACTTCCTTTATCATATTCAGTGATCCCATAATTATAAGTCAAATATTTTATATTCTAGTTCATAATTCATCATCCTAACAATGTACTACATAAGTAAATAAAAAACAATAACACTATTCATTTTATCCATATATATTAAATAAATCAAAAAATGGATACATTGTAATAGTGTACTACATAAGTAAACTTTTTAACTTTTTATATTTAGCTTTTGAGCTACGCACCAAAATCCTAAAGTTTATAGATTGGATGTAAACAAATATAAAGTTTACAAATGGGATGAATAAATATTAATATTTGCAAGAAAGACTCATACATTTTCATTCAAGACAATGGAATGATCAAGATGTCCAACACCAAGCATTACTTGAAACAGATTCTTAAGTGTGAGCCCTCTTTCTATTAATTCATACTTATAACCTTTATGATCTTCAATACAAGAGGCATGGTATAACTAAGCATCAACATTAATAAAAGGGTGAGTTGCAGAGACATAGAATATGGACCATGTCATTTGGTAATTGTAGCCATAACTTGTTTGGAACACAAGAGAATTGTTTGTATACATAGATTTGATACATAAAAAAGAAAGCAAATTCAAGGGACTTATGACTATTACCTATGTAGACATTGCAAATACCAAACTTACAACCAACTTTGAGTAGAATCACAACACCATCATCATTACCGCCATATCACCATCTCACAACCTATGCTTCCACCAATAAATCAACGCCAGACTATGTTAACCAAACCTAGATCTAGGGTGCATGTACACTTAGGATTAATTTTTGAATTCTTTCGTTGCCTTAATCTAGTGTAACGATGCATAGAAAACCCAACATAAAATTCTTAGGGGAGTTGTTAGTAGAGATGCTAATTTCATTAGCAGCTTAGCCATAAAGAGAGCCAAAAATGCTGTGAATTTGATGTGCCTTCTTCCACAATTATCTTGCCCCAGAGTGAGCTCCTTTTGCTTCAGTCTTGTATGGGTATTGCTAAACTTTTCTTTAGGTTGAGGACACACCAACCCATTCACATGGAGGAGGCAACGTTGCTCTTTGACAAAGGATTGTGCAGAGCGATAAAAGACATTGTGGTTTATGGTGGCCCTTTCTTTGGCAACATACATTGGTGAATTGCTTCCCTAGCTATTAAGTTTGGTAGTTTTGGTTTGTACTCGGCAGTAAAGGTTACCTCATATGTTTTTGTTGTCTTAAAGGTCCAATCTTGGGTTAGGTCTTACAAGACCACATCTTACGGGATAACAACTATTATGGATTATGATTATGCTTGTTCCTTGGATTCTCTTCGTAACATATTTCCAAGCATTGACTTTAGCAGTTTCACTAATAAGGACCCCACCCCTTAGTTCTACGCATACATTGGTGAGTGTCCTTTTTAGTAAAATTGTCCAAGACATTGAAATACATTTCCACATGACATTTCGACAGAAAGTAGTTTACGAGCACCACATGCTTAATATTTTCTTCTAACTATCCCTATAGATGGACTTGGCTAACATATGTCTCATGTGGAGTATCGTACTATCCTTAAATATCGAATGACGATCCCAATAGTCCTAGTTGACGAGATATGTTTGGTTTGTCGCAATGCATGTTCAGACTCCTTTGGTGAAAGACCCTAACTTTCGTATTTCTGAAAGACCCAAACTTTCATACTTGACAATATAGTTACTCCAAAACATGCTACTTGCATATTCATAAAAAACAATATTTTACATTGATAAAGAGGTTACAAACTACTGGATACAAACCAACTATTACAAAGTGTTATATATTACATGACTACCTAGGATATTGTAATTTATACAAACATAAACTGAAGTACAAAAGTACTATTACAAACTATTCTAAATCTTCCAATAGTATACGATCATACTGATTACTTATCACCTGCAATTGTTAAACATTGATAGGGGTAAGCGGTGACGCTTAGTGAGTTCAATAATAGATAGAATATAACGTTATGCCATATATATATATATATATACTTCAATATGGCAGAAGCAAAGAGAAACAAGGAACAACAAAGGCATATGTGAATCATGTGTTAAGCTTTCCATATCAATCAATGACTTGATTCAAAGGTATACAATCAATGAGACATAACAATTTCCATACTTGATATACATTAATAAAGCTTCGGCCTAAATGGAACAGAAGACATAAGATTTCTGATTAACATCTTGGTAGATTTCAAGCTTATAGCCCTGTCTAACCATTTGCCAATGCTATAGAATAGAAGTCATTCTCTTACGGACACATGCTCTACATGGCCAGAGGCTACGTACCAGTACCAATGTGAATCTAAATCCTTTCACTGATCACATGGTCAAAGGTATTACTTTTGCTATAAAATTAGCGAATAAAATAACACGGGAAAATAACCCGGAATAATAATATTGAAAAGCACATAGCACATATAACACATAACATACAATTGTTCCTATATATATTGAACTCACATTGAATTAACCGGGGCTCAAAATAGTAATTTGGGCAGCACTTCGACTTTAAATATGACTTTCTATGTTGAAAACCGGGAGCTTTATTGAAAACCGGGCTCTGCGAAGGTAGAGCTTCAAAACTGAAAATATAATTTTTTTGGGCTTCACGGGCACTTCGGGCGTGTTTCGGGTGTTAGAAATGTTACCGGGGCTTTGCGGAAAGTGGAGATACTAAAAATATGGAAAAGGGGCCAAAAATGGCAATTTCTTAAATTAACCAGGTTGGTATAATAATAGTGACCACGCTTCAATCAAAATGTCACCATATGAAGCATTATATGGTCGCAAATGCCATACGTCGTTATGTTGGCGTGATGTAGGACAAAAGATCCTTGGAGGTCCTAAAAAATTCAAGACACTACTAACAAGATTCAAATCGTACGAGAAAGAATGAAAGCAGCCTAGGATCAACAAAAGTCCTATATAGAAAAGAGGAGGCGACCCATAGAATTTCAAGTGGGTGATTTTGTCATGCTAAAGGTATTCCCATGGAAAGGCCTTATGAGATTTGGGAAGAAAGGAAAGTTGAGTCCCAGATTTGTTGGACCTTTCAAAATCATCCAGAGAATTGGAAAGCAAGCATACCGCTTAAAATTGCCTGAAGATTTGGCAGGTATTCATGATGTGTTTCATGTGAGTTATCTGCACAAATGCTTGAACATCTATGATGAGACAGTTCCATTATCCGAGGTGAAATTGGATAATAAATTAAGTTATGTCGAAGAGCCTAAAGAGATCATAAATGAAAGAACGACTGAGTTACGTAATAAAGAAGTAGAGTTGGTGCTTGTCAAATGGAAACACCATCGAGGCCCAAAATATACTTGGGAAAATAAGAATGAGATAAAAACGAAATATCCCCATTTGTTCTAATCATTGTAATTTCGGGGACGAAATCCTCAAAATGAGGAGGTATTGTAACATACACGTTTTGAAATCGTGTTTTATAATGGATAATATTGTGAAATACTATGTGAATTTGAGTATTGAATTCTAACATATAATTTTTACTAGAAATGAAGTAAAACTATGTTTAGAATCACTCAGAAAATATTAGAAGTCTTATGAGATTCCAATTAAAAGCCAAATAGTGAAATTTAGAGAAAATATAAAATTTGAAATAAGTAAAATTTTGTTATTGAAAGTTGTAGATAATCTCGTTAGAAACATGTAGGCGAAAACCTCATCGAAATCCGAGTTATAACGAAGAAGTTATGACCAATCGAAGATCCGCGACAAAACCGGCACGGCGCCGAATGACGTAAAAAGTGAGTTTTTGATAAACTAACTTTTAGCCTTAGTGATCTAAATGAAATTCGTAGTATTCGTTAAACCGAGAAGTTCGATAAAAAGAACACCAAAATCTGACTTCGTATGAGGAAGTTATGATTTTTCTAAGTTTCAGCTTAGCAGTAGACAGCTAAAAACTCGAATTTTAGATCGAGTGATTTTTAGCCGACACAACCTAAACGAGAATTGAAGATCTCATCAATAGTAGTACAACGGTAAAAAGTATGACGAAGATGGATGTCGGATGAAAAAGTTATGAATTTTTAACGGATTTACCAGTTCCGGTCTGTTAAAAATAATAATATTAAAAATAAAGTCAAAATTAGCCGACAAAGAAAGTTGTAGAGCATAATTTTACCTACGCGTGCATATAAAGAACATCAAAAACGGAGCCCGTATGCAAAAGTTGTGAATTTTAGAAGTTTTGGGCTCAATTTCGGAGAAATTTAGCACGGATAAGGTCGAATCTCGCATGGACGGTCCAGAATTGGCCACGTCACCTTGTCTGAAGCAGCTGCGTCACTGAGTCGTGTCGTGTCCGAGGTGCGACGCGTGTCACCTTCCGAGCCTCGTTGGCCCCTCGCTTGCGAAGCCACCTGGAGACCCTCACACGCGTGCCACCTGCTTCGCTCTGCTGCTGCCACGTGTCTTCGCTGCTGACTCCTTCCTTCTCGGCCGACCTTTGCAGCCTCCCTATTTACAGGTGAGGTCCAAAGGTCGGCCGAGAAGGAAGGAGTCAGCAGCGAAGACACGCGGAACCAGCAGAGTGAAGCAGGTAGCGCGCATGCGAGGGTCTCCAGGTGGCTTCGCATGTGAGGGGCCAACGAGGCTCGGAAGGCGACACGTGTCGCACCTCGGACGCGACATGACTCGGTGACGCAGATGCTTCGGACGAGGTGATGTGGCCAATTCCGGACTATCCGTGCGAGATTCGACCTTATCCATGCGAAATTTCTCGGAAATTGAGCCCAAAACTTCTAAAATTCATAACTTTCGCATACGAGCTCCGTTTTTGACGTTCTTTATATGCACGCGTAGGTAAAATTATGCTCTACAACTTTCGTTTAGACTTCGTCGGCTAATATTGACTTTATTTTTAATATTATTATTTTTAACAGACCGGGTCTGATAAATCTGTTAAAAATTCATAACTTCTTCATCCGACATCCGTCTTCGTCATACTTTTTACCGTTGTACTACTATTGATGAGATCTTCAATTATCGTTTAGGTTGTGTCGGCTAAAAATCACTCGATCTAAAATTCGAGTTTTTAGTTGTCTACTGCTAAGCTGAAACTTAGAAAAATCATAACTTCCTCATACGAAGTCAGATTTTGGTGTTCTTTTTATCGAACTTCTCGATTTAATGAATACTACGACTTTCATTTAGATCACTAAGGCTAAAAGGTAGTTTATCAAAAACTCACTTTGTACGTCATTCGGCGCCGTGCCGGTTTTGTCGCGGATCTTAGATTGGTCATAACTTCTTCGTTATAACTCGGATTTCGATGTGGTTTTTGCCTACATGTTTCTAACGAGATTATCTACAACTTTCAATAATAAAATTTTACTTATTTCATGTAACGACCCAATTTTCGACTCCAAAAATTTAATTTTTTAATTAAACACTTTGCAAAACATTAGTAAATAAACAACATCCAATCATATCATTTTTAAAACATATTTCGTGTCTGAAAACCAAAACATAAAATCAACCATAGTGTCAGAGTACAAATCCCAGAATAATCTCATAGTGCGGAAAACAAAAGGTGTGTATGAAGTGCCGCTACCGCGCCAGCTCCTTCCCATTCGCTGAAGAGGTACCTGAAACCAAAACAACAAACTGTAAGCACGAAGCTTAGTGAGTTTTCCCATCGTAGCACATAACATACATTCTGCCAGGCAATTCTGGGGTGCCCGACCTACCCGATACGACCATTCTGGGGTGCCGACCTACCCATGCGGCCATTCTGGGGTGCCGTCCTACCCGTGTCAAGCCATTCTGGGGTGCTGACCTACCCGTCGGTCCTAAAAACCGAACTTGGGGACTATTCCCCTCCTACTACTGCTATTTCATATAACATATCAAGCCAGCATTTAAACATATAATCACGTACTGTCAGACATATCTGGGTTGCCTGACCTACCCTTCGGTCCTAACAACCGAACTCTACCACTATTGTATATCATGCCAGCATACAACCTATCAGGTAGTAGCAAACCTAGATGATATCACAAAGACCATCATCTAACATACAACTCCTACTGGTGGGCTGGCATTGTGGTCGTAGGCCTACCGCTACTGGAAGGTAACTCACCTCGTAGTAGCTGCTGATCTGTGCGGGAATCCTCTATCTGCTACCGCTGCTGCTTCGGAAATCCTCCGGCTATAATTCCCACAAAACACTTAGTTAGAACTGGTATCTACTCTGATGGTAAAACAACCATTTTACCCCTGGCCAAGTTAAAGTCAAAGTCAAAGTCAAATACTAGTTGACCTGACTCGCTGAGTTGGCTCGCCAACTTGCCGAGTCCCTATCCTTCCATTTGTCCTTATACCCGTTCCTACTCGTCGAGTTAGGCGATGACTCGACGAGTTTTCCTTCTAAATGAACATCGACCGAATCTTCATCCGATTCGTCGAGTTGTATGAACAACTCGTCGAGTACATCTTCAAACTATAAACAGGTCCTGTCCATGACTCGCCGAGTTGTATGAACAACTCGCCGAGTTCATCTTCATCCATAAGAAGATTGACTTGGACTTGCCGAGTCTACTCATGCACTCGTCGAGTCCCATGAACATCCCGAACAATGGCTTAGTCTAGAACATTGGGTCACCCTTTCTGACCTTCTATAGTCCTTCTAACACCCATAAGTTCTTTAGACCCTTAACAGATATGGGACTTTATTCCTTGGACTCGCCGAGTCCCAGAACAGACTCGCCAAGTCCAATCTTGACCAATCCATGCAGTCGATTTAAATGAGATCTAACACACCAAAACTATAGATTTGGCCTCCTAGTGTCCACTTTATGCGTAAAGTTCCAAACTTGATGCACATGCATGGGGTTTTTAGCTCAAAAATCCATATAAAGTGTCCTACAATGTGCATGGGGCTCTCATGGCCCTAAAGTTGGCACCTTTATGCCATGAGACCCCTCTGATGGTCCAGATCCGAAGTCAAAGTCCTCATAACACCCCTTAGTCCGAAAATGGCTTGAAAATCCCCAAATGCACCCAAGATCCATATTCTAAAGATGAAAAATCCAATGAAAGACCAAAGCAGGGGCATTTTACCTTGATTAAGCTGAAGATGGAATGAGATTTCTGGATCTACAAGCCCCAAGTCGAATACTCCACTTCTCTTCTTCCTCCAAGCTTCACAAGTTCACAAAAGCACCAAAATGGCCTTAACACACACACAAACGGCTAGGGTTTCGTTATGCAGCTCTGGGAGAGTGTTAGGGACAAGGGAGGCCGAGTTAATGAGTGTATATAGGGTGCAAACCCTCATATTAGGGTTTTTGTCCAGACAACACAGACTCGTCGAATCCGGTCCCTGACTCCGCCGAGTCCATCACTTAAGTTCCGTGTCTAATCCCGCTTCTACTCAGCGAGTTGGTCCTTCAACTCGCCAAGTCCAAGGCCAAAATGCAAATGTTTAAAGGGTTAATTACAAAGAATACGTACCAAGAACCAGGTGATATAAATCTCCCCCACTTATTTTAGACTTCGTCCTCGAAGTCTGCTGCTCGATCCTGAAACAGCTCGGGGTAGTGTTCCGTTATCTCTTCCACCAGCTCCCAAGTCCACTCCGACCCCTTCCGGTGCTGCCATTGCACCTTCACGAGTTCCACCCTCTTGTTCCTCAAATCCTTCGACTTTCGGTCGAGGATTGCCACTAGCCTCTCAATGTAGTTCAAGTTGTTGTCCACCTGAATATCCTCTAGGGGTACCACCGCTGAGTCGTCCACCAGACAATTCCGCAGCTGGGAGACGTGGAAAGTGTTGTGGATCTGACTGAGTTCGGCTGGCAGATCCAGTCTATACGCTACCTTGCCCACCCGGGCTACAACCCTGAATGGTCCGATGTACCTTGGGCCCAACTTGCCCCGCTTCTTGAATCGGATGACGCCTTTCCATGGCGACACCTTCGGAAGAACCATATCCCTGACCTGGAACTCCAGGTCTGAACGACGCTTGTCGGCATAACTTTTCTGCCGACTCTGTGCAGTCTGAAGCCTGCTCCGAACCTGCTAAATCCTCTCGGTTGTTTGGAGCACCAGTTCGGTGCTCCCCATGACCCTTTGGCCAACCTCACCCCAACATATCGGGGTCTGACACCTCCTTCCGTACAACATCTCGAAGGGAGGACGACTAATACTCGCGTGGTAGTTGTTGTTGTATGAGAACTCAGCTAGAGGAAGATAGGTATCCCAGCTACCACCGAAGTCTAGCATGCACGTCTGCAACATATCGTCAAGAGTCTGGATGGTCCGCTCACTCTGACCATCTGTCTGCGGGTGAAAGGCGGTGCTAAAATGCAGACGAGTGCCCAACTCGTCACGGAACTTCTTCCAAAACCTGGAAGTAAACCGTACATCTCTGTCTAAAATCACGGAAACGGGCACTCCGTGCCGCGCCACCACCTCTCGGATGTAGATATCGGCCAACTTCTCAGCCGAGATACTCTCCTGGATTAGTATGAAGTGGGCTCTCTTGGTCAATCGATCCACGATGACCCATATAGCATCTACTCCCCGTGCGGTCCTGGGAAGCTTGGTGATAAAATCCATCGTGATGTTTTCCCATCTCCACAGCGGAATATCCAACGGCTGCGTCTTGTCGTGTGGTCTCTGATGCTCGGCCTTGACCTTCCTGCAGGTCAAGCACAGCTCAATGTACCAAGCTACATCCCGCTTCATGCAAGGCCACCAATAGTCTAGACGAAGATCCCTATACATCTTCATCCCCTCGGGATGAATGGAGAATCGGGATTTGTGCGCCTCCTCCATCAGAACTTGGCGCACGACTCCGTGATACGATACCCACACCCTATGTTGTAATGCCAATAATCCTCGGCTATCATAATCAAAGGAGGAAACCTGACCCACTATCCGCTTGCTCTTCTGATGTTCCTCCTTCATAGCCTCCTGTTGAGCCTCCCGAATGTGCTCTAATAGGGGAGTCACCACCGTCATCCTCATGCACACTCCTCTGATCGGCGTTGCCTTGCGACTAAGCGCATCGGCCACCACATTGGCCTTCCCTGGGTGATAAAGGATCTCGCAATCATAATCATTCACCACGTCCAACCACCGACGCTGTCTCATGTTCGGATTCAGCTGATCCATGAGGTACCTCAAACTCCTGTGGTCCGTGTAAATGGTACACCGAACTCCATAGAGGTAATATCGCCAAATTTTGAGGGCGAAGACCACCGCCCCCAACTCTAAATCGTGTGTCGGGTAGTTCGCCTCGTGAGGTTTCAGCTGCCTCGAAGCGTAGGCAATGACATGCCCTCTCTGCATCAGTACCGCACCCAACCCTGAAATAGACGCGTCACAATATACCACAAAATCCTCTACACCCTCTGGCAGGGCTAAGATTGGCGCCTCGCACAATCTCTGTCTCAGAATTTCAAACGCTGCCTGCTGCTCAGGCCCCCACCGAAAGACCACGGCTTTCTTCGCCAGCCGCGTCAGGGGTACGACTATCTTGGAGAAATCCTGAATGAATCTCCGATAATAGCCCGCTAATCCCAGGAAACTCCGAATCTCAGATGGAGACTTCAGAACTTCCCATCTCATCACGGCCTCTACCTTGCCCGGGTCCACTGAGATCTCATTCTGGTTGATGAGATGTCCGAGGAACTGCACCTCGCGCAACCAGAACTCACACTTGGAGAACTTAGCATACAAGTTCTCCCTCCTCAAAGTCTCCAAAACTTATCTCAGATGCTCCTCGTGCTCCTCCTGCATCTTGGAGTAGACCAAGATATCATCAATAAACACTATCACCGACCGGTCTAACATCAGTCTACACACGTGGTTCATGAGGTCCATGAATACGGCAGGAGAATTGCTGAGCCCGAAGGGCATCACCACAAACTCGTAGTTGCCATAGCACGTCCGAAACGCGGTCTTTTGCACATCCTCCTCTCTTACCCTCATCTGGTGATAACCCGAACGCAAATCGATCTTGGAGAACCAAGATGCTCCCTGTAACTGGTCAAAGAGGTCGTCGATCCTCGGGAGTGGGTAACGGTTCTTTACCGTTACCTTGTTCAGCTCCCGATAATCTATACACATCCGATGCGACCCGTCCTTCTTCTTCACAAACAGAATCGGGGCTCCCCAGGGTGAACTGCTCGGTCTAATGAATCCCTTATCTAACAGATCCTGCAGCTGTGTAGACAACTCCTGCATCTCAGGAGGAGCCAACCGATACGGTGCCTTAGCTATCGGAGCCGCACCAGGGACTAGGTCGATCCTGAACTCCACCTGTTGCTCCGGAGGTATCCCAAGAAGCTCCTCTAGGAACACATTAGTGTAGTCTCGCAACACCGGAACCTCGCTCACCGTCGCCTTACCCGCCTCCCGGGTATCCATAACATACGCGGCATATCCCACGCAACCTTGCTGAAGGTAGCGCCTAGCTCTCGCTGTTGAACATACTGTGGGTCCACTCTGTGGACTCTCGCCGTGGATCACCAACTCTCCCCCACTTGGGGTCCTGATCCGCACCAGCTGATGTGCGCAATCTATCATCGCCCCATTAGGGCTCAACCAATCCATGCCTATGATCACCTTGTTCCCACGCAACGGAATGGGAACCAAGTCTACCAAGTAACGCTCCTCAAATAACCTCATAATGCAATCCCTGAACACCGCTGATGCTTGTACCGATCGATCATCGGCAATCTCTACCTCCAAAGGGAAATCTATCATGCCCGAAGACTCAGTAAACTTCTTGCTAAGCGCAAGAGAAACAAACGATCGGGTGGCACCCGAATCAAACAACACCTGAATTGGGATATCGTTCACATGGAACGATCCTAAACGCATATACACAGAGCTCATATCAATATCATAAAAACAAATAAATAAAACAGAGGGAAAGAATCATACCCGTCACCACATCGGGTGCGGCGCGTGCCTCCTCGGTAGTCAGCTGAAATACCCGGCTCCTCACTACCGGAGCCTCTGCCTTACCCTCCCGGCCATCAGTGATCCGCAGGGTTGCTGGAGTTGGCGCCTTCATTAGCGCTGATGCTGCTGTCAACTGGGGGTAGTTGGCCTTCTTGTGGCCCCTCTGGTTGCATTGGAAACATAGCAACTCAGACGTCTGAATAACCGGTGCAGGGGCAGTACAATCCCTGCTGAAGTGCCCCGTCTTGCCGCACTTGTAGCAGCCCGACGATCCCAATCTGCATGCCCCCTCATGCGGCCTGTCGCATTTCCTGCAACGGCCCGGTCCCGACTGGCCTTACGGCCTACCATTTGATCCCTTGGGCTTCTCCCCCGAAGCCCCTCCTGTAACCTGCCCTTCCTCTGCCTTCCTCTTCTGGATGTGCTCCAGGTCGATCTCCCTTTCCCTTGCCCTGGAAATCATGGACTCCAGAGTAGGGCAAGCGGAAAAACTGACATGCTCCCGAATATCCGCTCGTAGCACGTCATGGTAGCGGGTCCTCTTTATATCCTCATCACCTGCGTATTGGGGCACCAACAACGCCCTCTCCCAGAACTTGGCATTGATCTCCACCACAGTCTCCGTGGTCTGCCTCATATCCAAACACTCCCTGGTCTTATCTCGGCCTTCCTCGGTTCGGGTACGGATCCTCTGCTTTCAGTAGTACGAGCCCATACTACCTTCCACATCTATCCGTACCTTCTTTAAGGACTGCCTTGACTCCACCAGATCCCTTTTTACCACTACTGATCTCTACCTCTGACTCTACCCTATCCGGTCCTCAGCTGTTGAAGGCCTCCTTGCAATGCCAATTAGCCATTACCTGACTACCATCACATGTGATAGGCTTAGATAATCCTTCGAGTAAAAGACTCGTCCCTACAACGGTTAGACTCAAACGAGAGCTGCGCAATAGGGACAAGTCCAGCACTATGAGATTATTCAACCCTGATCACATGTGACGTGACATATTCACCTAATGGCTAACTCCCATCGCTCAGAGTCCCACAAAGCACAAAGCAAGAAGCATTCGGGTGCATGAAAAATTACTCAAACAAATATGTTCTCATAGAGAGAACTGTACTAGCATACAATGCTAAACTCATACTATCAGACATAACCTAAACATGCTATCCTACTGCTGTCTATTCAATACTAGCATGCAATTCTCATAAGCTGAAACATATAAAGCAGGCACGTAAGGCATCACTCCTAGATCCTTAGTCCTATTCTAGCATGTTGTTCTACTAAAACTGTTAAACATAACATAAACTTGTATGGGTACTTTGGGGAATACTTACTTGAGCTCGGCCGGTCGCGCACATCACACACTTCGTTCTTTATTAAAACTCCTTACTTAATCTTTTAGAAAACTTTTTCTTTTTCGAAATTCTTTAATCCCTCGTTTGAGTTCAGACATCCCCGAAGGTGTGTCCGAAACTAGGGCTCTGATACCAACTTTTAACGACCCAATTTTCAACTCCAAAAATTTAATTTTTTAATTAAACACTTTGCAAAACATTAGTAAATAAACAATATCCGATCATATCATTTCTTAAAACATATTTCGTGTCTGAAAACCAAAACATGAAATCAACCATAGTGTCAGAGTACAGATCCCAGAATAATCTCATAGTGAGGAAAACAAAAGGTGTGTATGATGTGCCGCTACCGCGCCAGCTCCTACCCCTTCGTTGAAGAGGTACCTGAAACCAAAACTACAAACTGTAAGCACGAAGCTTAGTGAGTTTCCTCATCGTACAACATACCATACAATCACATAACATACATTCGGCCAGGCAATTCTAGGGTGCCCGACCTACCCGGTATGACCATTCTGGGGTGCCGACCTACCCATGCGGCCATTCTGGGGTGCCGTCCTACCCGTGTCAAGCCATTCTGGGGTGCTGACCTACCCATGTCAAGCCATTCTGGGGTGCTGACCTACCCATCGGTCCTCACAACCAAACTTGGGGACTATTACCCTCATACTACCGCTATCTCATATAACATATCAAGCCAGCATTTAAACATATAATCACGTACTGTCAGACATATCTGGGGTGCCTGACCTACCCTTCGGTCCTAACAACCGAACTCTACCACTATCGTATATCATGCCAGCATACAACCTATCAGGTAGTAGCAAACCTAGATGATATCACAAAGACCATCATCTAACATACAACTCCTACTGGTGGGTCGGCATTGTGGTCGTAGGCCCACCGCTACTGGAAGGTAACTCACCTCGTAGTAGCTGCTGATCTGTGCGGGAATCCTCTATCTGCTGCCGCTGCTGCTCCGGAAATCCTTCGGCTATAATTCCCACAAAACACTTAGTTAGAACTGGTATCTACTCTTAAGGTAAAACGACCATTTTACCCCTGACCAAGTCAAAGTCAAAGTCAAAGTCAACTACTACTTGACCTGACTCGCCGAGTTGGCTCACCAACTTGCCGAGTCCCTATCCTTCCATTTGTCCTTATACCCGTCCCTACTCGTCGAGTTAGGTGATGACTCGACGAGTTTTCCTTCTAAATGAACATCGACTGAATATTCATCCGACTTCGAGTCCATCTTCAACTGATAAACAGGTCCTCTCCATGACTCACCGAGTTGTATGAACAACTCGCCGAGTTCATCTTCATCCATAAGAAGATTGCCTTGGACTAGCCGAGTCTGCTCATGCACTCGTCGAGTCCCATGAACATCCCGAATAGTGGCTTAGTCCAGAACATTGGGTTACCCTTTCTGACCTTCTATAGTCCTTCTAACACCCAACTAAGTTCTTTAGACCGTTAATAGATATGGGACTTCATGCCTTGGAATCGCCGAGTCCAATCTTGACCAATCCATGCAGTCGATTTAAATGAGATCTAACACACCAAAACTATAGATCTAGCCTCCTAGTGTCCACTTTATGCGTAAAGTTCCAAACTTGATGCACATGCATGGGGTTTTTAGCTCAAAAATTCATATAAAGTGTCCTACAATGTTCATGGGGCTCTCATGGCCTTAAAGTTGGCACCTTTATGCCATGAGACCCCTCTTATGGTCCAGATCCGAAGTCAAAGTCCTCATAACACGCCTTAGTCTGAAAATGGCTTGAAAAGCCCCAAATGCACCCAAGATCCATATTCTAAAGATGAACAATCCAATGAAAGACCAAAGCAGGGGCATTTTACCTTGATTAAGCTGAAGATGGAATGAGATTTCTGGATCTACAAGCCCCAAGTCGAATACTCCACTTCTCTTCTTCCTCCAAGCTTCACAAGTTCACAAAAGCACCAAAATGGCCTTAACACACACACAAACGGCTAGGGTTTCGTTATGCAGCTCTGGGAGAGTGTTAGGGACAAGGGAGGCCGAGTTAATGAGTGTATATAGGGTGCAGACCCTCATATTAGGGTTTTTGTCCAGATAGCACGGATTCGTCGAGTCCGGTCCCTAACTCCGCCGAGTCCATCACTTAAGTCCCGCGTCTAATCCCGCTTCTACTCGGCGAGTTAGTCCTTCAACTCGCTGAGTCCAAGGCCAAAATGCACATGTTTAAAGGGTTAATTACAAAGAATACGTACCAAGAACCAGGTGCTACATTTCAAATTTTATATTTCGCTAAATTTCACTATTTGGCTTTTAATTGGAATCTCATAAGACTTTCAATATTTTCTGAGGGATTCTAAACATAGTTTAACTTCATTAATTTCTAGTAAAAACTATCTGTTATAATTCAATACTCAAATTCACATAGTATTTCACAATATTATTCATTATAAAACATGATTTCAAAACGTGTATGTTACATTTGGAGAACATGTGGTCCATTGTAAAGAACTCACGGGGTTCAAATACCAACACAATATGGTTAGAGATGTTTTACTTGACATATTTAACTGTGTTGGGGTTTCCGCCAAGAAAGAGGCTCTTATGAATTTCTCGACTGACCCGACAGAAGGAAGGTCAACCCTTAGACTAATTGGCGTTTTGGTTTTTGGATGGGTTAGCGGAAAACACGCTTATGTGAACCTTATAGGGGTATGGCCTTGTGCACCATTTCCAACAGGTATCCCCTCCTGTGGGCTTGAGGATTGGTGGTTTCATGGTAGGGCAGGAGACTTTAAAAGTTGCTACATGCAAAGTCACAAAACATGAGAAATCGTACATGGAAAATCAACACGCGCTCATATCATTCGTGTTTGATACGTTTCGTTTCCTCGTGTCAGATGCGACAAAGCTTCTTAATAAAGTACGATGGATCATGTATAGCATTGTTATGTCTCCTAGATCTATGGATGTAATCTTAAAAAAAGTTCACTTTATAATGCAAAGAGGTTTAGCGGTACAACTTGTTGTCCATTTGTCTTCTCACTCACTGTATTGTGATCACTAATTAGAATGTGAAAATATTTGATTTTATATATTAAAAAAAAATACAAAGCAAGGTAATTTTGTGTTTTAGGATTTGGAATAGGCATGTTCCAATTCGATTTTCTTGGATTATCCTAAATCAAATTTCGTAAAATCTCAAATGATAGGGTCGAAATTACAGATTTTATAAAGAGTTTTGTATACGATCATTGAATCATCAAAGTATTTTCATTAATATTCGAAACCCAAAATATAACAAAACATACATACACAAACTCATTTCAATATCAACGAAGGCTTTGAATATGTTGAGACCGTTGGACAACCGTCCTTGGAAAACTGTAAAAATAGGGCTTTTCTATCCTTAGAGTAAAATTTTGGAAGTATAATACACCTATTTTCTAGTAGTGTCCCATGTTGTAACTTACAAATTGAAAGTTATATCCATTGGCAATTGAAAGTTATAAAGGTTTTCATTGACTTGCTCAGACACAGTTCAAGTAGCCAAAAGTTAGATATTATGCGATTAACCAAAAAACATAATAATATCTAACTTAGAGTCGATATGATTCAACTCAAGTCAAATTTATGGTTCATAAAATTAAAGGAACATGTGTGTTTGTTTCTAATTTTGGAAAAGCAACTTAACAACCTCTAAGATTTTCCCATGTTTAGTCCATTCATTTCCTCCCGCTCATTTCCCCATACATTCCCCATTACACATTTCATCTTCATCTTTGTTTCCTTCTTTTGCATTTCCAAAATCAAAACAAAACATTTTTTTTTGATGTTCGAAAAGTTAACCTGAAACACAATGAAGGGGGTGGATCTTGAGAGCGTTGAGATCGACCCGATGGATCAAAAATCATTTGCAGCAAATGCTAAAGACCGAGCATCAAAACGTATCACAGATAATGGAAGCAGGCAAGGCGGGTTGCTACCAATATTAAGCCGCAACTCTAGTAAGGCAAAATCTACCCGAAAGAAGGCTCTCCCTGGTGGTGGAGCGCCTAAGATGGGCCGAACAACCTCAAGTGCAGCCAAAGGGCTTAACAGCTTGCGGTTTCTTGATAGAACGGTAACTGGAAAAGAAGGGGATGCATGGAGAGCAATTGATCGACGTTTCAATCAGTTTTCGGTGGATGGAAAGCTGCCTAGAGATAAATTCGGAATTTGTGTTGGTTAGAAAGATTTGAAAATTGTGTCTAAGATTAATGCAATATAACTTCTTTGTTGAACATTTCCTTTATCTTTAATTTGTAGGAATGGGAGATAGCATTGAGTTTGCGGGAGAATTGTATGATGCCATGGCTAGGCGTAGGAACATTGACGCCGAAGGTGGGCTCACTAAAGATCAAGTCAGGAGTTTTTGGGAAGAGATGACAAAGAAAGACCTTGACGCTCGGCTTAGCATCTTTTTTGACATGTATGTTAATTAGTTTATGGGTTTAACGTTTGCTTTTGAAAAAATCAAACTAGAATCACAATGAAAATCGATTCTTATAATCTGAGCTTCTAAACGAGTAAATGTCAGGTGTGACAAGAACGGAGATGGGATATTATCAGAAGATGAGGTAAAAGAGGTGAGACATTAATTAGAAGCCAATTTTTTTTCTTGTTAATTCGCTTCTCCAAGCTCAAAGTTCATCTCCTGTTTTAGGTACTTATAATGAGCGCTGCGGCAAACAAGCTTTCGAATTTCAAGAACCAAGCCGGGACCTATGCAGCTCTAATCATGGACGAGTTGGATCCCGACCACCGTGGCTACATAGAGGTTACAAACATATACAATTTTGGTGCATGTTTCTTGGGTGTTTTCTATTTTTCTAAAGTGTTTTATTTCTGGAACAGATGTGGCAACTTGAAATCCTGCTTACGGGTATGGTATCAAATGAAACAAACCCCCAATTAACGAACATCAAGAAGAAGAATGAAGAAACCACAATTCTAGTAAAAACGATGATCCCATCAAAGTATCGCAATCCAATTAGCAGACGCATTAACGAATGGACAGAAGCTGTAATAGATAACCGGAAAAGAATATTCGTAGTAATTTTACTCCTCCTTCTTAACATCGCGCTTTTTGCATGGAAATTCCATCAGTATAGCCTATTGCCAACGTTCCAAGTCATGGGTTATTGTGTATGTACAGCCAAGGCTGCGGGTGAAACCCTAAAGCTTAACATGGCTCTAATTCTCGTTCCAGTTTGCAGAAGAACACTCACTGCGTTACGTGAAACGTTTCTTGGCAAAATTTTCCCTTTTGACGATAACATTAACTTCCACAAAGTCATTGCGGTTTTCATTGTAATTGGCACTATAGCTCATACTGTTGCTCACTTGGGTTGCAATTTTATACGGATTACCACTTGCCCTGCGGACACTTTCCAGCGTGTTTATGGTAATTTGCTGGCAGCGCAGCCAACATACGTGGACTTACTACTCACAGTCCCAGGATGTACGGGGATCCTAATGGATGTTATGATGTTCTTTTGCTTTCTCCTAGCGACACACGCTTTCAGGAGGAATGTGATCCATTTGCCATGGCCGTTTAACCACTTAGCAGGTTTTACTTCCTTTTGGTATGCTCATCATCTTCTGGTCATCGTATACATCTTGTTGATCCTTCATGGATACTTCCTGGTCTTTGCCACATTTTGGTATAATAAAACAGTAAGTCAATGGAACGATTTACCCTCTTTTCTTTATTGTAAGGTATAATAGTCTCTTCCAGATTTGAATAATCTGCAAAGTTACCTTGCAGACATGGATGTATCTTGTGGTCCCGATGCTAATGTATTCAACTGAGAGAGTCTTTACCGCCGGTGATCATCAACATCGAGTCAATATCGTTAAGGTGAACAATGGTGCTACTCTCATTTCTACCATACTCTATCTATTATTAAAAGCTTCTATGTTCAACATGTCCCAGAGAAGTCTAGGACATTCCAGTATCTTTAACAGTCTTCTAGAACACATGATGTTTTAGAATATTTTAGAGTCTAGCGGTATATTATGGAATCTTCTATAGTTTTCCATAATAGTCTAGAATCTTTTAGAAAGGATTCTAGAATAATCGAATTTCTTATAGATACTAATGATGATATTTTAACACATAATGTGCCCTTCTAAGCTTGTTGTATTGATTACTTTAGGCTATCATATACACCGGAAACGTGCTAGCGCTCTACATGAGTAGACCCCATGGATTCAAGTACAAGAGCGGGATGTATCTCTTTGTTAAATGTCCAGATATATCAGGCGTTGAATGGTAAATATACATACACCACTTTGATCTTCAAAAGTTATATATATATATATATATATATATATATATATAATCGATTGATTTGTTGGTCACAGGCATCCATTCTCCATTACTTCTGCACCTGGAGACGACTACTTAAGCGTACATATCCGGACCTTAGGAGATTGGACAACGGCCCTTAAAGAAGAATTCGCGAAGGTAAAGGAACATATTTTAGGCTAAATGTACCAAATTATGAAGCTTCATTATACTTCTTTCATCTACAACCTTCGTTTTTTTCTGTTAATCTGAATTCTAAAACACAGAAATGCAGGCCTGCGAGCCTCCACCACAAAAACCTCAAGTTGCTGCTTCTTCTTCAAGAGCTATAAAAGGAAACCTTGTTCGATTGGAAACTAAAGCGAATGTAAATATTCCTATAGAGGAAGCACAAGCAGTGTGAGCATCGAAATTTGCTCAATTTGTTTAAACACTTTTGTTTCGTTTAATGATCTTTGCAGTTTATTCTTCTAGGTACCCTAAAATTATCATCAAAGGACCATATGGAGCGCCGGCTCAGGATTATAGAAAATACGACATCCTATTACTAATTGGCTTGGGTATAGGAGCCACTCCATTCATAAGCATTTTGAAAGATCTCCTAAACCACCAAAGAGAAGCAGTAGTGAGTAGTAAAATATTAGTAGCACGTTAGCGTAAACATGGGTATATACTTATATGCTAAATAATTTTGTTATAGGGTTTTGAGGAGAAGGGCCCAGATCGAGCATACTTCTATTGGGTGACGAGGGAGCAAGGCTCGTTCGAATGGTTCAAAGGAGTTATGGATGATATTGCAGAGTACGATAAAAATGTAGGCTCTAAGAAAAACGAATTCTCACTTGTTCTTTGAAATGCATCCATAACGTAGAGTTAAAATGGAATGGTTGAATGAGGTACAAAGCCTAGCTAGTTGGCATTCAATGGGTTAAACTCAACCATAAGGTTACGTCAAGTTGGTATTCAATGGATATAAGACAATTGAATGGATATATGACATTCAAGTTGGCATTCAATGGATATATGTCAATTGAACTGTTCAATGGAAAAATGAAACTTTTTTAATATAAAATGATTAGCAAATAGATGATTATTTTTAAAATTGTTCTATCGAACATTTCTAGAGTTGAAAATAGGGAAATTGTCAGAAAAATCTTAATATTTCATTTTAGTCCTAATTTTTTTTAACATAAAAGTCTCGATTATTTCATTTTGGCTTAAATTAACAAAAAAGTTATTTTATTCTTTTAACAATAAATGATATATTATTGTGTATAATCAAATAATCGAGACTTTTCTGTTCAAAAAAAAAAAATTTGGGACTAAAGTCAAACTTTTTCGAAAATATTGAGATTTTTCTGATAATTTCCCTTGAAAATATTGTAGAAAAAAATTATAAAAGTTGTATAAAAAGTAGAATGATGATGTGACAATCCATCAAACTCTATAGAGTTCAATACACTGGGGATGTTGGGGATATCCTAACACGAATAAAAGGAAAATTTTTGTTTTAAATGGAAGATTTTAATGTTAATTACAGCATCTGATCGAAATGCATACCTACTTAACCTGTGTTCATGAAGAAGGAGATGCACGATCGGCGCTTATTGCCATGGTGCAGTCTTTACAACATGCCAAAAACGGAGTTGATGTCGTCTCTCAAAGTCGGGTATGTTTTCTTTGAAATCGTGATCTTGTATCCTTTTTTTCCAACTAGAATTTAGATTCTAACAAATAGAGCATAACAGATAAGAACACATTTTTCAAGACCTAACTGGAAGAGAGTATTCAACACTTTGGCAAGCAACCATGATTCTGCTAGAGTTGGTAAACACCTTGTTTCAGTATGTGATACAGTGTTTCTTCATGTTTGTTGGCAACCATTTGACCATTGGTGATCCACAGGTGTATTCTATTGTGGGGCCCCAACGCTTGTAAGACCATTGGAAAGTCTTGCCAAAGAACTTAGCATAGAAACCTCAACTCGCTTCGATTTCCACAAGGAGAACTTCTAAAAGGCGATTGTTCTTACATTTATGGTTCCTAGAAATTAACATGTACGTGCAGAATACATCGTTAGGGTTGTGAATCTCAATTGAAGTTCCAATATTGCTCCTTGTATCGAATAGCATGTGTTTTATGTTAGAAAAGGATGGTTCCCGAAGTTTTTGATGTAAATGTGTATGTATAGTGGCTATCATCACAGTCTTCCATCAGTATGATATCACTTTAAATGGGTGTTTATAGTTATAAATTAGAGATATTGAAGATAGGGGAAGAGAAAGGTCAATATCAAGTACTAGAAGCAGCACAATTACAAAATAGCATAAAGATATACTTGTAATTACCTTATGTTAGAAGGATAAATTGTATGCACGATTACAAAATAGCATAAAGATATACTTGTAATTACCTTATGGTAGAAGGGTAAATTGTATGTTGGCAGTTGTACAGCTTGTTAAACAGATTACCTTATTCAATCATTAAGTTTTTCTTGCAAATATGGCATTGCAAACCCTATAACGGTTTACCAAACCTAAATTCTTATACGCATGACCGTGCCAATGGACGGGGAAGCTTGGGCGACTGCCTAGGGCCTCCAAATTTTTAGGGCCCCTATTCTTACATATAATATTTTATTATGTTAGTATAGAAAAAAAAGCCTTATATATATCATGTATAGGAGTTGAGAGGAAAAAGGAAATAATATGGAGCCAAAACAAAATCTGTGGAAAAGACAATGATACGTACAATTCTTATGCAATAATAATCATCGTATTGAGTCTCTCACCACCATCGATCGAAGAACTATATGGATCGATTTTGATTTTTCAATGATAACAAATGAATTGATTCTGATTTTTTCCCACAGCCTTCTGATTTCAATCTTTCTCAATACATACACAAGAATCATTCTATTACACAGCAAAGAAAAAAAAAATGCAGTCATACACCATATTTCAACAAACAACACCAGAACCCCGGAAATACTCGAGATCCAAACCTAAATTTAAACCTACTGTATTGTATGTATAAAGAATAGGATATTGTGTAGTAAATCATATCATATATTACATATATTTATATACAATTTTCTTAAAGAAAGATGATTGTCCTTTTTTTCCCCTGGATCAATTAACAGCAGTGAGTGGGTATCGTGAGTCTCTCATGGAATGAGCACCAACTTCAAGATGCTTTGCATCGCCCCCATTTAATATCAGCCTTGGAGATGATGATTTTGAATCCCAAAAATATTTCAACAACTCATCAAATGGTGGGGTCCGCAGCTCTTCAATGGAAGTGGTGGTTGGTAGATTGAATTCCCTCTTTCTTGGAGTCGAGCATGATTCTTCATCAACCTACACCAAAAGACTCAAGTACTAAGAAAAACTCAAAGTATACTGTTGTTTCCTCTTGCATTTAGCCTTAATTAATTTTATTGAGTAAATTACACTTTTGGTCCCTGCATATAGCTGGTTTTTTCAATTTTGGTTCCAAAAAGTTTTCGTTTGCAATTTTGGTCCTTATTTGAGGTTTTTGTAACATTTTTTGTCCCAGAACCAAGTAAAATGGGGCCAAATGTGTGAAAATTGGTTATGTATAGGGACCAAAATAGTCATTTTACTTGTGACTGGGACCAAAAACGTTACAAGAACCTCAAATGAGGACCAAAATCACAATAGAAAACTTTTTGGGACCAAAATTGCAAAAAAGGCTATACTCATAGACCAAAAATGTAATCTTCTCAAATATAGTCATTGTACTTGGAACAGGGAACAAAAATGTTACAAAACATCAAATAAGGACCAAAACCAAAAAAGAGCAAAATCAGGGAATAAAACTGTAATTACTCTACGACATGTTTGGTGGATGAGAAAAGTTACCTTGTAGTCATTTAGGAGGGTTTTTCCTGCATTATCTGTGATCTCTACAATCTTGTCATAGTGTCCACCTTTCAATTCCCTCAATTCTCCACAACAAGGAACAATCATGGAATCAAGATTCCGACATGCATCATGATCAAGTTCTAAAGAATCTGAAACTCATTGTATATCAAAAATTAAAATAGTGAATTAAGTTTATTTTTTGAGAACTCAAAATGTTTTTAAAAGTAAATAAATACTCACGGTTAATTGAGGAAAGGAGGTTATTGCTTGCGACATTTGTATCATTAAGCGCCGATGATGCTGCAACCGAATATTGGGAACGCAAAATTTGATTGGCTTTTAATCCTTCCCTGTAAGAAGGGTAAAATGGGTATTATAAGAAATATACATATAAATGTTCAAAGTAGCAATTAGCAAAGTTTCTTGATTTATGGACTTACCTAACTATTTCATCCACAGAAGCCACATTGTTGTTCTCCAAACTGAGCAAAGATTCTTGAGCTTTACTCCATTGTTGTGATCCCATTTGTACCTTTTGCAAACTGTAATATAAATAAGACATAAATAATGAATAAGAAGTTGTAAAGGATAATAGGTATAATAATTATGGGAAAAAATGGGACCCACCAATTTTGAAGGACATCATTTAGGTTTTTCTTTCCGTTTTCAACCGAAGCAGTGTCTTCAAGGTAGTGGGTTTCTGTTTTTTTAGTGTAATTTGTACATTGGATTCTGACAGAAGAGTTTGATTCTTTCATGGTTGACATTTCTTTTTGGAATGTTTTGGTTCTAGTAACTGCACTTTCTCGTAGACCATTTACTGATGTTGTAACCTACAAATACAATTACAAACAATGTGGTCAAAATAATGCCAAAAATAAAATAACCTCAAAAATCTTTACATGTTGAAGCTAAACATTGTCTAAAAATGCCCATACCAGTTCTTTCTTCCTAGCATTTGAAACTGCAAGAAGTTCTGCAACTTTTTCAAGCAGTTGTCTTTCTTCATTGGCAGCACATTCCTACATGTATAAAAATAAGAAAAAGACTAAAAAAACACATTTCCAAAAAAAAAATGTTAAAAATAATAATCATTATTACCTCAAACTTCCTTTCAAGTTCAGATAACTTTTGGTCATTTACAGTTTGGCCCTCTTCAATAATTTCTGTCAATTTCGTTGCATGCATGTCTAGGGTAACAAAAAAGTTTGCAGTAATGCCAGAAATAGCCCTCGAGGTTTCAACAGCTCGACAATGTGCCTCTTGTTGTTGTTGTGCGTATGTGGCTAGTTTATTTTCTTGGCTATGGAGAATGTTTTGAAGATCATTAAGTAAATCCTCAGCTTCTGATGCAATACCCTTAAAAAGCTGTTTTGAAGGACATAAATGTAATTAAACATAACTTCATACCAGTAACACAATCTTTCAAATAATTCTTGAATCAAAATTAAAACATACGTTTCCAAGAGCAGAAGAATTTTGGGAGACTTGAGAATTAAGATGTTCGAGTGTTGACTGTGAATTTCCATTGACTTCATTTGCTAGATTATCAAGGGAATTAATACCACAACCATATAGTGATTTCAACTTGTGTAAACCAGCTCTGAGTTCTTCAGTAGCCTGTAATACATTAAAAAACAGTTTTTATATTCAGTTTTTAATGTGTTTTTGGTTATATAAAGATTTTATATTGCTAAATTTAAGTCATACTTGACCCTTGGTTGATACAAATGATTGCATATCTTCTTCCATGCCTTTAAGCTGTTGTTCTTGTTGTGTGACAGAAGCTGCTACACTTTTATGCAAGATGTCAAGTTGTTGAGTCAACTCAGATTGGAATTGTTGGACAAGAATTCTGTTTCCATCTTCTATTTTGTCCTTTCTCTCTGGAATAACAATTTTTATTTTAGAAATTAGAACATATGATCTTTTGTAATTATTATTATTATTATTATTTTGTGGAAAGTACCAATCTTGGTGAACAGATTTGACACGTCTGATGAAGCATTCTCAAGCTCTGATCGAAGGTCAAATGCACGCTCAACAAGAGCTTTTTCTGTTAAATTGCAAACATATAAGTATAAAACTTTGAAATTAGTTTGTTAATTAAAAAAATTTAGATATGATTCTGTTAAGATATATAGCAATGGCTTACCAGACTTTAGAAGGTTGAAGATAAGGAATTCTTTTTCTTTGATTGTTATATTTGCTTGTCTATGTCTTTCTTCAAGATCCAACAATGAATGTTCAGTTTCTTGGAGCTTTATCTAAAAATCCAATAAGTAAATGATTATTTCATGCTAGAAAAATGAAAATTATTAGATAAGTATTATCAAGAGAAGAACTTGAATAACAACATACTTCTGTCCTCTCAAGTTTTCCAGTTAAATTTGCATTCACTAGCTGCTGAGAGTTATAAAGCTCCTGAAGCTCCATAAATTGCTGTTTATAAAATTTATCATCATTAGTGTCATTTTTCTAAGAAAAAATTGAGAATTATGAGAATTATATGTCTCAGATTCTACCTTGCCCCTTGACTCAGCATCGAGTTCCATGCGTTCTATTTTTTCCACCATTGCCTGAAGATTACAAGAACTTCAGTCTTGATTGCTATTTATAAGGTGTAAACTGTAATTTTAAATTGATGTGGTGTAAATTGTAATTACATGAAGATGTGTACCTTCTTCTCTTCTTCTTCCTGTAGATATCTATCTTTCGGTATGTAGATTCCATTCTTCTCTCTTGTAGCATAGACCTCTGGTCAACAAAAAGTCAAAGCATGTAAAAAAACATAAAATATGGATTCAACCAATGAGAAATTAGGGGTGGAGTTAAACCTTGCTTGAGTCGTTCAATCTCAGAATACAGGTCTTTCATCATTGCAGATTTCATCATCTTCTGATTAATCTGAAACATGAACAAGATAAGATATCAAAACTGGATGAAAGAGGACAACTTTTTCTATTAACTTTTTTTTAAAAAATTCAAAATTACTGACCTCTGGTTTGTTCTTGATATTTTTTGCTCGATGAGCATAGTCTAAAGTGCTGAGTGTCTCCTCCAAAGAATGGATAGAGGGGGAGATAGTTGCAATTATGCATGTCTTTGTTTTCCCTCCCAAGGAATCTCTCAACAACCTTGTTAATTTACTATCCCTATCAAATAAAAAATAAAAAAAGACATTAATATAGTTAGTTTACATTTCTTTAATTCAAATAATGTCTTTTTTCAGCTGTTGGTGTATAATAAATAGCCAATAGAATAATAATAATAATAATAATACCTATAGGGTATATGTCCTGAGTGCTCAACTAATGTATTTATGACTCTGCCAAGTGTAAGCAAGCTCTTGTTTATCTCACCAGCTTCCCTTGCTCTTCCCTGCAAAAAAGACAGGGATACCCTTTAGGAAACATTCTAAATTTCCACCATGTAAATGGGCATATATGTAATTTGAATTTGTTTACCTCTCTAGCACCAGACCTAGAAATATTCTCAGAACCAGCAAGATCAACAAGATTCAGCTTTCCACATCTAATAATCTCTTCTCCTTCTGGAGTTCTTTCCTTAATGTGAATTGTGATAGAAAATATGGAGTGAGAACGACTACTTTGTTTATTCAAAAGGGTCTCTGCTGTACGTCTTTTAGCAGATCCTTTCTCTAAGATTTTATAAATTTCATCTGCTGTTGAAACTATCTCCTCTTCCAAACCTCTTACAAGTACACCTCCTTTTCCATCCTCCATGAGTGCTATTGGTTTCTTTGATTTATCTTCAGGAAACTTTGAAGTTTCTTCAATAGCCAAAAGATCTGTTATCTCCTCATTGTAAAGTTCCAAGAATGTAACTTTCATACTGTATTCTGCATTTTGAGCTTCTAATATATCGAATATCTGTCGTACAGCTCTTGGAATGACACCTGCATCACTTGGGAATTCTCCATTCTAAAACAGAATCCAAGGGATTTTGGTTTAGTAAAAGTTATAAAAAGTGGTTGATTGAACAATGCCATTATGGAACAAAAAGTTATACCTTTTTCCTCCCTCCTCCTTCCATTGTGTATGTTTTTCCAGTTCCTGTCTGGCCATAAGCAAATATAGTACAATTGTATCCCTCAAGAACTTCAAAAACTATGGGAGAGACAGCTGCATGATACAAGTCCCTTTGTTGAGAGTTTGGACCGAATACCTATCCACATTATATATATTGGGAACACCATCAGAGACATTATTTTTGTAAAAATAGAATAGGGAACGAAAGCCTTTTGTTCCTTGAGATAATATGAAATGTGGTTTTTGGATATATTTAGAAAGAATAAGAATAAATGATATTAGACAAGAGAATTACCTTGTCAAACACAAATGATCTATCAATCTGCTTGTTAGCTATATGTTGAACTGCACAAACTTCTTTCTTGTTCTCAGTACATGTAATCACTACTGGTGTGTGTGCTTTTGTCTCATCATCACTCAATGGTCTATATGTTTAGAAACACAACAATCAAGAAATTCTTGTATAAACAATCCAAATTCAGTTACATATATATGTTTTAATAGAAAATTTACAGACCTGCATCGCACAATGACTTGAACATTAACACCTTTTTCTCTATCATGTTTACCATTCATTTGTATTTCTGGTCTGATATCTCTTACTGCCTTGTCACTGGACCTTGGGGTGTGTGAGGGTGAGCTTGGGACCATATTTCCTCCTCTTTTCTCCATAGTTAAGATATGGTTGCTCAAATCACAAGTCTTGCAGATTTTGAAACTCGATGATTCAATGGATTCTAATCAGAAAAATCCAATGTGTGCATAAAATCAGTTTTTGATAGAAGCATTTTATGGAACACAACCTATCCTAAAAACAAATTCAATAAAAGCAATGTTCTCATACAGATTCTCGTAATGTACAAAGACCAATGACCTATGGGTTAATTAGTTCTAAGTCCAATTTAATAAGATTGTTATGGTTCTTTAATTCAATGTAGTTGAAGAGACAAGAGTAACATAGCTCTCGCTCTGTAGTCTGTGTAAGACCCGTTTATTTTGACATCCCATCATTAAAAAAAAAAAAAAAAAAAAAAAAAAAAAAGAACCCAAGGACGCAATACAAAAATTATAAGAAGCTTAACCTAAAACTTGGATTGCAAGTGTCGATTCATTACCATGGATGCGGATACATTGATAATAACCTGGTAAAGGACTCAAGTAATTAAGGTTATAATAAGCCTAAAAATTAATGAGAAGATACCTCTAGTCCCTGGTCGTTAAGGTCTTTCGAAGTATAACGAGTTTTTCCACTGAACTCACCGAGTCGACTCAATCCAAATCTGGAAATGTTTCTCTCCTTGAAAACACCTTAATAGACACAAGATATATAGAATTTAACCGCATTATCACAAAGAAATTCGCTGATTTGGTCCGATTGAACCGCATTGACTTAAACCAGTTCTCGATCGAGACAATTCATTAAAACATTAAATTCAACTGAAAATCTTATGGAAAGCGTGAAACCTGGAATCGCCGGCCGTTGACCCTTCCAAATGTTGCGAACTGATGGATTCAATGTCGGGAAACGATTTGTTAAATGGTGAAAGCAAAGCACACACCTATTGAGAGAGAGAGAGAGAGAGAGAGAGAGAGAGAGAGGTGAGGAAGGAAAGGAACTTCAAAACATTATGGCCGTTAATGGAGTGTTTGAACTTGGAATGACACTTAGCATCAGTCATTAGTAGTTTAATACTCATTTTTATTAAAAAAAAAATATCATAGATATTTATTACATTATAAAATACATTTTTAGTTAAATATATTCGTGTCACATATTAGGAAATTGACAGGGTAATATAGTGTTTCATTTTAGGAAATTTTGTTTTAAAATAAATGTTTAGAAATTAATCTACAATTTAAGTTTCCAAAATTTAATTTCTGATTAAGCTATTTATACTCTTTTAGTTATAAACTTATAACATAGGTCATTAAATACTAAACTTAATGATGCTTTTTTCTAAAATAAATATGATTTTGTTGAATGAAATAATATGAACCAGTTTTAGCAATTCTCTATATTTAACTTATTATCAAGAAAGTCCATGGTAGATTAGATTATATATTATGAAGACTATTAGGTTTTAAAGGGCAAAAAATTTGAAATATTTATAAAATAAACATTTGAGTTTTGAGAAATTTGAAATTGATAAATAATGAACAAAAAAATACCACAACTTGGGTTGGTGGCGGCAGGTGTCCAAGGGATGGCCCATCAGAAAATGAATGATGCAACGCCGGCACATGATTTTTGCATTTTTAGTCCCCTTCAATAAAACAAAAAGTAATCCAAAATTTTAACATAAATAAAAAGTATTTTATTTTTATGGTGAGAGAAAATATAATATAATTTCATGAAAGTGAAATACAAGGACATTAAACAATAAACAGAAAGTGAAGATCCCACTACAAAATCCCATGTCTAAGTAAATAGGTAAAGTGTGGTTATTTGTTTTAGTAGATTATAACCCGTATAAACAATGGTTTTCAAAGTAAAATAACATACAAATTATAAAAATTAATAATCATTATTAATAGATTTGCAATCATTAAGTTTTTTTACAAAATTTAATATATTAACCGTTACTATATTGTCGTTATTTTAAATTATTATATTGTCATTATTAATAAATTTACAATCACTATATTATCGTTATTTTAAATTAATATCATAGAAAGAGGAATTTTCACTGGTCCCTAACAATAAAAAATTATATAATAGAAAACAATTTATTTAATCATATGCAAACATATGTTTGTATATAAATATTGATGTATATATGATCCTTATGTATAATAATATTTAAAATGGTTATAAAATATTAATAATATTATTTAATTCATGATTAATAAAAAAAATATAATAATATAACATTAAAAATATTTAACTGGTCATCATAAAGAACAAAAAAAATATGAAAATGCAAAATGATGTTTTAAGAGGCTATAAAACCTATCCATTTGATAAACTCAAAAGCTCCAAAGAATATTTCATCTAACGTAGTCATTCATGTATTTAATTGTAAAAACATATCCATGCAACCCACATTTAATATGAGGTAACCAAACCAGTGACGATCAAAGAGTAAAAATCAAATATTTACTATGATAATATGAGAATCAAGTTTTAAAGAATATAATTTTAGTTGGGTTTATTAAGATATGTATATGATAATAAGTTGCAAATTATAGAAGGAAAACAGAGTCTGGAGACATCAAAATTCACAATAGCTTCAGAACCATTAACACCTCCTTTCTAACTTGTTACATGACCTCTTTTTTGTTGGATATGATCTAAGCCTCTAATTTCCCAATTATTGAAGGCGCAATTAAAATCATAATCGTAAAGCACAGTCAACGACCATCATCATCTTTGCAATCTACTCCATAAACAAAAATTATAAGTAAGTTTAAAATTACATAAAAAAGATGAAATCATTAAAGAAGTAGCTTATAACTACATAAAAAAACAGGTGGTGGGATGACGCCCGGTATGATTTCAATTTGCAATACTCACTTTCCTTTACATTGAGAACTCATGTGATCAATCTCCATATTGATGAGTGTATTTTTTCAGAAAATTATAAAGAAAATTTCTACCAATAATCTTGAACATGAAGAAATACAAAGAAATCAAGTTAAAAAAATAAATAAGAAAAAAAAAGACTACAAACCTAGATACAATACGTGTAATTGAATATGAAAGGGTTGTTTTGATTTCAATTTGTATAAATAAAGAGATTGACATTTAATATTGAAAACAATTACCTTTACCTTTTGTTAGGATATTGATAATCAACCAAAAATCTCGGTTATTAGCAGTTAATTTCTCGTATGCATAGCAAGAATGCGTAAAATATAATTAAGGATAATAGAGAAGTATCTAATTTTAATGCCTGGTTTTTCAGGAACAGTTTTATATGAAATAATACACTGAAAATACAGTAAGGGTTTAAGAGAACATGTCATATGGTAAAAAAAAAGTCTAGAAAAAAACATGTGGCATGATTTGATTTTGTTTATTAAAAGAGGTAGATTTTGACATATATTTCTAACTAGGTGTGAAACGTATGTATATGATGAGTTGATTAAATAAAAAGATTAAATGTTGAAATATAAACATTAAGTAGTATTTTTTTTAAATAAAATTTTAAAATAAAGAAAGAAAAATAAATATTCATTGCGAATTTACTATTATATTTATTATATTTAATACTTTACATATATAAGTATAAGTATTATATGACTTTTTAATTTTAAAAATTAAAACAAACTAAAAGTTAACATTTGATATTATTTATTTCAAAAATATCACAAAAAGACAAGTGTCAAAATTAATGAGAGATTAACATGTGACAAAATAAATCTTTATTTATTATAGAAAACTATGTATAAGACTTGTGTATTACATAGCTTGATTAAAAAAAGGGGTTTAGGTTATTTTTGGTCGCTTAACTTTTTGTTTTGTGCTCATTTGGTACTTAACTTTTTTTAAGTTTTAAAAAGTCATCAAACTTTTGGCTTTGTACTTATTTAGTCACTTAACTTTTGGTTTGGTCACATTTAGTCACCTAACTTTTAAATTGCGCTCATTTAGTCACTAAACTTTTAAATTTTTTTTAAAGTTTAGTAACTAAATGAGCATAAATCTAAAAGTTAAGTGACCAAACAAAAAGTTAAGTAATTAAATTAGCACAAAGTCAAAAGTTTGATGACCTTTTAAAACTTAAAAATAGTTAAGTGATCAAATTAGCACAAAACCAAAAGTTAAGTGACCAAAAATGACTTAAACCTTAAAAAAATATTAAAAAATAAGTATTTTTTAAAATAAAATTTCGAAATAAGGAACGAAGAAACATATTAATTTTAATTTACTGTCACATTTATTATATTTAATATTTTAAATATATAAGTATAAGGATTATGTGGCCTTTTATATATAAAAATTGAAAAAAAAAAACATAAAATGACACGTGGATAGTATTTATTTCAAAAATATCATAAAATGACAAGTGTCAAAACTTATAAAAGATTTACATTTGGTAAAATGGATATTTATTTATTATACTAGATTAATGTTGTAGGTCTTTAATTTTATAAAAACAAAAACAATAACAGTTTTCTATTATTTTAAATTGTGATCAAGATGAAAAAATTAAACGAGCGAAAACATAAAAACAAATAAATAAATAAAAATTAATGTCCAAAGTAGACAAACTCGAATTTATGTGGACACATACATATAAAATGGCACGTATGTTTTTTTTAATTAACGAGCGAAAGTTCTAAATATACGTCGAAACGTTGACTACCTCGAATCACCATACCTCCATATTTTGTATGGTCTTGTCTCTAGAAGCATGGTGCTTAAAGTGAATATGTACAAAGGTAAAAACTAAATTTTAAAGTGTTAAAAGAAAGGCTCTCATTTCTTGGTGAGAGCTAGCAATTTTTGTAAACTGCATTCTCCCTCTTCCTATTCTTTGTTTGTTTCTTAAGTAGTTAAGTCACATGAAGAAGGTTTGATATTTGTATCTCTTTTTGAAGTTAGCACTTGGATTTGAACTTAAAGTTCAAGAGATCTTTATATTACAAGAATCCAAGACTAGTATCTTATCAAGTTGACAAATTGTTGGTGGATACTTCTTGAGAGCTTCTTCCTTGGAGCTTAAAGTCATCTTCATCAACTTCCTAATTGTCAAAAGGAACCAAAGTCTTCAAAAGGTCGTAATGTTTTCCTTCTATTTTCCTTCTATGGTTGTTTTAAAATTTCTAAGTCTTGCAAAACGATATTTGGGTAGGAATAAAACTATTTTTATTTTGTTCAAATCTAAAGTCTTCTGTTATGATTTTATAAAAATCATACATCTCTCATACAAAAAGTTGACTCATGTTTTTCTTCACCAAGAAAAGGGAACGTTATTTTGTAGAATCTTAAGAATTTATAGAGAAGAGGACAAATAGAATGTCTTACTGAAATAAGGAAATTCCATATTCAATCCTCCTCCTACCATGAGTCTTCTCTTTTGTTTCCATTAGAACAGTTGTATCCCACTATTGCTTCAATTTGTTTTGTTCTCAATACACCTAGATTTTTCCCATTAAAACATTACTTACTCTACCTCTTCCTCATCTAATTCATTTCTCTCAACTATCTTCTTATTTCTATTTTTCTACAAATGAACTGGTGGAACACATAAAAGAGACACCCCTCCCACTTTTTATTTCGGTCAATGGTACGATCGATGGCTAAAATCAGATTAATTTTAATCAATTTTTTGCTTTTGAACATAAATCTATCACTCTACAACTCCTCCACTCCACTCCCTCACAGCATCTCCGCCTTCCCACCACCATAACTTCCACATATCGAAGGGGTATATCCTCATCCAAAGAAGAAATGCAACTGATAGACTTAACTTGCCAATCCATCAGTGATGATGGCCATAATGTGAGTCGCAGTTATCTCAATCATGAAAATGCTTGATATTATTTTTATTTAATAAATGTGTTCAATAAGGGTTATCTGTTAGACACCCTTGTTTTTCTTAGAGACAATTTTCTTGTAGCGGAGGTTTAAATTTGCTATTCCATGTGTAACTTTGGGTAATTCATTGGTAGAAATGTAGGATTTATTAGTAATTTTTTAATAGGGAAGTAGTATGTAAATCTAGATGATGAATGGTTTAAGAAAGGAAGATATGTGAGTATCTATTTTTTGAGGATAGTTTACTTATATCTTCAAGAATCGAAACTTTACTGTTTATTCATTAAATACAATATGTTACAAAGTTGTTCGAGGTACAGATATGTCACAAAAGTAAAGTACAAAAGTAAGGCGCATAGACTTCGAGCTACATCACCGAGGTTACCTCCCTCTTCAATCGGGTTCATTCTCCTGAGAATACATGTGGTTTTCGAAAGGTCAACATAATGTTAGTGACTCCACAGGTTTTATTGTTATAAAACGTTGTGTGTTATTTTAGTTATCTTGTTTATCCTAAAATCACTTCCTCGAGTTTGTGTGTACTATCACTACTATCTTAGGTTATTTCCTAGTAGTATTCTAAGATAGTTAGTCTTAGTTTAACAAAGTTACAATGAGTACCTATAATCAAGCTATGACTGTTGATTCCCGAAAACCACAACGCTTCATTGGACATCGCAAATGTGTTTAAAAAGTTATGACTGCTTTGACTTGTTGTTAGGTTGTAACTAGCAACCACAGGTAGGAGTGTCAATCATGTATAAATCTATACATATCTCTCATGCTCACTTAAGTTTAACGATTATTGGCCAGGAGCAAGCTGAGAATCTTTCAGCATGTTGATGAATCGTGTCTCATCTAACTCTTGTTATGGGGGCCTCCCCTGGTCAGTCGTGTTGTTATTCTTGTTGTATTCATACAATTTTACTTATTTTATGTGTGTGTGTGTGTGTATATATATATATATATATATATATATGTAACACTCGTGTTTCTAGCCTAGGCATTTATATTGAGGTAATAGTCTAGGTTAACCTTTGTAACTCATTTTGAAGAAATGAAAAGGGCTTAATTATGTGAATTATAGTCTAGGCATTATGTGCATATTATGTGAATTATGTGTTTCATGCTTAATTATTAGGGCTTAATTAATTAAGAATAAAAATAAGCGTCAAAATTAAAGTGTGAGATAAGTCCGATATCTTTACATAAAGTTTTAGTGGTCGAAACAAAGATTTCGGGGATATAAAGAATGCCGAAATCCGAGTTATAACGAAGAAGTTATGACCTGTCGAAGTTTCGCGACAAAACCAGCACGGTGCCGAATGTCGTAAAAAGTGAGTTTTTGATAAACTACTTTTTCGACTTAGTGATCTAAGCGAAAGTCGTAGTATTCGTTAAACCGAGAAGTTCGATAAAAAGAACGCCCAAATCTGACTTCGTATGAAGAAGTTATGATTTTTCGAAGTTTCAGCTTAGCAGTAGACAGCTAAAAACTCGAATTTTAGATCGTGCGATTTTTAGCCGACACAACCTAAACGAGAATCGAAGGTCTCTTCATTAGTTTCTAAGGCTACAACTATATTAGGCAAGTATTTGACCCGGTTGAGCATGGTCCTTTTGGGTTGCCTTCACCATAGCAACTTGACAGGATGATTTATAATGAGAGAAGGAATATTATTAATATATTATAAGAATAATATAAGGAATAATAATATTATTATTTGATTAATATAAGTCATAAATTAATTAGGAATTGATTTGGTGACTTAAAGAGATTAATTAAATAAAGGGGTATAAACTGTCAATTGTTTGATAGTTGCACTTTGGGCTATATATCCTTTATGGATAAGGGGTTGACGATTTCTAGTGCTAAGGATAGCCATAAAATCGTCCAAGGCTTATCATGGAAAAGATTTGGATTGCTTAGGGCTTAAGTTATCCAATTAGGGTTTAAGGGTGAAACCCTAGGAGCCTTACAAGTATAAACAGACCCCAAGGGCTAAGGGATTTCGGCACTTATGCTTAGAGAAGAAACCCTGGCCGAATTTCTCTTCCCTCCTCTCTCTCAAATCATCCTCCTTGCTAATTGGTGTTTGTAAGCCATTAAAGGAGTGACAATTGTGACTCTAAAGCCTCAAGCACAACAAGATCAAGCAAGTGATTCAAGGTAAACTTCTAATCTCTGATTTCATATTATTGTTATTGTATATTAGCCATTAGAAGTCTTGGATTCAATGTATGTTCAATTAGAGAAACCTAGATCCAAGCATTAGGGTTGCATGTGCACATAGGAATGTTCATATGGCCAAAACCCATCAGTGGTATCAGAGTCTAGATTGGTTTCTATTGAATTCATACTTTGATTGCTTGTTTGTTGCTGAAAAAAAAATCGTTTTTTTTTTCTCTCTGACTGATGAACTCGGCGAGTCCCATGGTGGTACTCGGCGAGTAGGCTCAACTCGGCGAGTCCACCTGGGTACTCGGCGAGTTCGAGCGTCAGAAAAAGGAAACTTCGGGATTTCTTGCTGTTTATCTTTGAGATACTTGCCTTAATCATATTAGATCAATATAAATCCGATTTTATGATATATATATATATATATATATATATATATATATATATATATATATATATGAGTATATTCTTGACCTAATTGAAGATATTTATCAATTAATAAAATATTTGTTTCCTTATGTGATAATTGATTAATTATTTTATTAAATTGGTAAATTGTTTTGCAAGAAATCATTAAATAAATCAAATATGGATAATTATGGAATTAATTGTTAATTAAGATTATTTGTTATTTGATCCTCTATGTTTTTTAAAAGTTTAAAACTTGCCCTCAAGTTTTGAAATTTATGTTTTGTGATTAAAAGTTTAATTTAGACAATTTAAATTTCAAACCCTAGAATTTTACAAGTTTAAAATCCAACCCTATACTAATATAATATTACAAGATTAATATATATATATATATATATATATATATATATATATATATATATATATATATATATATATATATATACACATATGTATGTATAATTAAAATGCTAGTCTTACCGTTAGTAGGCCTCATTCACGAAGCCGGTCTATAACGTGGGTATAAGGTTGCTGCCTATAAAATTGCGCTTAATGGGTGTACACTCACACCCACCGCTTGCTTGATCGGTGGAGGGTCGTTAGCCGAACGGGTAGGATAGGGCAACCTCATCTCTTCATTAAAAGTATAATATAAAATACAAAGTAACTACATGTTTTTCAAAAAAAAATTCCAATCTTAGTTACTTTAGGAAAAGTGAATTGATGCAATCCCATGAAATTACACTTTGCACCCTTGCTAAGAAGTTAGTGGAGCGTGTGTGGTTTACCGGCACACTAATTGGTTCTAAGCAAAGGTGGCAAAGGGTGATTCATTGTTTATCATAGTTCGATGGGGCGTGTGTGGTTTACCGGCACATCGAATAGGTGATCGTTACAATGAAGGCACCATGTAAATTTGCATGGTAATTCACACCCACTTTGTGATCCTCGGTATCCCAGTCACAAACGAGAGGGGCATATCGAGATTTAAACATGCCATTGAAAGGTTTTCAATGAATCTCATCCAAACCTAGGAATTCTCAATACATTTAGAACTTAAAGTTATGTGGTGGAGAATTAGTGAATCGTCATTCACTTACCTTCAAATTGTTTGCATGTTATATTACGGCATCCCTTTTCTAATATGTAAATATTGTTGTTGGATCCTAGCCCTAATTTTTCTTATTGGGTAGGGATTCATATTCTAATCTATCCTTTTCCTTTCTATTTGTAGATGTCGAACGCAAACAACGTTGCTGCTAGTTCATTCACATTGATGAGCCTTTGTCAAAAGGTTACTTTCGATGGGACGAACTTTAGCGAATGGATAAGATACATTCGCACAATTGCTCGCTATGAGGACAAGGAGTATGTCCTAGATGAGAAGCTCGAGAAAATCAACCCAGAAATCGCTACTCCGGCTGAAATGACCGCTTTTGAAACTCACGAGCGTGATGCAACGAAGGTACATTGCATCATGATAGCCACCATGAATGCCGAATTCCAAAAGTCCTATGAGGACATGTATCCGTATGAAATGCACCAAGACTTGTTGGAGAGATACCACCAAAACGCGAGGCAAGAGCGTTACGAGATTTTCACTAACATGATTTCCGCTAAAATGGGTCATGGAGAATCTCTTACCGTGCACCTGCAAAAGATGAAAAGGTATGTCGATCGTCTTCGCAAGTTGAATGTTGACTTTGGGGAAGACTTGGCGATCGACATGGTGCTTCACTCTTTGCCTCCGTGTTACAATCAATTTAGGATGACCTACCACATGAACAAGGATGAGGTCACCCTAAGCAAGCTCCAAGGTCTCCTTAGGGTTGCTGAAAGCAACCTAAAGGACAAGTCTGTTGCACCCACTCCCAATCCACCTGTTGCTCCTGTTTTGGCCATTGGGAAAGGAAGAGGCAAGAAGAGGAAGGCTCCGTCTAAGAGCTACTGCAAAGGAAAGTCCCGAGATGGTTCCTCTTCTAGTGGGACCAAATTTGATCTTGCTAAACCCTGTCCTAACCCTAAGGAGGCAGAGTGCCATCATTGCCATAAAATAGGGCACTGGAAGAGAAGCTGCCCAGACTACCTGCAAGCCATAAGGGAAGGAAAGATCAAGCCATCTTTTGCAAGTATTTATACAATTAAATCTAATGATTCATCTCATGCTAATTCTTGGGTCCTTGATACCGGTTGTGGTTACCATATTTGTTCCGATTTGCAGGGACTAAGAAGAAATAGGGATGTGGGGCATGGAAGAATAAATCTAATCATGGGGAACAGAAGATCGTCGCCTGTGACCAAGATTGGAGTGTATTCTTTAGTGCTTAGGAATGGTTTATCTTTAGATTTGAACAATTGTTGCTATTCGCCAGAAATGGCTAGAAACATCATTTCATTTCATGGTTTGTTTAGACAAGGTTTTAGATTTTCTTTTAATAATGAGAATGGTTCTATTCTTGTTTATCTAAATGGTGTCTTGTATTTTGAAGCTATACCATGTAATGGAATTTATGAAACTGTTATGATTGTAGATAACTTAGGAAATGATGTTTTATGCATGGATTATTCCAATGGTGTGGATAGAGCATCCTTGTGGCATTGTCGTCTTGGACATGTCAACAAGAAGTGCATAGCCCAACTCCAAAAGGATGGAGTGTTGGAGTCATTCGACCTTAGGGAAGATGACACATGCGAGTCTTGTTTACTTGGAAAGATGACTAAGTCACCCTTCACAAGTACATGTGAAAGGGGTGAGGGTCTATTGGACCTAATACATACCGATGTATGTGGACCGTTTAGATCAACCACGAAGGATGGAAACCGCTTCTATGTGACTTTTACCGATGACTATAGTAGATATGGGTATATTTACTTAATCAAGCAAAAGTCGGAAACTTTTGAAAAGTTCAAAGAGTTCAAAAATGAAGTGGAGAATCAATTGGGCAGGAAAATCAAGATGCTTCGATCCGATCGAGGAGGACAGTACCTAAGTCTTGAATTCCACGATTATCTCAAGGAGTGTGGAATAGTTTCACAATTGACGCCACCTAGGACACTGCAGTTGAATGGTGTGGCAGAAAGGCGTAATCGAACCTTGTTAGACATGGTTCGCTCTATGATGAGTCGTGCTTCACTACCTATCTCTTTTTGGGGGTATGCCTTAGAGACCGCCACCCATATCCTTAACCGAGTCCCTACTAAGAAGGTTGCCAAAACACCTCACGAGATGTGGACAGGGAAAGCTCCCTCGTTGGCACATATCAAGGTTTGGGGTTGCGAGGCTTTTGTAAGACGAGATACTCACGACAAGCTCGAACCTCGTAGTGAGCGATGTATTTTCGTCGGCTACCCACAGAAATCCTTTGGATATCTCCTCTATAGACTGGAGGACAATGTTGTCTTTGTTGCGAGGAGAGGAGTTTTTCGAGAGCGAGAACTCATAAGCCAATGAGACAGTGGGAGGCAAATCGAGCTTGAAGAGATTCAAGAATCGATAAATGAAGGAACCTCTACCGCTAGCACTCAACCCAAGGAGGAAACTCTGGTTGAACCGATTGACGAGTCCTTACCTCTTAGACGTTCCGAAAGAGTTAGAGTTCAACCCCAGTTTTATGGTTTTCATATTACTACCGAAGGGGATACGTATATTAGTGATGGTACGTTAATAAATATAGATGAACCTAATAGCTATAAGGAAGCTATGGCAGGCCCGGAGTCTGCAAAATGGAAAGAGGCAATGGACAGCGAGATCCAGTCCATGTATGACAACCAAGTTTGGAATTTGGTTGATAATGTGCCCGGACGTATTGCTTCCTCGTTCTATATGTCGATGACATATTGCTCATAGGAAACGACATCCCGACTCTGCAGGAGGTTAAGTCCTAGCTCGGGAAGTGCTTTGCTATGAAGGACCTCGGAGAGGCTTCCTATATTTTGGGAATAAGGATAGTGAGAGAAAGAAGTAAGAGACTAATAGGACTTAGTCAGAACACTTACTTAGATAAGGTACTAAAACGTTTTAGTATGGAAAACTCGAAGAAGGGAGAATTACCGATACAAAGTAATGCCAAGTTGAGTAAGACTCAAAGTCCGAGTACCGAAGCTGAAATAGCAGAAATGAGTCGAGTACCATACGCTTCCGCAGTTGGTTCAATCATGTATGCTATGACTTGTACTCGCCCTGATGTAGCCTTTGCTTTGAGCATGGTTAGCAGATATCAAGGGAATCCTGGCAGAGCCCATTGGATTGCGGTCAAGAATATCCTTAAGTACCTTCGGAGGACGAAGGAATGGTTCTTGGTCCTCGGAGGGAGTGATGAATTGAAGGTGCGAGGGTATAGTGACGCCAACTTTCAGATCGACAGGGACAATTACCGTTCGTAGTCGGGCTGGGTCTTTACCCTGAATGGAGGAGCAGTAACTTGGAAAAGTTCCAAGCAAGAAACCATAGCTGATTCAACGTGTGAATAGAGTACATTGCAGCGAGCGAAGCGTCGAAGGAGGCAATATGGTTAAAGAACTTCATCGGTGATCTTGGAGTTGTACCCACCATAAAGGAGCCCATGGAGATTTTCTGTGATAATGAAGGAGCGGTTGTCTTGACCAAGGAACCAAGGGATCATGGTAGATATAGACATATCGACAGAAAATATCACTTTATTAGACATCGTGTAGAAGAAGGACAACTCGTAGTGAAGAGGATATCATCAGAAGATAACCCAGCAGATCCGCTTACGAAGGGACTGAGTAGGGTTAAGCACTTGCAGCATGCTAGGAGTATTGGGCTGAAGGATGATATTAGTATAGATTAGATAGTAGTAGAAACGTGTAATAGATAAATGTAATTAACATTTGATGATTAAATAAAAGAGTATTATTTATGAGTAATGTTACTGTCTTATGTTAAATGTTTAACTATTGTTTCATTTTGCATATTTTGACTTCCAGAATAATTGAGTTTATTAAGAATAATCGAATTGTTCAAATTGTCCACAATCGTTCATATGTTAGAAGTAGGTATGAATGAAGATTGTCATGAATTGGTGTGTAGATTGTCTAAATGGTATTAGACATAGCAAAAGTTTGCTACAACGTCCATGAGTGCTTATGAACTAGTTTTGAGCATTGGAACAAACTCGCGCCTGCTGGAATCACCTTATGGAATGTGATAAAAGGGGTGATCGCAAGACGATAATATCATATAGTCTTAAAACCAAGATATATAGTTTGTTATTTGTTGATTGGTTGTACATTGATAATGCGAAACTGCATCAGTAACTTGATGTTATAAAACGCATTGTTGTGTATGGATGATTAATGAATAAGTAAATGCATATAAGTCGAAGTTTATCTGTTACTTTTATCCCAAGAGGGTAAAAGCGATATCTCGGCCGCTCGATGATTTGATTTGACTTATGTGCCAGGCCCGGTCAGAACTGAATTGATGTGTTCGATTAAGTTGTATGTCAAATGAATCGGAGATCGAGAAACCAAATGCTAGACAAATTGTTCCATAGAATTGTCAGCATGATGTCTAAACAGATGACTGTACGATCCCTTATCTTAAGGACAAGATTGGTTAGATCAGAGTTTGACAGCGTCTTTGAGAGATACGATTGCTAATCGGAATATACTTGTATATATAGTTACTAGACTTATCCAAGTGGGAGACTGTTGGAATAGTGTTTAAGGCTACAACTATATTAGGCAAGTATTTGACCCGGTTGAGCATGGTCCTTTTGGGTTGCCTTCACCATAGCAACTTGACAATATGATTTATAATGAGAGAAGGAATATTATTAATATATTATAAGAATAATATAAGGAATAATAATATTATTATTTGATTAATATAAGTCATAAATTAATTAGGAATTGATTTGGTGACTTAAAGAGATTAATTAAATAAAGGGGTATAAACTGTCAATTGTTTGATAGTTGCACTTTGGGCTATATATCCTTTATGGATAAGGGGTGGACGATTTCTAGGGCTAAGGATAGCCATAAAATCGTCCAAGGCTTATCATGGAAAGGATTTGGATTGCTTAGGGCTTAAGTTATCCAATTAGGGTTTAAGGGTGAAACCCTAGGAGCCTTACAAGTATAAATAGACCCCAAGGGCTAAGGGATTTTGGCACTTATGCTTAGAGAAGAAACCCTGGCCGAATTTCTCTTCCCTCCTCTCTCTCAAATCATCCTCCTTGCTAGTTGGTGTTTGTAAGCCATTAGAGGAGTGGCAATTGTGACTCTAAAGCCTCAAGGACAACAAGATCAAGCAAGTGATTCAAGGTAAACTTCTAATCTCTGATTTCATATTATTGTTATTGTATATTAGCCATTAGAAGTCTTGGATTCAAAGTATGTTCAATTAGAGAAACCTAGATCCAAGCATTAGGGTTGCATGTGCACATAGGAATGTTCATATGGCCAAAACCCATCATAAACTTCGGTGGCAAGCCTCGCATCCGACGCGTGTGTAGTGACTCATCCATCCGAGCCTCGCAGAAGGAGCCACGTCCGAAGCCTCGACTAGACCGCGGTCCAATCATGAGGCGACAGCGAGCCCCTCGCATGCGCAGACCATGTGCGAGCCATCCCCTGCGAGCTTTGGATCTGCGACGCGTGGCCTCTTCTCAGCCCTTGGATCAGAAGCCTCGCCCCTATATATAGAAGGGTGCAAGACCTCCCGGGTATATTTTGGAAACTTGTCATTTTTAGCCCCTAAACTCATATTTCTTTCATCTTAACATCCCCCAAAGCCCCGATATCAATTATAAGCCCCGGAATACTCCACGAAGTGCCCGAGAAGCCCGGAAAATTTATCTTTTTGGTTTCGAAGTCCGACCTTTGCAAAGCCCGGTTTCTCAATAAAACTCCCGGTTTTATTAGAAACGATCGTTTTAGGAAACGAATTGCTGCCCGATTATCATCAAATCATGTGAGTGTATAGTCACCTTCATCTTACTCCTAGATATGAAGTATTTTATATGAAATACGTGCTACGTGTAATTATATTAATTGTTTAACTAAGGTGACTGTTGAAGTAATGTTTTATACAAGTTTTAAACTGTATATGTATGTTTATCTACAAATATGTTGGGTAAAACATGGGTAGATAGTGATGTGTGATAAAATAAAAGTGATGAGAGACCTCGATGTGTTTTGAGATCCATTCATCTAGCGGAGTTTGGATGGCGACCACAGACTTTCTAGACAGTCCAGTGGGAAACATTAGCAGGTCTGCAACCTGTAGGTGTTAATGAACTAAGAGTGTTCATTCGCTGTACTCCATCCCCCTCATGGTTGCCTTTAGGACATGTATGGCTGAGGAAACCCCTTAGTAGTAGTGTCCATCCCGATGATATTCTTTAGGCTTGGTCCCTTGTGAAAAGTGTTTAGGGACGTAAAGTGAGGATAACGGGAATGGGTAATCAGGGTTATTGTTGATTGGTGAACTTAATAAAGTTTATTATTACTGTGGGTTGAAAACCCTATATGCTCACCAGGCTCCGAAGCCTGACCCACTCAGTTTTTATGTTACAGGTAGTGGACCCCGAGCATAGTCGGAGGACGATGAAAGATTTTTGGATTATTGGCCAGTAGTTGTAAATAACTGTTGAAAGGCTTATAATGTGTTGTTTATGCTTTTGATCTATATCGGAACATGACATCCCGAGGTTTTGATATATATGGAAAATATATACCTTCTTAATGAAGGGTTTTGATAAACTTTTATCATATGTTGTTTGAGACCAATTCCGCAACATCTTTTAAAAAGATTTCTCTGATTTTATTTTAAAAAGCATAAATTAAATCGGTCTTTTCTGGCCGAGAAATTAGGGGATGTCACAGTTGGTATCAGAGCATTAGTTTAAGCGAACTAAGAAATTGTAGAATTTATAAACTTAAACTTAGAATGCTATGTGTTTGCCATGTGTGCCATTATTTGTTCGGATCTATGGTCTATTGCCGACCGGATTTGGAAACCTTATGTGTGTAGGATTCTAAGCGTATGATTATGATATTAGAACTAACATGTAAACGTTTCGGAGTGATAAGGGAATTAATATGTCTAACAAGGATAAAGACCTAAATTCGCTTTATTCGTTATATAGATTGTAATGGCAAGAACTCGTAGTGGAGCTACAAATGCAAACAGAAACAGGGATCAACAACCTCAACCTCAAGTAGTTGAGCAAGTACCTGTTGTAGGAGCTACACCCGAGCCAATGATGATGGCTGGGGTACAAGCAATGATCCAGATGATGTTAGATCGCCAGATGGAGGAGACAAGGCGATTACTACAACAACATAGGGAAGAGACTACGATGCCTGTTGAGCAGCCCGTATTGGATGAAGGGCATTCAGTAGAAGGGAACTACAGTGGGACTTTTGGTCAAGCCAACCCACCGATAGTTAGACAAGACAACCAGGATGGAGGAGATGATGGACGCGGGTGCAAATACAAAGATTTCATGGCATCTAAACCGCCGTGTCTATCTAGAAGTCCGACACAGGTGGAAGTCATGAATTGGATCTCCGAAATGGAGACGATGTTTGAAAGTTGCGAGTGCAGCAACAAACAAAAGACTGCACTTGCAATTCCTCTGTTAAAGTCTGGTGTGTTGAGCTGGTCGATGTTACTAGCTAATTCGATGCCCAAGGGAGAAGCTAGTAAGATGTCTTGGGAAGATTTTGTGGTACAACTGAAATTGAAGTACTGCTCTGAGCAGGATCTTCTGGAAATTAATAATGAGTTCCAGAATTTAAAGAAAGGAAAGATGAGCGTTACTGAATACGATGCTAGTTTTATGGAAAAGATGAAGCTTGTTCCTCATCTAGTTCCAACTGAACTCTCTAAGGTCAACAAGTTTGCCCTCGGATTACCAGCGGACTTTGGTCTGATGGTTAAGCAAGCAACCACTTTGAAAGCCGCCATCTGGGCTGCTAAGAATGTTGAGGTTCAGATCAGAGAGAAGGGTCTGGAGAGGGCAGAAGTTGGTGAAAAGAGAAAATTTGAAGGAACTTCAGGTTCCAACAAGAAAAGCAAATTTTCTAAGTCCAAGAAGTTTGGAGGAGGAGGAGGTGAAGCGAAATGGTGTGAGAAGTGCAAGAAAAAGCACTCTGGGAAATGTAGTGAGGAGGTGACTTGCTTCAAATGTGGAAATACTAGGCATTATGCCAACGTGTGTCCGTCCGACAAGAGGGTATGTTTTGAGTGCCATGAAGTAGGGCATGTTCTTAAAGACTGTCCAAAGAGGAAGGATGCAACAAAGCCCAATCTACCGCCAAAACCGGAGGCGAGAGCCTTTCAGATGACACTTGAAGCTGCAAAAGAAGAAGTCGATGTCGCTTCAGGTACCTTTCTCGTAAATGAATTGCCTGCCCAAATTTTGTTTAATTCTGGAGCCAATTACTCCTTTATATCGCATGAATTTGGTAGAAAGCTAGCTTTGCCTGTAGATAGGCTAGTTAATGCCTTATTAGTCGAGATTGCTAGTGGCAAGTTTGTACCTGTTAGCCATCATATGAAAAACATCCTCATTGACTTGGATGGGAATAAGTTCCATGAGGGATTATTTCCTATCGAGTTAAATGGATTCGACATAGTTTTAGGAATGGATTGACTTAGCGCCAACGATGCAGAAATATTATGTAGAAAGAAGATAGTAAAAGTAAGCCCGCCAGGGAAGGAGTCGTTTATGGTGTATGGAGACAAACGCAGAGTAAATTCTGGAATCATTTCTCTAATGAAAGCCAGAAAGTGTTTGGCCAAGGGATGTACATAATATCTAGTGTTCGTGATCGATGCTAAGATGGAAAAGAAAGAGGTGCAGAATATGCCGGTGGTGTGTGATTATCCGGAAGTCTTTCCCGAAGATCTTCCCGGATTGCCCCCTGATCGACAAGTAGAATTTCGTATCGACTTGTTACCAGGAACGACACCGATAGCAAAAGCAGCATATCGATTAGCACCAACAGAGATGAAAGAACTTATGACACAACTTCAGGAGTTATTAGACAAAGGTTTCATTCGACCTAGTTCATCACCCTGGGGAGCCCTTATGTTATTTGTAAAGAAGAAAGACGGGAGCATGATAATGTGCATCGATTACAGAGAGCTGAACAAAGTGACGATAAAGAACAAGTACCTGTTGCCAAGGATCGATGACCTGTTCGACCAATTGCAAGGTTTGAGCTATTTCTCGAAGATCGATCTTAGGTCGGGATACCATCAACTAAAGGTGAGAGAGCATGATATCGAAAAGACTGTGTTTAGAACAAGATATGGACACTATGAATTTTTGGTTATGTCGTTCGGACTAACCAATGCCCCAGCAACTTTCATGGATTTAATGAATAGGGTTTGTAAACCATTCCTAGATAAATCCGTGATAGTATTCATAGACGACATCTTGATTTATTCGAAAAGCAAGCAGGAGCATGAAAAGCAACTGCATGAAGTGCTAGAAGTCCTGAAAAAAGAGAAGATGTATGCAAAGTTCTTCAAATGTGAATTTTGGATTCAAGAAATCCAATTTTTAGGTCATGTGGTTAACCAAGAAGGAATAATGGTTGACCCAGCAAAGATTGAAGTTGTGATGAAGTGGGAACAACCAAAAAGCCCTACGGAGATTCGTAGCCTTTTAGGATTAGCTGGATATTACCAAAGGTTTATCCAAGGCTTTTCTTCGATTGCTACTCCATTAACAGCTTTGACCCACAAAGGAGCTACTTATGCTTGGAATGAGAAGCATAAGGAAGCCTTTGAGAAGTTGAAGAAGAGATTGTGTGAAGCACCGATTCTTTCGTTGCCTGAAGGAGTTGATCACTTCGCAGTTTATAGCGATGCATCTGGAGTTGGGTTAGGTTGTGTTCTGACCCAAAGGGATAAAGTGATAGCGTATTCATCAAGGCAATTGAAGGAACATGAAAAGAACTACCCCACTCACGATCTGAAGTTGGAAGCGGTAGTATTTTCCTTAAAGATATGGAGGCATGATCTTTATGGCACAAAGTGTAAACTTTTCACTGATCATAAGAGTCTTCAATATCTCTTTAATCAGAAGGAATTAAACATGAGGCAACGGCGTTGGCTAGAGTTACTCAAGGACTACGACTGTGAGATACTTTACCACCCTGGTAAAGCAAATGTTGTTGCTGATGCTCTCAGTCGAAAGGTAAACCTTGAAAAGAAAAGGCCAAGAGTGTTGAGAATTGAAGTTGTCTCGACAATTGTGGAAAGTATAAAGAAAGCTCAAGAGGAAGCTTTAGAGAAAAATGACCGAAAGGAAGAACGTTTGGGCAAAACGTTAGTATTCGGTACAAACAACCAAGGGTTGAAGGTATTCCAAGATAGGATTTGGGTACCTAAAATGGGCGGAGTAAGAGATCTTCTGATGGAAGAAGCTCACAAGACCATGTACTCGATTCATCCCGGCAGTACAAAAATGTATAGGGATCTAAACCCATATTATTGGTGGCCGACGATGAAGCTCGATGTTGCTAAGTATGTGGCAGAGTGTGTAACTTGTGCTAGGGTTAAGGCACAACATCAGAAACCGTATGGGAGTTTAGAACCTTTACCCGTACCCATGGGTAAATGGGAAGACGTCACCATGGATTTTGTGACTAAACTGACGAGAACAAGGAACGGTCACGACTTGATTTGGGTGGTCCTTGATCGCTTCACTAACAATGCGCATTTCATAGCAGCCAAAGAGAAATGGTCTATGGATAAACTTGCGAATTCTTACGTGAAGGAAATTGTGAGGCTTCACGGTGTTCCGTTAACGATCGTATCTGATCATGACAGTCGTTTTACCTCAAGATTTTGGAGGAGTCTACAAGAGGAATTGGGTACCAAGTTGTGTTTAAGTACAACTTACCATCCACAAACCGATGGTCATTGCGAACGAACAATTCAGACATTGGAGGATATGCTAAGAGCATGTACCCTAGAATTCCAAGGTAACTGGGATGAACACTTACCTCTAGTAGAATTCTCCTATAATAATAGTTTCCACTCAAGCATTAAGATGGCACCTTATCATGCTTTGTATGGAGAAAAGTGTCGAACGCCATCATGTTGGCTGGAAGCTGGAGAAAAGCAGTTTATGGGACCTGAAATAGTCCATCAGACTGCTGAAAAGTTAAAAGTGATAAGGGAAAGGATGTTAGCTGCTCAAGATCGACAAAAGAGGTATGCTGACAAGAAAAGACAACCGATAACCTTTGAAGTTGGAGATTCGGTTTTACTTAAAGTCTCACCGTGGAAGGGACTTATAAGATTTGGGAAACGAGGAAAGTTGAGTCCAAGGTTTATTGGACCGTTCAAAGTTCTTCAGAAGATCGGGAATCAAGCTTACAAGCTAGAATTACCAGAAGAACTGGAAGGTATTCATAACACCTTTCATGTGTGTTATTTGAGAAAGTTCACGGGAGATGTGCCCGACATAATTCCGATTTCTGAGTTAAGGTTGGATGAAAACAAGAGGTTGATCGAAGAACCTAAGGCAATCGTTGACCGTAAGACTATGAAGTTATGACGCAAGATGGTCGATTTAGTGCTTGTGCGCTGGAAACATACGAATGGACCAAATCTCACTTGGGAAACGGAGAGTGACATGATGAGTCGCTACCCGCAGTTGTTTAGTGATATGTGATTCCGGGGACGGAATCATCCTAAGGGGGAGAGAATTGTAACACTCGTGTTTCTAGCCTAGGCATTTATATTGAGGTAATAGTCTAGGTTAACCTTTGTAACTCATTTTGAAGAAATGAAAAGGAATTATGTGAATATTATGTGAATTATGTGTTTTATGCTTAATTATTAGGGCTTAATTAATTAAGAATAAAAATTAATCCCCAAAACAGAGGAATTTCACACATGTGGACTTCGGCCACGTCACCCTCGCTCAAAACGTGCTACGTATCCGAGCTGCTGAGTCACGAAGCCACCTGGTGAGGCGTGTTATGTCCTTCCGAGTCCGAGCTGCGGTCCAATTCGCTGACTACACGTATAAACTTCGGTGGCAAGCCTCGCATCCGACGCGTGTGTAGTGACTCATTCGTCCGAGCCTCGCAGAAGGAGCCACGTCCGAAGCCTCGACTAGACCGCAGTCCAATCAGGTGGCGACAGCGAGCCCCTCGCATGCGCAGACCATGTGCGAGCCATCCCCTGCGAGCTTCGGATCTGCGACGCATGGCCTCTTCTAAGCCCTTGGATCAGAAGCCTCGCCCATATATATAGAAGGGTGTGAGACCTCCCGGGTATATTTTGGAAACTTGTCATTTTTAGCCCTTAAACCCATATTTCTTTCATCTTAACATCCCCCAAAGCCCCGATATCAATTCTAAGCCCCAGAATACTCCACGAAGTGCCTGAGAAGCCCGGAAAATTTATCTTTTCGGTTTCGAAGCCCGACCTTTGCAAAGCCCGGTTTCTCAATAAAACTCCTGGTTTTATTAGAAACGATCGTTTTAGGAAACGAATTGCTACCCGATTATCATCAAATCATGTGAGTGTATAGTCACCTTCATCTTACACCTAGATATGAAGTATTTTATATGAAATACGTGCTACGTGTAATTATATTAATTGTTTAACTGAGGTGACTGTTGAATTAATGTTTTATACAAGTTTTAAAATGTATATGTATTTTTATCTACAAATATGTTGGGTAAAACATGGGTAGATAGTGATGTGTGATAAAATAAAAGTGATGAGAGACCTCGATGTGTTTTGAGATCCAGTCATCTAGCGGAGTTTGGATGGCGACCACGGACTTTCTAGATAGTCCAGTGGGAAACATTAGCAGGTCTGCAACCTGTAGGTGTTAATGAACTAAGAGTGTTCATTCGCTGTACTCCATCCCCCTCATGGTTGCCTTTAGGACATGTATGGCTGAGGAAACCCCTTAGTAGTAGTGTCCATCCCGATGATATTCTTTAGGCTAGGTCCCTTGTGAAAAGAGTTTAGGGACGTAAAGTGAGGATAACGGGAATGGGTAATCAGGGTTATTGTTGATTGGTGAACTTAATAAAGTTTATTATTACTGTGGGTTGAAAACTCTATATGCTCACCAGGCTCCGAAGCCTGACCCACTCAGTTTTTATGTTACAGGTAGTGGACCCCGAGCATAGTCGGAGGACGACGAGAGATTTTTGGATTATAGGCAAGTAGTTGTAAATAACTGTTGAAAGGCTTATAATATCTTGTTTATGCTTTTGATCTGTATCAGAACATGACATCCCGAGGTTTTGATATATATGGAAAATATATACCTTCTTAATGAAGGGTTTTGATAAACTTTTATCATATGTTGTTTGGGGACCAATTCCGCAACATCTTTTAAAAAGATTTCTCTGATTTTATTTTAAAAAGCATAAATTAAATCGGTCTTTTCTGGCCGAGAAATTGGTTTGATCTTATCTATCAATGAAAGTCGGTATAACAACTAGGCATAATATTAATCTTAAAAGTTGGGCAGAGTATTTACCGGGAATAATATCATCCTAATGTTATGAGCATAATTATTTAACTACGATTAGTAATAACTATGTAATAGTTGCATTTTAGCATGTATCCTCCCCTTGAAACGTTTGAAAAATAGGGTAGTGGACTCACCTGTGAGTTATCATACCATTGTTGTAGGGTGGAAATCGAAAGTCTGAACTTCGAGAGACGATCAAGGGCAGTAGCACGCAGATCAAGAGAGTGAGAAAGTGAATTTGACAGGTGTGGATAAAGGTCTGTCAAATTCTGATATTTATAGCATAATTTGGTGTGCATGTCGTGCGTTTTTGCGTGAGCCACCGGGGGGGGGGGGGGGGGGGGGGGGGAGGGGGGAAACCTGCCACTTTTCGTCTTCTCCGTGTGCTACATCACCCCATATCCATACGAATCGTGTGTCAGTTTGCACACAGCGCACTGCGTGCGGGCTTGTGTGCTGGTAAAAATTCAACTTTGAAATTCCGTAACTCTCACATACGAACTCCTTTTTCAACGACTCATATATTCATGTAGGTATCGACGTACACTACAACATTCCTCTTGGTTGTTTTGGCTAGGTTTGACTTTCCTTTTTCGACTACTTTTTTATTACCGTTATGATTTTATAAAAATCATAACTCCTTCATACAGTTTCTGATTTATGTGTTATTTGTCTCATAATTCCTACTTTAAGTAACACTACAATTGTCCTTTTGGTGACTTTTTCCAAAAGTCCACCATTATCCTTGTAGTTTTCGTTGTTGTAAATTCTTACGCACGGTAAATATTTATTTACTATAAAAGTCATATCTCATCCATAATGAGTCGGATTGTTGCGAAATTTATATTTCTGAGATCGTGGTAGCTTATATAATCTATAAATGTTAACCTGCTCTCATAGTGACGCGACCTTTCATGAACTTATTTTTTAGCCTAAAGTTTAACGTAATTAAGGACGAAAATTCGAATATATTAAAATATATCGAGTGGTTACAAGGCTACCCTTATTACATTTTGTCATTATATCTCTAAATATTAACGGCGGTCGATGAAGTATTTTTTTTAATTTGTCACAGAATTGAGGCATATGCCCTAATTCACGTTCTTAAGTTGTTTATTGCCTTCTTTTCATCTCTCCAACCAGGGGCGTAAGGATGTAGAGGCAAGAGTGGTCCTTGGCCCACCCTACACATACCCACCTTACACATAATTAAGATTACATATATATATATATATATATATATATATATATATATATATATATATATATATATATATATATATATATATATATATCATATACTAATATGACCTACCTACTCAAAAATTTAATTAATGTGTTTATTTTATTTATATCTTATATAACTTTTAATTGACTTAGTTCTTACCACTTGTCGTCTTCTCCGTGTGCCACATCACCCGGTATCCAAACGAATCGTGTGTCAATTTGCACACAGCGCACTGCGTGCGGGCTCGTGTGCCGGTAAAAATTCAACTTTAAAATTGCGTAACTATCGCATACGAACTCCATTTCCAATTACTCTTATATATCCGTGTAGGTATCAACGTACACTACAACATTCTTCTTGGTTATTTTGGCTAGTTTTGATTTTCGTTTTTCGACTAATTTTTATTACCGTTATGATTTTAAAAAAATCATAACTATCTCATACAGTTTCTGATTTATGTGTTATTTGTCTCATAATTCCTACTTTAAGTAGCACGGTAGATATTTATTTACTATAAAAGTCATATCTCATCCATAATGAGTTGGATTGTTGCAAAATTTATGTTTCTAAGATCGTGGTAGCTTATATAACCTATAAATGTTAACCTGCTCTCATAGTGACGCGACCTTTCGTGCACTTATTTTTTAACCTAAAGTTTAGCGTAATTAAGGACGAAAATGCGAATATATTAAAATATATCGGGTGGTTACAAGGCTGCCCTTATTACATTTTTGCATTATATCGTTAAATATTAACGGCGGTCGATGAAGTATTTTTTTAATTTGTCACAGAATTGAGGCATATGCCCTAATTCACGTTCTTAAGTTGTTCATTGCCTTCTTTTCATCTCTTCAACCAGGGGCGTAGGGATGTAGAGGCAAGAGTGATCCTTGGCCCACCCTACACATAATTAAGATTACATATATATCATATACTAATATGACCTACCTACTCAAAACTTTAATTAATTTGTTTATTTTATTTATATCTTATATAACTTTTAATTGACTTAGTTCTTACCACTTGTCGTCTTCTCCGTGTGCCACATCACCCAGTATCCAAACGAATCGTGTGTCAGTTTGCACACAGCGCACTGCGTGCGGGCTCATGTGCCGGTAAAAATTCAACTTTAAAATTGTGTAACTATCGCATACGAACTCAATTTCCAATCATACATACTTATAAAGCTAACATTTTTTCTTGAATCTCATGCATTTGAAACTCCCTTTTTTAACTTCCTCAAACCACATTCATTTGAAACCCCTTTTTTAACTAATGCAACTCAAAAGTTTTCTAAATTATGATTTAACACTCAAAAGTTTTATAACTTATATTATATTTAATTAGCATTTAGTGAAAAGTTTAGTATAAAAAGGTCAATCCTTTGTGTCTTTTGTGTTATATAAAATCTTACATGTAAGAAGGATTTGAAGATATTGTGATTCAAAAGTTTTCATTTAGTCGAAGCATTCACGATCCAAATATGATGATTTGAAGAAATGGATTATGTCGATCCAAATATGATGATTTGAAGAAATGAGTTATGTCGCATCGATGGTAATTGTAATATGAATTTTTTCTTGCAAACCAAAACAAATGAAGCTTTTCTATTCTTTCTTTATATTCAGTTTCTCATTTAATCTTTATATGTGATTTGTGTGTATTACTCAATCTTGAATGTGACTCTCTAAACATCAATGTTTTGCTTGGAATATCTTTCTGATTCTTATTTTTCAAGAAAAATATTTTGATTGCAGGTTAGTGAATAATTATCATCAAGTTTCTATGGTTGAATGATATTAAATGGAGAAAGAAGATTCATAAAATGGATATAGGTTTTTTTGTTTGAGCAAAGTTGACGAATGTTAGCTTTTTCTTTTGATTTAAATGTATGTTTATGTAACATTTTTATTTATATATTCAACTACCAAATGCTCTTATTTATTTTATTGTAGTTTTTCTATTTTGATTATGTTTATTTTCTATTATATTTTTGTTGGATTATCCTACACAACATATTTAAAAGACAATATTTAAAAGATAACATATTTTTGAACATTTGATATGTAATTATGATAGACTTATCATGATATGTTCTTGATATGAAAGTAATTTATCCATATTACTATGACAAGAATTACATATGACATTTACGAATATATATATATATATATATATATATATATATATATATATATATATATATATATATATATATATATATATTATATGTGATTTGTTTAACATGTATATGCACCTATGTATGTTATAAATTTATAATTAAATATCTTTATGTCTAATAATTGAAGGGATTAAAATGATGCATCAAAACCAATTATTTACACGAATATAATAATAATAATAATAATAATAATAATAATAATAATAATAATAATAATAATAATAATAATAATAATAATAATAAATATACATTTCTAAGTACCGCATTCATTTGAAACTCACACTACAACTCAAGAGTTTTCTAATTTATGTATATTTATTAGTTACAACTCAAGAGTTTTTAACTTATGATTATTAATTAGTAATCACTAATAACTTTTTATTTTCCTTTCTTTTATAAGGTTGTAAAGTTTTGCTCATTAAAAACATTAATGTATTTGAAGAGATTTGTGATTTAAATATGAAGAGTTAATATATAAATGTTATAATAGATGTTTTAGTGTTTTTATGTTATTAAAAGTTATAGTATTTATTTTTCATATTTTTTATTATTCGTTGTATATATATCTTTTTTAATACAAATATTATAATATATGTTTTTCTATTTTTATGTTACTAAAATTGCAGTTCATATTTTTGTTCATATATTTTGTTACCCATTATATTATCATTCATTTGATATATAATTTACACAATATTAAACGGTTTATAAAATTATCAAATAATTGTGTATATCACAATGACTTAAAAATTAAACTATAATGTTTAATAAAACTAATATGTTAACTATATGTTTGCTTTACTACTAACATTTTGTTTCAAAGTAGAAATATTAAATAATAATTTGGTAAAAGTTATTATTTTAACTATACAATTTTATTATCGCGCAACGCACGGGATTCACCTATATACTTATAATGAAAACATTTTTTTCTTTCACCACATTCATTTGAACCTCTCATTTATTTTTTCTTTCACCACATTCTTTTGAAACTCCAATGACTTTTCAATTTCATTCTAATAATGATTATAAGTTGGTTAATAAGGTTAAATAAATATAAAATCTAAAGTGTAATCATATATAAACAAAATTTCAATATTAAAAAAATATATTTTCTTCTACTTATAACGTTATGTTTTTAACTTTTAACATATTATACTTAATTTATTAGGTCTAATATGTTGTTGTATGTAAACCATTATCATTTTAAAGCTACAACTTTTGAACAATTTGTATAAAATACTTAAATTGTTAATTTAAATATAACCTTATATGATCAACTTAATATAAATTTTAATTCAACTTAAACAACTCAACGAATATTTTTTAAATAGTTAAACGTGATAAATTGTAGTGTCATTCTAATAATGAGTATAAGTTGGTTAATAAGGTTAAATAAGTATCAAACCTAAAGTATAATCATAAATAAACTAAATTTCAATATTAAAATAATATTTTTACTTCTACTTATAAAGTTATGTCTTTAACTTTTAACATATTATACTTAATTTATTAGATTTAATATGTAGTGGTATGTAAACCATTATCAGTTTAAAGCTACAACTTTTGAACAATTTGGACAAAATAATTAAATTATTAATTTAATATAACATTACAGGGTTAACTTCAATATAAATTTCAGTTCCACTTAAAAAACCCAAAGAATATTTTGTGAATAGTTAAAAGTGATAAATTGTAGTGCTAAATGCAAAAACTAAATTGTAATATCAATTTAACTAAAATATTTTTTAAAGATATTTTTATAATCGTTAAAAGTTTTCAAATAAGTAGCTTAAAATAACTTATAATAAAATAGTTCAAAATAACTCTATATGAATGATTATATTGCTACCTTTAAAATAAAAAAAAATGTTTGATGTTTTAAATAATTACAATGATAGAAATTAAAACATCAAGCAAATAAATTTTAAAAAATTAATTAACAATATCAACAACTATAAATAACATTAAACCATATACTATATTTAATTTTATTTATGAGTAACCCGCGGGTGAAGGTTATTCAAAAGATTGAGATTGTGTAATTTTAATAGATGTATATATTATCATATACTTCAAAATAATCAATATATTATATCAACTTAGTATACAAATTATTATATCAAATTTAACAATATTATTGTTATGTTTAAAAAAAATATTTGTAAAGATTTCAACTATATAGATGTTTCTGTGCAACGCGCGGGTATTCGCCTAGTTACTCTTATATATCCGTGTAGGTATCAACGTATACTACAACATTCCTCTTGGTTATTTTGGCTAGTTTTGATTTTCGTTTTTCGACTAATTTTTATTACCGTTATGATTTAAAAAAAAAACCATAACTCTCTCATACAGTTTCTGATTTATGTGTTATTTGTCTCATAATTCCTACTTTAAGTAGCACTACAATTGTCCTTTTGGTGAACTTTTCCAAAAGTCCACCATTCTCCTTGTAGTTTTCGTTGTTGTAAATTCTTACGCACGGTAGATATTTATTTACTATAAAAGTCATATCTCATCCATAATGAGTCGGATTGTTGCGAAATTTATATTTCTGATATCGTGGTAGCTTATATAACCTATAAATTTTAACCTATGTTAGCCTGCTCTCATAGTGACACGACCTTCCGTGCTCTTATTTTTAGCCTAAAGTTTAACGTAATTAAGAATGAAAATTCGAATATATTAAAATATATCGGGTGGTTACAAGGTTGTCCTTATTACATTTTTGAATTATATTGTTAAATATTAACGGCGGTCGATGAAGTATTTTTTTTTTTAATTTGTCACAGAATTAAGGCATATGCCCTAATTCACGTTCTTAAGTTGTTCATTGCCTTCTTTTCATCTCTCCAACCAGGGGCGTAGGGATGTAGAGGCAAGAGTGAGCCTTGGCCCACCCTACACATAATCAAGATTACATATATATATCATATATTAATATGACCTACCTACTCAAAACTTTAATTAATTTGTTTATTTTATTTATATCTTATATAACTTTTAATTGACTTAGTTCTTACCAATTTAACATTAAGGTTTACATTGATTTTACACTTATATCGTATATTCATATATATTTTATAAATTAGGTTGTTAATTCTTGCGATGAATTAACTATTTGAATTATTGTATTATATGATGGATGATGTTTTTATTGCTAATAGTTTGGTTCTTTACATTGAGAAAGATATCGTTAAGATTATAAGTTTAGACTGCATTTTAGATGATTTTAATGATGTAAGAGAGCGTCATATGCAACTTAAATTATCAATTTACTTTAAAATACATATATTGTTACATTTGAATATGTTGATACTTGTTTATATTTTGTAAATTATTTGACATACCCGAAACAAAATCCTAGCTACGCCACTGTCTCCAACATACTTCTGTTAATTTTCTACTTTATTATGAACACATATACTTAATTGATAAGTATAATCTATTGAATATTGCCAAAAAAAATCCACTTTTAGGTGATGTCTGAAGAAACTTGCAACATTTAAACTCAGATATAGAAGCATGTTAATATTACACCTAACCCAATAACTACTTTCAAAATTAATGCTTCCCCTAAAAGTTGAATTGTTATAGGATTAAACAATGATATTTATATCTTCCAATTCAAAACTGAAAGCAGTTCTCAACAATTTTCAATAAAAAAATCATTCATTATGATCCAGATACACATGATGATTTTAGGCCAACTAATAAGCTTGAGAATTCATGAGTCTCTCTAAAAGACATCACTGAGCATAGGGGCGGATCCAAGGGGATCCCGGGGTAGCCCGGGATACCCCTAAACAAAATTTCGATAGTGTAATTTTTGTTTACGTATCCCTCAAAAAAAAATTGGTATAATGTATATATACTCATCCCTCCACTTATAAACACAAACAAACAGTTAATCTGTTGGTTAAGGCATTGGCTTATTGAAGCAAAGGTCTCAAGATCAATTCTCGCTTCTTATATATTCTTTGTTTACTTTTGTTTTATTTTCCCAGCTATTCTATCCCACATCGCTAAACACATGTAAACTCAACCATTTTTTTCTATTATATAAACATGTTATCCTCATGCTTTATTTGATATCTACTTTGATTCCCACATCGATTCAAGTATCAAAATATACTTCAACTTCATGTTTATATAACAAGACTTGAGATTAGCTAAAGATTCGATTAAGATTTGGGTTTAAAACCGAAACCGGACCGGGGAAACCCAAGTACCCCAGGAAAAAAATTAGGTTACCCGAAAAAAATTGGGATACCCCTTTACTTTGATCATGGATCCGCCACTGATTAAGCAGTCAGTATGTTGCAAGTGACTGTATCATGATTCTTGTGCACTCGAAGTCATGTTCGGGCATTAGGATTTTTTTATTTGATTCATACCCTATTGGTATTGATGATTTTCATTTGGTTAAGCTGTTACCAGGGTTGTAAGATGTCAAGGACAATCCTATGACGATTTACATGAAGGGGATCCATATCGATCCCTTTGTGGGTTCAGCTTAACAACATTCAAAATCTTATAAATAAAACAGTAAGTGCTCAAAGCATAAGAAATTTGTGTTACTTTTTTTTCTTCCTAAAGTTGTTTAAGCATTGTAAGATGTGGATTTCTTTTTATAGGAGTTTGTATAAATTATCAGAACATATTGAAAAAATGACGAGGTTAAGATTGTTGTGAAAGGTTCATGTAATATACACACTCTTAACTGGTGTTTTGCTAAGACAATTTGTTGATTTTTTTTCTTTCTTGAACATATAATAGTCGTTGAATTAGAATGTTTGAAGTAACAAGCTTGTTTTGTATTTCTGATTATTGGATCATTTATGGAATAGAAGTTGGCCTATCTATCGATTAAATGCTACAAACTCAATTGGTTTGCAAGAAACTACTAGAAGTTTTCATACAAGTTTTACGACATATGTTCAAATTAGAGTTCCTGAATGAAAAAAAAATGACCCTGATACTAATCTAAGTAGTGATGACAACAATGCCCTTAAAAGATTTTAGATAAAAGGTATTCAAAATACTATTTAATCCTTCAAGAGACTCTTAGATTACCAATATTTTTATTGAGAATTTGAATACATCAAAATAGTTCAATAAAATTTGTAATTGAGGGTTATTATCGTTCAAGTTTTTGAAAATGATACCTGAAAAAAAATCCCATCTATTTTGAGTTTGATATTGTATTGGTACGTAATATGCATTTACTGAGCATAGATACAATGCAAGAACAAGATGATTGGTGGGGTTAATAAGATGTCCATTTGTTTTTTTTAAGGGTTGGATGGTGGTTTCGGTAGATTTATCAGATGGACCCTTATGACTAGACCTTTCTACACATATGTCGTCGTTAAATCGTTTCATGGTCATGGTACCCATGTATTAGCTATTTCTTTTTTCTTAATAATTAGTGTTACTTGTCTGAATCTATGTTTATCGTTTCCACTTTTTTGTGATCCAAGAACATCTGGAAAGTGAATTAGCTTCTGTAATAGAAGAATTTGCTAACTTTCTGAGCATTTAAAGGTTGTTTTTGACTAAATTACAAATTTAGTCACATGATACTCTAAATCACACGTTTAGTCCAACGTAGGCGTGGAAACAAATGATGGTGCATTGAAAGAAGATAAAAATATCAAGAAGTGCATCGATTTATTTGGCCTTTATGCATCATCATGACATATATGATTACTCCAATTGCAACAACATATGGAATACAATCATATTATCCATTTCAAAACATTTTACTAGGATTTTGAGGAGTGCGCAAAATTGTGTCATATGGTATTTGACAATATAACTCTCTCTAAGAGTCCTTTATCTTAAGCTCTTTAAGATCCTTGACAATTAATGTAATTTTACTTAATCCTATTAGTTGCCATGATGTATCTGTATACATCCTTATTCCAAGAATTAGCATGTCGACTACATATAAGACTAGGAATGTTACTGCGCTCCCATTAGCTTTGTAAAAAACACAAGAGTCTTCTTGATTTATAATTAAATTACACTATGTAATTATCTTATAAGATAGAAGATTCTTACTTTGAGATGTTAGCTTATAATCTGAGAAGATTTTCATTCATGTATGTTTTCTCCCTTGAAAACTCACTTACTCTTTATAGTCAAACTATATCGAGAAAAATTAATCAAGCCCATACTTGATAATCATACATGAATGCATCTCTAAGTGTTTTATTTGTTTCTAATCAACTATTGAGAGGATTCAACAATAGTTGAAAACTTGCGAGTTCCAAACTATGATGCATTTAGTTTATGGATCTTTAGCTCTTAAAGTTCCAAATTGCTCCCACTTAGAAAATAAACTTTCTAAGCATTTGTCTTCTGGAAGGACAATTTGTGGGATTATTGGAGACTTCATCTTAAACAATCATTTAGGATAGTCTACATAAATGCAATTATTAGATGCTAAAGTGAGTAAGCTTATTGTCTAACATGAGCTCAATGACTCCATACCTTTTAGATAAGGATAAACCAATACGTCCTTAGCCTAAGAAAGTATTTAATCCATTTGTTTGGTTGGAATATGTGTGTGTGTGTGTATATATATATATATATATATATATATATATATATTTGTTGTAGTGAGCATAACTCCAAAATTTTATAAACTAAATAGTTCTTTTAAAACATCATATAATAGACTGCAAGGTCTATGTTTTATCCTCTTTAAAAATTGTACTATCGACATTTAGCTAGTAGCCAGGTGACCATATCCCACTAGAGAATACGAAGGCTACCTCGAATATCAAAAGATAGATTCAATTGACCAGGTGACCTTGTGCCACAAGGGCCATACTAATAACAAGTGAGTGTTTTTGACGGAATGAGTTGTGAATCGATTCCACAATTCCTAAGATGTTCCAAGAAGACTTGGTTTACAAAACTCATTTTCTTTATCACATCGAAAGGTTAATGATGATCTCATTAATGTGTATTTCAATCTTCTCTATGATAAAATTTGATCAAATCAAAAGGTTTCATCAACAATGAATAGAAGTCGTCAGTGAAATTGATTAAGTATCTATCACCAAATCTATTCATGGATTGAAAAAGATTACATATATCACTTATGTATAACTCTTTGTCAAGCCTTTTGTTCTTTAGCTACTAATAGATAGTGTTGCAAATATCGGCCTAGGCGGCCGATTAATCGGCGCCTAGGCGCTTGGCGGTCCTCAACTGATGACGATTATAACAAGTGAGTGTTTTTGACGGAATGAGTTGTTAATCGATTCCACAATTCCTAAGATGTTCCTAGAAGACTTGGTTTACAAAACTCATTTTCTTTATCACATCGAAAGGTTAATGATGACCTCATTAATGTGTATTTCAATCTTCTCTATGAAAAAATTTGATCAAATCAAAAGGTTTCATCAACAATGAATAAAAGTCGTCAGTGAAATTGATTAAGTATCTATCACCAAATCTATTCATGGATTGAAAAAGATTACACATATCACTTATGTATAACTCTTTGTCAAGCCTTTTGTTCTTTAACTACTAATAGACAGCGTTGCAAATATCGGCCTAGGCGGCTGATTAATCGGCGCCTGGGTGCTTGGTGGTCCTCAACTGATGACAATTATAGCTAATTGGCCTCTCTAATCAGACGTGGTCAATATTGATCAAAGTCGGACATTATCGGAGCTAGGCGGGTCTAGGCGCTCTAATCGGTCAATGCTGGTCAACAAAAATTAAAAATTTCTAGGGGCTAAATTGTCAAACTGTAAAAGTTGATGGTAAGGTTCCTTCCGATTACCCCATTCCATCACATTCAATTTTTTTTTCATTTTGAAATTCTCTCTATCGGACTCAAGGAAGGAAGGAACGAACGCCACCATGTTCTTCTCCATTCACAGCATTGTCATCTTCTTCTCCGTTCACGATAACACCATCTTCCTCATTTAAAGTTCGTCTGAAGCACACTAGTAACGTCTGAAGTTTGTCATCTTCTGCTGAAGCTTCTGTGTGAGGCTTCGACGCCTTCTGTTCCTCGTCTGGCGTCTTCTGTTCATCCTCCGACTACTCCTTTAGGTTAGTCTCCAGTCTCCATTTCTCATTCTTCTGTTTGTTGTACGTATTGCAATTTCTAGAAATTATTTGGGAAAAAATAGGTTTAAGCATTTTCTAGAATCTGTTTAAGCATTTTTTTTCTAGAGTCTGTTTAAGCATTTTCTAGAAATTATTTCAGGTTAGTCTCCTTCTGTTCCTCGTCTACCAATTTCTAGAATATGTTTAAGCATTTTTGAACCTAATCTATTTCCAGTTCAAATTTCAAGCTCTAATCTATTTAATCTGTTATGTTATATACTAATTATTAAGTGATATTTCTTGAAATGATATGAGAGATCCTTATTGAACCTTTGGGAATGCGCAGGAGGTGAACTTTTTTGCCTGTCTGGTTTTTATAAATATAAATAACCTAGTAATCCTGATTCATGTTCTTGACTATTTGAGTTATGTATTCATCAATTATGGCATTTAAGGGATTTTTTAAATCGAATCTACACCTCTGATAAAGATAGAGAGTATGCTTCAGAAAGAGAGCAAAAGAACTATAGTCCAAATTGCAACCTGATTTTCCTAACTTCTTAAAACCAATGCTTATATCCCTTGTTTCGGGTGGGTTTTGGCTGGTAAGTTCAACAAAGTACCTCCCTAGGAAAACAGGATTTAGTGGAGGATGGAAAGCATTTGTTGAAGTTCATAAACTAGTTGATGGTGATGCACTAGTTTTCCAACTCATAAAGCCCACAGTTTTTATGGTTATTTAGATGTGATGTATGAAGGATCAAAGGAGTTTTTGTAATAATAGTTTCATGTTATAATGTTATATTTATTAATTTTTTAATAATTTTTTTAATTGATATAATTTTATATTTATTAATGTTATATTCTTATGATTAATGTTATATTTATTACTTTTTTAATAATTTTTTTAATAATTACTGGTCTCCGATTAATCCCCCGATTAATCTCCGCCTATCTGATTAATCCTTTGACCCCAGTTCACCGTCGAGCGATTTCTGCAACCTTGCTAATAGATAAAGACACTTGTGAATCATCTACCCATATAAATATGATTTACATATATCAAATGAATCAAACTCATTTGCCTTAAAAAATTCCATCCTTTCGAAGTACGTATTTCTTATTTATATTATAATGATGATTATGATATAGATAAGTTCCAATCAAATATAATTTGATTATATAGGTGTTATGATCAAAACTATTAATTTAATGAAGATTATAGATTTACTTCATAATTAACATTACGAGAAAATATTCTTTAACACAAAATACATCGTTTCAGAACATGAATGTGAATATCCATTAAATGATAAGTAAATCTAGATTTATTCATAAATTACAGTTGTTACATGTCCCTATAAGGATAGGTACAAAACATCTATTGTTTAAATAAAGACTATAACAACACTTGTTATATCTTCAACACGAAATACAATCCATTTGTAATCAGTTGATTATTTATTCCAATCATCAACACATAATATCAATTATTAGTGTCACATGAAGTATTACATATTTAAGTGAATGATGGAAAAATAAATAGTTCTATCATATAGATATATGAAGTCTTGTCCAAGTTAGACTTTCCAGCTAGATGAGATGAGATGAGCAATTCCTCCTTTAGTGTCCAGTTTCTTCCATAATAGAAGCACCACTAATCATTTAGTCCTTTCTTGATTTCTAGGTTTATGTTGTATTTCCCTTAACTGAACTATAAGTCTATATGAGTGCACAATCTCTTAGACTTCCTTTTATTCAATGCTTGAACAGAATTGAAGCTATTTCTAGTGTTCTGATTGAATATTTGCTTTATTTGATGAGACATCTGATATGTTTCATAATTATCTAAGACTTTCTGCAAGTCATGGTTAATTTCTTCAGTATGATGTGAGACACATCATCACAATAATACTTCTATCAAAGTATCATGATCAGACTAACTGGTTGCAGAGATTATTCAGGTATGGGATCTTTCAGTATATATAATTCCTATTTATCTTAAAGGTAAAACCTCAAGATATTATATCAGCTATAGAAATTATAACCATCAAATGTTACTGTCTCTTGAAACTCAACTAGAGAGAGATTTTGCAGGGCGTAAAATTATTAACAGTTATCAACAGAATTTAACAAAGTTTCATTTAGTATTTTCAATATTTAGTATTTAAAAATTAATACCTTTTATTGTTTGTAAAACATTAATTTATTAAAGTCTAGGATCCAAGTAACGAAACAAGTAAATGGTTAGGTGACCTTTATCCCATAAACTTAATCAAACTCGGTAGGTAGCGATTACCAATTACATATGATATGTAACTCCTATATTATAGGATCCTAAACAATTATTGCTCAACTTCACATGTTTATCCCATCTATGTCTCGGACCTTTCATGCTTAGATTACCTTTATCACATAAGATTCCGATCAAGTCATCCTACTTGAAACAACTTGTAGCATTGTAACTAACAAGTAACTTCCCCAGCCCCAACTGACCCACCATCTCCGTGGACGCTATGTTATCCGAACTCCCAGCATCAATGATCATCTTTGCACTGTCCAATTCGGACATAAATTCAGAATACAGCCTTCCGTCTCCTCCTCCTTTCTGCTGGCGTTGGCTCACGTTGCCACACAATATGTCTTCATCCATAGGCTCCCAAGTGCCCGGATCGATCAAAAGTTTGATTCTATCTGAACTACTCATTTTCAAATGATATCCACATTGTTCACAAAGATGCATCTTTGATTTAAAAAATTTCTTATAATTTAATCCATAAAAATTTTTGCATTGAACCCACAAATGTCGGTATTGTTGAGTTACACCCATATGAGTAGAACTTTCTGGTATAGTTTGATCACTCGTTGTGATATCCTCGTTTTGACTACTATTTTCACTTTGACTAGAAATGGAACTAGAAATGTTACCAATATTTGCGGGTTCCTTTATTTTATTTCTTCCACATAAAGGAAATAGGGTCATTAGGTGGTATACTATATGTATATGCATGTTAGAACTTCTTCTAACAGCCTATGCATTCTGTTATCATTTTCAATTGGACGATCCATTAATCCAACTAGTAGAGGATTATAAATGGATCAATTTTTTGATTTCCGTTGGAAATTAGGAATAGATGGACTGTCTATAGGACCCGTTTTATTAACAGGATTTATCACTACTTTAGCTACTTTAGCAGCCTGGCCTATTACTCGGGATTCTCGATTATTCCATTTCTTGATGTTAGCAATGTACAGTGGTCAAATAGGATCATTTTCTTCTCGGGACCTTTTAATTTTTTTCATCATGTGGGAATTAGAATTAATTCCGGTTTATCTACTTCTATCCATGTGGGGAGGAAAGAAACGTCTCTACTCAGCCACAAAATTTATTTTATACACGGCGGGAGGTTCCATTTTTCTCTTAATGGGAGTTCTGGATGTCGGTTTATATGGTTCTAATGAACCAACATTAAATTTTGAAACATCAGTGAATCAATCGTATCCTGTGGCTTTGGAAATAATATTCTATATTGGATTTTTTTATTGCTTTTGCTGTCAAATTACCGATTCTACCCCTACATACATGGTTACCAGATACCCACGGAGAGGCACATTACAGTACTTGTATGCTTCTAGCCGTAATTTTATTAAAAATGGGATCGTATGGATTGATTCGGATTAATATGGAATTATTACCACACGATCATTCTATATTTTCTCCTTGGTTGATGATAGTAGGTACAATACAAATAATCTATGTAGCTTCAACATCTCCCGGCCAACACAATTTAAAAAAAAGAATAGCCTATTCCTCCGTATCTCATATGGGTTTCATACTTATAAGAATTACTTCTATAACTGATACGGGACTCAATGGAGCTATTTTACAAATAATCTCTCATGGGTTTATTGGTGCTGCACTTTTTTTCTTGGCAGGAACGAGTTATGATAGAATACGTCTTGTTTATCTCGACCAAATGGGCGGAGTAGCTATCCCCATGCCAAAAATATTTATACCCGCATGCCAAGTATGGTTCGTAACAATCTATCTTCGGGGGCATACGATGATTCTTTCACCATTTGGGGCGTTAATTTACCTACTAAAATATCACATGTTTCCACCCAAGATCCCAGCATTACAATTCCATTTTTGTCTAAATTTCGGAGTAAATGGACTTCTAAATGTGGTATTTCATTAGTGACCCTTTCGGAGCCTTGGTTAATCTGAATTTGATATTTAGCTCCGCTCTTGCAATTGGGTCGTTGCGATTACGGGTTGGATGTCTAATTGTCCAGGCGGTAATGATAGTATCTTGTACCTGAACTGGTGGCTCACTTTTTCTAAGTAATGGGGAAGAGGACCGAAACATGCCACTGAAAGACTCTACTGAGACAAAGATGGGCTGTCAAGAACGTCAAGAACGTAGAGGAGGTAGGATGGGCAGTTGGTCAGATCTAGTATGGATCGTACATGGACGGTAGTTGGAGTCGGCGGCTCTCCTAGGACAAAGTGACCGTTTAGAAACCAGAAACTACAAAACTATCCCGAACATCAAAATCCAATCCTAGGCCCAAGTGACCCCGTGACGCTAAAACCCTCAAATTATAACGAATGTTCTTCAAAAGGACGACAATGACTTGCATTTTTAGAAAATGTTTTATATATGTTTTACAATTATAGTTTATAAAAACATGGTCTTGTGAATATTGCATGCATCCAACAATTCATGTACCCTTTTGTAAAATTCATATCACCTATTATGAGGTTCTTTTGGTGCCAAAAAAAACTTCGTTTTATTTGTCATTAATCGCGATCAATTATAAACTAAAATCTGGTATTTTAAAGTCTAGTCGTAGATCGGTTTTAAGAACCGGTAATAGTCTTAATAAAACTTTATTTTATACTTAAGACTTGGAGTTTTGAATGAGTTATAAAAGCATTATTTTAAACATCCTTTTAACAATCAAAAAAACTTATGACTTCATGAATTTGTAGAAAAAACTCATTTTATTTTATAAATTCAATTTTATGCATCTTATGATAAAAGTCATATTTTGATAAACCAAAACTTGGGTGATGATACTTATGTTTTAAATCTCATTTAGCATGCATAAAACATAATATCAACATGTTGCGTTATGTTTAAAACACCAATATCATATATTAAGTTTCGACGCAATAAATAATCACTAGTTTTATTATTTGTCGTTATAACGTTATAAAGCGATTTTAATCTTTTTAATAAAAACTCCTTATTTATTATAAAGACATGGAGTTTATATAATGTTTAACCATCTTTTAAACTGTTTCAAATATTTTAAAGTTGGGTATTTATAATGTAACGCCCGTGTTTCTGGGCTTGCCATTTTTAGCAATGTAATAGTCTAGGTTAACCTTTGTAACCCAATTTGAAATAATAAAAATGTATTATTTGTGAATTATGTGTGTATTTTCTTAATTATTATAATTTAATGAATTAAGAATAAAAGGAGCGTCAAAATTTAAGTGTAAAATAAACTCGATATCTTTGCATAAAGTTGTAGTGGCCGAAACGAGGTTTCAGAATATATATAGAACGCCCAAATCTGACTTCGTATGAGGAAGTTATGATTTTCTGAAGTTTCGACTTGACAGTATGCAACCCGAATACTCGATTTGAGATCGAGCGGTTTTTAGCCGAAACAATCTAAATGAGAATCGACGATCTCGTTGTTAGTAGCGAAAAGATGAAAAGTTAGGCGAGAACGGACGTCAGACGAAGAAGTTGTGAATTTATAACGAAGTTTTTCTGTCCCGGCCTTCTAAAAATAAATAATAAAAATTAAAGTCAAAATTAGCCGACGGAGTCTAAATGAAAGTTGTAGAGTATGGTCTGACCTACGCGTGGATATAAAGAACGTCGAAAACGGAGCTCGTATGCGAAAGTTACGCAATTTAGAAGTTTGACGAGTCAAATTACGCCGAGCGTAATTTGAGTACGCCCAGCGTACTCAGATGGATGCAACTTGTCTGACCAATACTCGAGTGCCACCAATTGACGCATGCAGTGACGTCAAAGTACGCCCAGCGTAACCAAGTTACGCCCAGCGTAATCCCACACCCAGCAGCCTATAAATAGAAACCGAGATCAGCCATTTTCTCTTGTTCAAACTCTTTCTTCTCTCTAGTTTTAGCCTCGATTTGCATGCCAATCATATCCCAAATCCCCGGTATCATTCCCGAGCCCCGAAGCAAGATCCAAAGCCCTGAGGATCCCGAGCAGTGAGATTTCTGAGCCGAAGCCCTGCCCGCGAGGAGCCCGGTTTTTGTGAAAATCTTCCAGATCTACGGAGAAACACTACTTTTGCAAGCCGTAGTGTTGCCCGATCATCTTCTGATCAAGTGAGTGTGTAGTCATTTTCTTCTAACACATTATTATGAAGTATTTTATATGAAATACGTGTTACATGTATACTTTGTTGATTATATGTGTGAAGGTATATTCACTTTCTTCTATCTCATAGATCTGATTTATTCTCTATGAAATACGTGTTATGTGTGTGTGCCTAATCTATTATGTGGAAAAATGTATTGATCGAGCATGCTATACAGGTTTTAAACTTTGTATAAAATGTATATTTTTATCTACTAATATGTTGGGTAGAACATGGGTAGATAGTTGGTGTGTAATAAACAGATGAGAGGCCTCGATGTTGTTGGTGTTATTCTAGTCATTCAGCAGAGTATGGATGACGACCACAGACTATTCTAGACAGTTCTGTGGAACACTAGCAGGCTCATAACCTGTAGGTGTTGTGAACGACGTGTTCACCGGTGTACTCTATCCCCCTCATGGTTGCCTTTAGGATATTTATTGCTAAGGAAGCCCCTTTGCAGTAATGTCCGTCCCGATGAAAATCCTAGATTAGGTCCCTTATAATAGATGTTGTTTTAGAGACGTAAAGTGAGGATAACGGGAATGGGTAATCGGGTTATTGTTGATTGTTGAACTAAATATAATTATTTATTGTGGGTTGAAAACCCTATATGCTCACCAGGCTCCCAAACCTGACTCACTCAGTTTATTTCTATTACAGAAAGTGGCGCAAGGGCATAAGATGGATGAATCATCAAGTTGTTTTGTTTACAAGTCTGTATATGTATATATTTGTTGAATGACTTGTAATGTTATCGTTTATGCTTTATGGTCTGTATCGGAACATGACATCCCAATTTTGATTATGAAATGAAATTATATTTCTTTATGAAATGTTTTGATAAAAGATCTATTTTATCATGTTTTGTTTTTGGGAACAGATTCCGCATCTCTTTTAAAATCAAAAGGATTTACTCTGAAAATGTTTAAAAAGCATAAATGAAAACGGTTTTTTCTGGCCGAGATTTTGGGGATGTCGCATATAAGTTTTACAATAAGACTATTTTCAACAAAAAAATTGAGTTTTAACCGGTAAACCGGTTAACCGGTAAATTGAGCGTTACTGAATACGCTGCTAGTTTCACAGAAAAGATGAAGTTTATCCCATATTTGGTATCAGCAGAACTCTCTAAGGTCAACAAGTTTTCCCACGGACTACCAGCGGACTATGGTCCAATGGTTAAGAAAGCAACCACATTGAAATCCGCCATCTGGGCTGCTAGAAATGTTGAGACCCAGATCAGGGAAAAAGGTCTGGAAAGGTCAGAGGTTGGTGAAAAGAGGAAGTTGGAGGGATCTTCAGGGTCCAGCAAGAAAAGTAAATTCTCAAAATCTGGTTCGAGAGGAAGTGGAGGAAAGGTAGAGGCGAAATGGTGCGACAAGTGTAAGAAGAAACATCATGGGAAGTGCGGCGAGGAAGCCACATGCTTCAAATGTGGAAAGCCAAGGCATTATGCCAACGACTGCACCCTCACCAAGAATGTTTGTTATGGTTGTGGTGAGGAAGGGCATATCTCAAGAGATTGTCCGAAGAAGAAGGAGGCAGCAAAACCCAACATTCTGCCAAAGCCGAAGGCGAGAGCATTCCAGATGACACTGGAAGCTGCCAAAGATGAAGCCGATGTCGATTCAGGTACCTTTCTCGTAAATGAATTGCCTATCCAAATTTTATTTGATTCTGGAGCCAACTACTCCTTTATTTCGCATGAATTTGGTAGAAAACTAGCTTTGCCTGTCGATAGACTAGATAATGCTTTATTAGTCGATGTTGCTAGTGGCAAGTTTGTACCTGTTAGCCATCGTATGAAAAACATCTTAATTGACTTGAATGGGAATAAGTTCCACGAGGAATTATTGCCTATAGAACTTAACGGTTTCGACATTGTTTTGGGAATGGATTGGCTTAGCGCCAATGATGCCGAAATTTTATGCAAGAAGAAAATAGTAAAAGTGAACCCGCCTGGGAAGGAATCGTTTATGGTGTATGGAGACAAATGTAGAGTAAATTCTGGAATCATTTCTCTAATGAAAGCCAGAAAATGTTTGACCAAGGGGTGTACATCATACTTAACATTCGTGATTGATGCTAAGAAGCAAAAGAAGGTGATGCAGAATATTCCCATTGTGTGTGATTATCTGGAAGTATTTCCCGAAGATCTTCCTAGATTACCTCCTGATCGACAAGTGGAATTCCGTATTGACTTGTTACCAGGGACGACGCCAATAGCAAAAGCACCTTACCGACTAGCACCGACGGAGATGAAGGAGCTAATGATGCAACTTCAGGAATTATTGGACAAAGGTTTCATTAGACCTAGTTCATCGCCCTGGGGAGCTCCGGTGTTATTCGTTAAGAAGAAAGATGGAAGTATGAGTCCCTGGTAACATAATTGGCAAGACTTGACCCGACCCGGCATGGTCCATTTGGGTTGCATGGCATCATGCACTTGGATAGACTAAATGAGAGGAATAAGACACTTATGGTTATTAATATATTATAAGTTCTAGTATATTAATAATAAGAATAATAAGATTATTTAATTAGTAGTGATCAAGAATTAATCTAGGATTAATTAAGTGATCAAAAGAAGACTAATTAAATATATGGGTTGATTGTGCAAATCATCCATACTTATATAGTGGGCTAATGCTCCATGGATTATCTAGTTGGGCTAAAACCCATATGATGCTCCATGGATGCTCCATGGTGTATTTGTACCCATGGATCATGGAAATGAAAGGCCATGTCAATTTGGGTTTACATGGTGTAACCCTAACTATATAACCATCTTATTCTTGACCAAAATCGCCCACTAGAGAGGGTGAGAAAGGGCTAGCCGATTTTCATGAAGTGTAGAATTCTCTCAAGTTAATCCATGTGTATTTGGTGTTGTGTGAACCATTTGAGGTGTCACACTTGGGGCACTTGGCACTCAAGCTTCATGAAGACTTCCTACACCAAAGAGGTATGTATTCTATCTTGCTATAGTTATTGTTTTGTATGCTAGATTAGGATAATACCTTGGAAGTTCTTATTTGCATGTATAATAGAGAAAACATAGATCCAAGGTATTTAGGGTTGCATGTACACTTAGGAGTGTTAGAATGCTCAAAACCCAACAGTGGTATCAGAGCCTAGGCTTGCTTTCTCTTATACTTGATGCAAATTGCTGAAAAATGCTGAAAAACTCGATTTTCTGGCTTTCTGGGCACTGGACTCGTCGAGTCCACTGATGAACTCGCCGAGTCCATGAGTAAAATCATCCTACTCGCCGAGTAGGTTCATGCACTCGACGAGTAGGAGCCCCAGACAGCATATATTCGACGTTTTTGGCTAGAAATGGACTAGGAACATTACCCTAAGATGTTTTTGAACTTATAAACTTGTTTTTTGATGTGGTAATGTTCATGCTAATCCATTTTCAAAGATAATTGTCAATAGATTCATGTTTTGTATTAGTTTAAGGTTTATACTAATTACATGAAAATATTTGATTTGAATTATCTTGTTCTTATGAGTTGCTTAGATTAATAGAAAAGTTAATTGAAATAGTTGTTTTCAATCCATTTTAATCTAAGAGTTGAGTATAAAATGTGTTTGTGTAACTTGTCCTCAAGTTACATGAAGAGTCACATTAAAGACTCATAAAACTCATAATAGTTGGCAATGGTTACAAAATGAAGAGTCTTGTGTCATTGAATAATTTTTTATGACTCCATAACTTGTCCTCAAGTTATGGAAGTTCAAGAGTCACTTCATTAAAGAAAAATATGTAACCATAATTAAATCCATAAGTTATAAAATAAAGAAAAAGTTAGTTCTTTTATTAGTTTAAAGTCTTCCATAACTTGTCCTCAAGTTATGGAACTTGAAGAGTTTTTGGATTAAAACTACTTTAAACACATAAGTTATGGAATTAATTAGTTTTTGAATAGTTTCAAAACTTGCCCTCAAGTTTTGGAATTTGAAAAGTTTTCCTTATGAATACTTTAATTCCAAGTTAGCCCTTAGAATTTTAAAAGTTAAAATTCAACCCTTATACTTTATAATATTATAAGTTAATAATATATATATATATATATATATATATATATATATATATATATATATATATATATATGTATGTATAAGAGTAAAGTCAGTCTTACCGCTAGTACGCCTCATTCACGAAGCCGGTCTATAAGGTGGGTATAAGGTTGTTGCCTATAAAATGGCAACTTAATGGGTGTCCACTTTCACCCACCGCTTGCTTGACCGGTGGAGGGTCGTTAGCCGAACGGGTTTGACAGGACTATAATTCTCCCTTCATTAAAAGTATTAATGATTAATACTAAGTAACTAAACTCTTAATAATACCCAATCTTAGTTACTTAGGAAAAATGTGAATAAGGTGCTAACCCATGAAATTACACTTTACACTTTGTCTAAGTCGTTAGTGGAGCGTGTGTGGTTAACCGGCACACTAACTTGGACTTAACAAGGTAGGTAAAGGGTGACTTAATATTTATCATAGTATCGATGGAGCGTGTGTGGTTAACCGGCACATCGATTGAGGGGTAATTTATTAAGGGTACCAAGTGATTTGCATGGTTACTTCACACCTTGTTTTGTGATCCTCGGCATCCGAGTCACAAAACCTGAAGGGCACACTCGAGATTGAAACATGCCTTTGAAAAGTTCAATGAATCTCAAAGATCTAGGAGTTTCAAAACCAATTAAAACCTAATAATACATTTCGTTTATCTTGGTGGAAATTGGTGAATCGTCATTCACCTACCTTCAAATATTTTATAGCTTGGATCACGGCATACCTCTTCTAAGTTATAAAATAGTTTGTTGGGTCCTAGCCTTAATATTTCATATTGGGTGTCATATTAAGGACTTTAAATCAACTATCTTGAATATCTCCCAAAAGATGTCTGGTTTAGACACCTGTGATCTTCCCAAATCTCTTGAAACAAGGTTTCCTAATGAAGATGATGTCCCATGGATATCATACTTCTTTCTCCTCCTCCAATTATTCTCCCTAACCCACAAGTTCTTGAAAAGTTTAAGGTCACTCAAGCCCTATTGGCAAGGCAAGGTCAAGGTGTGGTCACATCTTGGAGATGTAGTCACATATTGACAAGCCGGGAGAGTTGGGTGTCAAAGTCTTGAGAAAGTTGGTGGTTCAATCACTTTCTAAGTCACATAGTGAGTTCTTTTGGAATGCCTATGAAACAGACTATGACAAGACCCTTAATGATCTTATCTATTTGTTAAGATCAACTTCCTAAAACTTTATGGACATTGACAATGATGACATTGGATATCCAGTAAAGCATTCTCTTCCCAATGGAAAGGGATCGGCCATAGTCAACTCGGTTGACCAAATGGTAAAGGGAAAAGCTAAGTCTGTGATAGTCTCATGTACCATTATCAAAGGGTCCATATGTTTATATCGCCAAAGGAAGGGGCATTGGTTGCGAAGCTGCCAAAATTTACCTAAGGATGTTAAAGTCAATAAGTTTGACTCTACTTCAGGTAAACTCCACTATCTAACTCTGTTAAGTTTCTATTCTGAGATTCTTGATACATGATGTGACTGGGTCACATGGTGATGTTTTAAGAATCAAAGAAAAGTGAAGAAACTTAAAGAAAGAATATGCTGAATCTGATGGCGTAGATGGATTTCTATCGCATAGTTTGAAGATCGGATTCTTGAGCTACTTCTTAGGAGTTATGAGATATTGCTTAGGAATAGGTAACAACAAGTTTTCATATGGATTGTAAGGATAAGTTTTCCACAAATTTTAAAATAAAAGAAAATTTTTTATTTTATTTATTTTAAAATATCCTTACAATGGCATTTGAGGAAAAATTGTTGCTTATGTGATTCCATTAAGAGCAAGAGTGGAAATATGAAGTTGATTCTTTCATTTGTGGTAATGTCTATATTTACCAAATAAGGAAAGATTCTCATCACCCAAGTTTCATTTGGACCGGAACTTGGAATCATGCAAGTTGTATAGCATGATGAATGAGAACTTTCAAGTATTGGAAAATTAAGACTGATTACTTGTTCACATGGATGTGTGAGTCAAGTGAAGGACTAAGGGATCGAGTACACATTCATGTGCACTGATTAAGTCCACCACAAAAGATTGATTAAACAATTCGTCATAGATTACAAAAGATCAGTAAATATGATTATACCTACAAGCTTAAGTGTAACTCTGAGACATTGGAAAATGGTTTCAATGTATGACAGAGCGAATAAGAAGAATCAAATTAGGCAGAAGGATAAAAGTTTCTCAGATCTGAAAAGATGGGAGAGTACTTTAGTATCAGTTTTTGTGATCATCTTAATGATTAAGAAACCATAGCACAATTAGTTCTCTGAGGAAGTCTTAGTGCATTCTTATGACTAAGAAGAGGAACTTGAATTGTTGAAATGGTTAAATCAAGAAGATGATTCATACTTCGTTCCAATACAAGTCTTAGAGTCATACTCCAAGATTGTAATTTGAGTGACATGTCTTAAAGAAGGTTTAAAACACTTGTCAAATGTAAGAGTAAAAGTTTCCTACTCTTGTACATTTGAAATTGGTAAGTTGTGATGTTTTGGATAAAACAAAGACCAACTTAGGCCAAATGTGTAAAGTGTTTGTCTTGATTAGAATCCACACTGTCTCTTGGATGTTTGACAAGGGAGTCTTATATGTCAAGAAGACAGTGGGAGTCTTAAAGGTCTTGAAAGTCTCAAGAACTAATCAAGAATAAAACCTAAAGTTCTTCTCTAGCACACAATTTGAGGTTTATAATCTATTGTGTTGACATATTCTGTGCCCATTCCAGTTAAAGTTGGCTTTGCATATGAGTTCTTAGAGTTCTCAATTGGTTGCACAACAACTTGGAAGCAATGGTAGGCCCTTGAGCTGCCAGGTGGCAAGAAATTAAGATTGAGTTCAATCCATATGAGTTTGGATTTGTCATTATCCTTGTCTTGTGACTATGGTTATGACAATTCACATGGATAAGAACACATACACCATTAAAAATCTAAGTGTAATAAGGTTTCTCTCCGATTCATGAAAATGATGGTGAGGAAACACTTTCACTAAGATGATTTTAGCTAGATAGCAATTGTGATATTTGCATTCTCAAAGTCGTTAGTGGAGCGTGTGTGGTTTACCGGCACACTAACCTGGACTTGTGAGAAGTGGCAAAAAGGTCTAACCATTATGATTACGGCATACCTCTTCATAATTGTTTAGATACACAAGTGTGCTATCTAAGGGAAGGTGTATGATTTTGATAAAGTTTTATCAAAACAATCTTGTATCAGAAATCTGAACTTTGGTAAGAAAGTCAATAAAGTATTGATTTCTAGAAGTCGAGCTTTCTAAGTACATGTCAAAGCTAGTGGGAGCATAAGTGTTATGCTAATAATCATCATGTTAGTGGGAGCATGATCATTATGATAAGTATTGCAAGCTAGCAATGTTAATTATAGAAAAACAAAAGGTTTCAATTGGGAAAAGGTTGTTTTGCTATAATTAAGGGAGAGGAAATTATACTTCATCTCAAATCTATAAGCTTAGATCGTGAGGTTTTAATCATTTAGTCAAGGATATATATGAATTTCATGTTGGAATGGCTCAACATAAGGAAATTCTGTATACGGGTCCATTATTTGCGTTCTAAAATTCGATTATGATTACGGCATAAAAGGTTTAGAACTGGATATGACTAAAAGGATTAAACAATTGTCGAGGACAATCTAAGGTTTACCAAAGATTGGTTACTCAAGGACAATTGGAAGTATAGTGATAATTCTGGAAGGACCATATTGACATAATCTGTAAGGAGGCAACTCTTGTTCAGAAGTGATAGTCAAAATGGAATCTGGAAATGTTTCAAAGTTAGAATTTTCAATCTGTGTAAGATTAAGGAAACTTAATGCAAGAAGGATATTTCCAAGGAGTTGATCTCCTTTGGAATACTCTGTAATGATTGTTGCCAAGTCTTTGTGAGTTTGTGCATAATCGTTACAAGAGTATCAATGCATATAAGTTTAGAATCTAACAGATTTCAGTAAATGGCATGAATTTGGAATTCTTGCATTTGCAGTAAGGATTTGGGAGTGTGAAAAGAGAATCATTGAAGTTATGTTCAATTGATCTAGTTCACAAAGTAAAGATCATAGACAAACATAGTATGCATACTTGGTGTGTGGCATGACTGGTGTTTAAGAAAACATAGTGTACATGCTTGGAGCATGGGACAACTATTGTTTTAAATTCAAGAATAAAGTTGATAGCTGAAACAGTATACAATGAATAATGTGTAATCATATGGTGATAAATAAAAGGTGTTTTATTTATATTCATAAGTTCTGAGACCATATTGGATTCGATTATTATTGTGTTTCATTTTGCATGTTTTGACTTCCCGAATAAACTGGGTTATTCTTTCGGAATGACTAAGTTATTCAAACCATCCACAGTCGGTCATATGTTGGAAGTAGATATGAATTAAGACTGTCATGGGTTGGCTTGTAGAGGTCTAAGGTGTTGGACAAAGGGCTACAACACTCATGAGTGCTCATAAGTTCTGAGTATTGGATTCAACCCGCGCTCATTGGAATCACTTCATGGATTTTATCACGAGTGATCATGAGACGATAATATCTTATATTCTACAAACCTAGAGATATGAGTTGTTACTATGAGTTGATAGTACATTGATAGCACGAAAACGCATTTGGTAACTCGGTGCTATAAAACGTGCCTTTGTGTATGATTCAACAAGTAGTAGAACAAGCCATATGAGTCGAAGTTTATCCGTTCCTTTTACCTTCGGGATAAAAGCGATATCTGTGGGCCCCTCAATGATTTGATGATGACAAATGGAAGTGCTCGGCCGGGCCAGGACTGATTTGATTTGTTCAATTAGTCAGTCGTCATAAATCGAAAATCGGGAAACAACAAATGGACAGAGAGAATGATTATAATCCATGTCTCAGTCCATATGATATCTAGAATGGAGGAATATATGATCCCTTATCTAATGGACAAGTCATTGACAAAGGTCAGAGTTCATCTACAAGGTCAGAGTTCGACAGAAGCTTTTGAGAGCTACGATTGCCAGTTGGTTCCTGAAGTCATACGCAATAATAGTTTTAGACTTATCCAAGTGGGAGACTATTGGATTAATGTCTAAGTCCATAACTATAATTGGCAAGACTTGACCCGACCCGGCATGGTCCATTTGGGTTGCATGGCATCATGCACTTGGATAGACTAAATGAGAGGAATAAGACACTTATGGTTATTAATATATTATAAGTTCTAGTATATTAATAATAAGAATAATAAGATTATTTAATTAGTAGTGATCAAGAATTAATCTAGGATTAATTAAGTGATCAAAAGAAGACTAATTAAATATATGGGTTGATTGTGCAAATCATCCATACTTATATAGTGGGCTAATGCTCCATGGATTATCTAGTTGGGCTAAAACCCATATGATGCTCCATGGATGCTCCATGGTGTATTTGTACCCATGGATCATGGAAATGAAAGGCCATGTCAATTAGGGTTTACATGGTGTAACCCTAACTATATAACCATCTTATTCTTGACCAAAATCGCCCACTAGAGAGGGTGAGAAAGGGCTAGCCGATTTTCATGAAGTGTAGAATTCTCTCAAGTTAATCCATGTGTATTTGGTGTTGTGTGAACCATTTGAGGTGTCACACTTGGGGCACTTGGCACTCAAGCTTCATGAAGACTTCCTACACCAAAGAGGTATGTATTCTATCTTGCTATAGTTATTGTTTTGTATGCTAGATTAGGATAATACCTTGGAAGTTCTTATTTGCATGTATAATAGAGAAAACATAGATCCAAGGTATTTAGGGTTGCATGTACACTTAGGAGTGTGAGAATGCTCAAAACCCAACACCTTAGACCCTGTTGATATAGTGAGGATAACTCACCTCGAAACTGCCGGGTAAAAGGATAAGATCCCGCTGCTCCAAACTCCGACACGAACTCCTCCACTGAACACCAAAACACTCAACTCAATAAATACCCTTAATTATCAAAATACCCCTGGAAGACAACTGGTCAACCTTTGGACAAGGTAAAAGTCGACCCCTGACTGACTCTACTCGCTGAGTCCCCAAGCTCAGAACTTCCCTCAATCCGCGACCTAACTCTGAGTCCACTCGTCCACAACTCACCGAGTCATCCCTTGACTCGCCGATTCTCAACTCAACCAGAAAATATTGGGACTCTTCGACAAGACTCGCCGAGTCCAAGAACAGAATCGCCGAGTCTAAGGCTATCTTCAACCTACTCGCCGAGTTGTTCATACAACTCGCCGAGTTCCAGGCCATCTTCATCCAACTCGCCGAGTTGTTCTTCCAACTCGTCGAGTTCCAGCTCGTCTTCAAGCAACTCGTCGAGTCCACCCATGTGACTCGCCGAGTACCACCGGTCTGAATCCATATAGAAGCACTTCAGGCCATGCAATTGATCCAAAACATAGATCTAGCCTTCTACAACCCATCCATCACGTAAAGTGGCAAAATTTACGTGAATCCAAAGAGATCTAGGCCTTTAACACTTTAGGGATAGGGTTTGGGACATGATAGCTTCTCTACACACTTAAACACAGGGACTTTCAGGCATTCCAACCCTTCTCCATTCCAGATCTGAGGTAGCAACCTCAGATCTAACCTCTAAACTCCAAAACACCAAAAGATAAACTCCCCACAAACCCCATAATGATGAATCCATATGAACAACAGCCCAAGGATGAGATATTACCTCAAAAGAATGCCCCAACTGCAATGGAACTCGAATCCACGCAAAGCCCCTTGCTCCAAGCCTCCTACCCTTCAAGATTTCCTCAACAATTGCTTCTCCAAGCTCCCAAATGCAACTTGATCCACTCACATACGAAGGTTAGGGTTTCTGGACTTGAGGATGAGTAAAGAGGCTGGGGGAATGGATGTTATGTTCTTTATATAGGGCTCAACCCCAAGAATTAGGGTTTTCTCCACTCAGCGCCTACTCGCCGAGTCCATCTTATTGACTCGCCGAGTTGGCTACTTAACATGCGACCAAGTCGCGACTCTACTCACCGAGTCCACCCATGGACTCGCCGAGTCGCTCTTTCCCAATTTACTCTTTTAGCCCTTCAACTCTACTCTTGATATTTCGGGATGTTATAGAGTTGTTTATGCTTGGAATGATAAGCACAGAGAAGTTTTCGAGTTGCTAAAGAAGAGGCTATGTGAGGCACCGATTCTATCTCTACCCGATGGAGTTGAAGACTTCGTTGTTTATAGCAATGCGTCTGGGGTTGGATTGGGTTGTGTTTTGACCCAAAGAGATAAGGTTATCGCATATGCGTCTTGACATCTGAAAGAGCATGAAAAGAACTACCCGACTCATGATTTGGAGTTGGCAGCGGTAGTTTTCGCTTTGAAAATATGGAGGCATTACCTCTACGGCACGAAGTGCAAACTTTTCACTGATCATAAGAGTCTCCAATATCTCTTTAGTCAGAAGGAATTGAATATGAGACAACGACGTTGGCTAGAGTTACTTAAGGACTACGACTGTGAGATACTTTACCACCCCGGTAAAGAAAATGTTGTTGTTGATGCTCTCAGTCAGAAAGTCAATCTTGAAAGGAAAAGGCCAAGAGTGTTGAGAATTGAAGTTGTCTCGACCATTGTGGAAAGTATAAAGAAAGCTCAAGAGGAAGCTTCTGAGAAGAATGACCGAAAGGAAGAACGTTTGGGCAAAATGTTGGTGTTCGATACAAACGGTCATGGACTGAAGGTATTCCAAGATCGTATTTGGGTACCTAAGTCAGGAGGAATAAGAGATCTTCTGATGGAAGAAGCTCACAAAACCATGTACTCCATTCATCCTGGTAGCACAAAAATGTATAGGGACCTAAAACCCTATTACTGGTGGCCGACGATGAAGCTTGATGTTGCGAAGTATGTGGCGGAGTGTGCGACTTGTGCGAGAGTCAAGACACAACATCAGAAACCGTACGAGAGTTTAGAACCTTTACATGTACCTATAGGTAGTGGTAAGACATTGCTATGGATTTTGTCACTAAACTACCCAGAACAAAAAGTGGTCACGACATGATTTGGGTGGTCGTTGATTGATTCACTAAAAGTGTGCATTTCATAGCAGCTAATGAGAAATGGTCTATGGAAAAGCTTGAAAATTCTTACGTGAAGGAAATTGTGAGGCTTCACGGTGTTCCGTTAACGATTGTGTCAGATCGTGACAGTCGTTTCACCTCACGATTTTGGAAAAGTCTACAAGAGGAATTGGGTACCAAGTTGTGTTTAAGTACAGCTTACCATCCGCAGACTGATGGTCAGAGCGAACGGACAATACAAACACTTGAAGATATGTTGAGAGCATGTACCCTGGAATTCCAAGGTAATTGGGATGAACATTTACCATTGGTTGAATCTTCCTGTAATAATAGTTTCCACTCGAGCATTAAGATGGCACCTTATCAGGCTTTGTACGAGCAGAAGTGTCATACGCCGTCTTGTTGACTTGAGGCTGGGGAAAAGCAGTTTATGGGACCAGAGATAGTCCATCAAACTGTTGAAAAGTTGAAAATAATTAGGAAGAGAATGTTAGCAGCTCAGGATCGTCAAAAGAGCTATGCTGATAAAAAGCAAAGACCGATGACTTTTGAATTTGGAGATTTGGTTTTGCTTAAAGTCTCGCCGTGGAAGGGACTTATAAGATTTGGTAAAAGGGGAAAGTTAAGTCCAAGGTTTATTGGACCGTTTAAAGTTCTTCAGAGTATTGGGAACCCAGTTTACAAGCTCGAACTACCCGAAGAACTGAATGGAATTCATAACACTTTTTATGTGTGTTACTTGAGGAAGTTTACGGGAGAAGTTCCCGACATGATTCGACTTTCGGAGTTGAGAATTGATGAGAACAAAAGGTTGATTGAAGAACCAGAGGTAATCGTTGACCGAAAGACTAAAAAGTTGCGATGAAAGATGGTTGAGTTAGTGCTTGTCCGATGGAAACACACGAATGGGCCGAATCTCACCTGGGAGACGGAGAGTGACATGATGAGTCGCTACCCGCGGTTGTTTGTTGATGTGTGATTTCGGGGACGGAATCATTATAAGGTGGGGAGAATTGTAACGCCTGTGTTTCTGGGCTTGCCATTTTTAGCAATGTAATAGTCTAGGTTAACCTTTGTAACCCAATTTGAAATAATAAAAATGTATTATTTGTGAATTATGTGAATTATGTGAATTATGTGTGTATTTTCTTAATTATTATAATTTAATGAATTAAAAATAAAATGAGCGTCAAAATTTAAGTGTAAAATAAACTCAATATATTTGCATAAAGTTGTAGTGGCCGAAACGAGGTTTCCGAATATATATAGAACGCCCAAATCTGACTTCGTATGAGGAAGTTATGATTTTCTGAAGTTTCGACTTGACAGTATGCAGCCCGAATACTCGATTTGAGATCGAGTGGTTTTTAGCCGAAACAATCTAAACGAGAATCGAAGATCTCGTTTTTAGTAGCGAAACGATGAAAAGTTAGGCGAGAACGGACATCGGGCGAAGAAGTTGTGAATTTATAATAAAGTTTTTCTGTCCCGGCCTTCTAAAAAAAATAATAAAAATAAAATTCAAAATTAGCCGACGGAGTCTAAATGAAAGTTGTAGAGTATGGTCTGACCTACGCGTGGATATAAAGAACGTCAAAAACGGAGCTCGTATGCGAAAGTTACGCAATTTAGAAGTTTGACGAGTCAAATTACGCCGAGCGTAATTTGAGTATGCCCAGCGTACTCAGAGGGATGCAACTTGTCTGACCAATACTCAAGTGCCACCAATTGACGCACGCAGTGACGTCAAAGTACGCCCAACGTAACCAAGTTACGCCCAGCGTAATCCCAGACCCAGCAGCCTATAAATAGAAACCGTGATCAACCATTTTCTCTTGTTCAAACTCTTTCTTCTCTCTAGTTTTTGCCTCGTTTTTCATGCCAATCATATCCCAAAGCCCCGGTATCATTCCCGAGCCCCAAAGCAAGATCCAAAGCCCCGAGGATCCCGAGAAGTGAGATTTCCGAGCCGAAGCCCTGCCCGCAAGGAGCCCGGTTTTTGTGAAAATCTTCCAGATCTACGGAGAAACACTACTTTTGCAAGCCGTAGTGCTGCCCGATCATCTTCTGATCAAGTGAGTGTGTAGTCATTTTCTTCTAACACATTATTATGAAGTATTTTATACGAAATACGTGTTACATGTATACTTTGTTGATTATATGTGTGAAGGTATATTCACTTTCTTCTATCTCATAGATCTGATTTATTCTCTATGAAATACGTGTTATGTGTGTGTGCCTCATCTATTATGTGGAAAAATGTATTGATCGAGCATGCTATACAGGTTTTAAACTTTGTATAAAATGTATATTTTTATCTACTAATATGTTGGGTAGAACATGGGTAGATAGTTGGTGTGTAATAAACAGATGAGAGGCCCCGATGTTGTTGGTGTTATTCTAGTCATTCAGCAGAGTATGGATGACGACCACAGACTATTCTAGACAGTTCTGTGGAACACTAGCAGACTCATAACCTGTAGGTGTTGTGAACGACGTGTTCACCGGTGTACTCTATCCCCCTCATGGTTGCCTTTAGGATATTTATTGCTAAGGAAGCCCCTTTGCAGTAATGTCTGTCCCTATGAAAATCCTAGATTAGGTCCCTTATAATAGATGTTGTTTTAGGGACGTAAAGTGAGGATAACGGGAATGGGTAATCGGGTTATTGTTGATTGTTGAATTAAATATAATTATTTATTGTGGGTTGAAAACCCTATATGCTCACCAGGCTCCCAAACCTGACCCACTCAGTTTATTTCTATTATAGGAAGTGGCGCAAGGGCATAAGATGGATGAATCATCAAGTTGTTTTGTTTACAAGTCTGTATATGTATATATTTTTTTCAATGACTTGTAATGTTATCGTTTATGCTTTATGGTCTGTATCGGAACATGACATCACGATTTTGATTATGAAATGAAATTATATTTCTTTATGAAATGTTTTGATAAAAGATCTATTTTATCATGTTTTGTTTTCAGGAACAGATTCTGCATCTCTTTTAAAATCAAAAGGATTTACTCTGAAAATGTTTAAAAAGCATAAATGAAAACGGTCTTTTCTGACCGAGATTTTGGGGATGTCACATATAAGTTTTACAATAAGACTATTTTCAACAAAAAAAAAATTGAGTTTTAACCGGTAAATACGTTTTTATAAATATCCATTTATAAACATCTTACGTTATCTTTTAAATATTTTTTAATCAAACTCCAAGTGATATTATCTTATGTTAAAATGTTGTTTGGCATGTAAAACTCATTTTCATACACAAAACATAACATACAATTAACACAAAATAAACATCACAAGCATGCATTATAATGTGTATAAACCAAGTCATGTCTAGTAATAATTTTTGTGAGCCATCACAAGAATTATTAAGTCTTTCCTAAAGGACTTAAGGGACACTTCAAAAGGTCTTCAAGTTTCCACTTGCCAAGTCAACTCTTGCTTGAATAAGAACCTTAAATCTTCATGTTATGAAAGTTGCAACACTTAAACCATTAAGACTATAATTAATCCCAAAACCAAAAGTAGAAGCTTATGGTTTGGATTATGGTCTTAAATGGTTAAGTCGTCTTCAAGGAGGTCATTTCTTCATCTTGTTACATTTAAAATTAAATATAACTAGTCTAACTGATTTATTAAATGTAAGTCTCCAAAATTGCTTGTGTATCAATCAGATCCAATTGATGGTGCGGAATCTCAATCAATTGGATGATGTCAGATCAATATAGAAGAGAAGGAAACGAAGAACAACTTGAATCTAATGTATTGATGATATGATTGATGCTCCTTACAATAGATTCTCTCTCACACACACTTCTTCTCTCTAATTTTCTCTCTCTTCTCTAGCCTCTTCCTCCACTCTAACCGTACACTCCCACATGCACTCATCTATTTATATGGACCTCCATCCATACACATGTGTACAGCCGCACACCCTGTGTACGGCCGTACACAGGGTGTGCGGCTGTACACACATGTACGGCCGTACACACAAACCGCAAACACATACAACATTACATAAAAATATATTTTCCTAGAAAAGCAAAGTATAAACCATATTTTTGACCCAACAATCTCCCCCCTTGGTTTATAGCTTTCTTTTCTAATTGGCCCAACAAACTCCCCCTAAAAAGTAGCTGGCCTTTTCTTGTTAATCTTCATTGGGAGCTTGGCTTCAGCATTAATCTTCAAATTTCTTCACAGCATCAAGATGAACATATGAATCTTCAATAACTGAATTCATCTTGAGCGGTTGGGGTTTTCTTCAAAATTTGACATTGAACGCACGTTGGGTGAGGAGGCTTCTTGAAAAGATTCTTGAAAGATAGCTCTTTCAGCTTGAGAATCTTCAGGGAGAACATCAGAGAGAAATAATCTTTTGGATCTCTTCAGCAGGTACAAGATAGCAGCGGACTGATTGAGGAAGCTCAATGCAATCTGTCACATAATCTTCAAGTATAGCTTCACCATGCTTCTGGGATTGACAGTTTGAATGTCGAAAGAATAATCTTCATTTCTTGATCCTTCGAATGCGAATTCTTCGATGCTCACGGATGAAGCCTTGGCTCAAAAGATCTTCAATACAGTCTCCACAAGTCTCATCTACGCCTGAAATCACTTTTCAAGACAAAACAAAACTAAAAGAAAAATTAGCACAAAAAAAATATTTTTGGATTTTTCATATTTTCTGAAAAAATAAAGCAGAAACAAAATATTTTTTTTGGATTTTCTGATTTTTCTGAACAAGAAATAACACTATTTTGGATTTTTTTAATTTTCTGATTTTTGTTTGATTTTTGATTTATTTTTAATTTTCCTCCTAAAATTTGTGCATAAAGGAAAACTATGAACAAATTTAAAAAAAAAATGATATCTAACTTTAAGAATGATTTGGGATCAAAGTTTTTAGACAGCCTTTATCCGCTTGTCGGTACCTTTCATATTCACATCTTTGTCTGGTCGATCGCCGATATTGTTGTCCACTTAAACACGAAAAATTGTGACAAAAATTAGGACATACTATAAGTGACAAGACAATGTGATCATAAGTTCCTAGATATTATATTTGGTCCTAAGTTTCTAGATACTATATCTTAAGGACCATTCAGCTGACGACGACCAGGGATATTGTTGTCCACCTAAATTGAGTAGTGAGATCTATAGACAATATTTGAGTGTTCAATTTTAATTGTACTGGAACATGTTTCCCGCTTCCAGATATGCCCCGGTAATCAAGGACTGCCAGAGTACTCCTTACATCGGATGAACAGACCATCATTAGGGAAGAAGACAAATTCAGAGTATTATGACTTATAGTGCATATGCTGTGTACCAGGTCGGCTTGTTAGTCACGCAAAGGAGACAGCATATGGCTAACAGATAAGAGGAATTTCATATATATATATATATATATATATATATATATATATATATATATATATATATATATATATACGTATGTATAATATGCAGAGAAACAGATTTGCATATGTTACAGTCTAGGTCGGATCTCTTCCAATCACGCAGAGGAGGTAACATATGACTAACAAACAGAAAGAAAGAAAATGATTTTCTACAGACCTAATTTATCGAAATTTACCAGTTGCCCCCATCAATACCGGAATTAAGGACAGAATCCGCACATCGAGGAAAATTTAAACCACGGTTCCAGATACGGGTTCATTTAATGTGACGAGTAGATTCCCATATATATTTCCCTGCTCAACCTATCCAAGCTTCGTATTGTCAGGCTAAACGGATCTAACTAGGTCAAGATTTGTCAAGTCATTTTATTTCTTAAGTTCAACTATGCCTAGTCATGTCCATTTAGAATCTTTCGTGCCTACCAACGCATCAAACCAGAGCATAGACCCTTCAACTTTGGGTACGTTACACAGAATCAGATTGCCTGTTATCACATAATCATATCACTTCCCAAAGCATCTCCTTCAAGCACATTCTATAACCAGCATAATAATTTTTTTTTTTGTTTTTATGATTTTCTAATGTTTTTGGATTTTCTAATTTTTAATGTTTTTGGATTTTCTAATTTTTATGTTTTTGGATTTTCTAATTTTTATGTTTTTTTATTTTCTAATTTTCTCCCCCTAAATTTGTGCATAGGAGAGAAACAAAAGTAAATGCGCAAATTTAAACTATCCTAAAACAAAAATTTGTCTTTAAAGTGAATTAGCTTAAGAAAAACTCAGGAGTATAGAGAAGAAAACTCAAACCGTAAGTCATCGATTGAATTTGCATCCAGAAGGTCTGAGAACAGCACGCGTAATCTCAGAACAGATCCGAAAATTCTTCATGTCATTAAGCACAAACCCCGTGAGTGATCTCTCCCTTTCTTCTTTTCCCGCAAAGGACACATACTCTCAAACAAAGGTTTGAATGTTGTACAGTTGAGAGATGCCTCCTATCAAGTGCCTGGAACAGCCACTACCAACAAACCGAAGTCTGATGATATGCCTCCATAGCTGCTCCGACACAGAGCGGGATCAGTTGGTCTTTTGGAACCCAGTCCATTTTGAAACTAGGTCGACATTTGTCATCCTTTCACGATACTTTCTCCCATGACATATCCTGCTTATCACAAACAGAAGATGTATAAATATTAGAATCGTTAGAAGATTTGGGAGACTGAGCCTTCGGAACCCATTTATAGTTGGGTTTAACCCATTTCTTTTCCGATCTGATGGGTGGCTCAGTACTTGTTTTTGATCTAGATGTCGGCCGTTGAGATGACTTTGATTTTGACTTCATAGGAGCATCTCTTGGATTTGGCTTCTTGGCCGACATTCCCTTCTTGACCTTGGGATTTGATTTCTTGGCCTTAGGAGTTGAACTCTTGCCCTTCGTTGCATTCCAGTCGTCATTGTCCGAACGTGGCCTCGAAGGGTTTCTTTTGTAGAATCTCCCACTTTGCGTGTTTTGTCATCCTTGTGCATAGTAGGGAACATATGCTCGATTAGGACAATTTCTGGCAATGTGTCCAGGTGTTCCACAGTGAAAACATGTCTTTTTCTTCACTGTGGAGTTGTTTCTTCCTGCCATTGGTGGCGTACCTGTAACGCCTGTGTTTCTGGGCTTGTCATTAATGTTGATATAATAGTCTAGGTTAACCCTTGTAACCCGTTTTGAAATAATAGGAGTGTATTATTTGAGTATTATGTGTTTTGTGCTTAATTGCTTAATCATGTGATTTGATTAATTAAGAATAAAAATAAGCGTCAAAATTTAAGTGTAAAATAAACTCGATATCTTTACATAAAGTTGTAATGGCCGAAACGAGGTTTCCGAATATATATAGAACGCCCAAATCTGACTTCGTATGAGGAAGTTATGATTTTCTGAAGTTTCGACTTAGCGGTATGCAGCCGAATACTCGATTTGAGATCGAGTGGTTTTTAGCCGAAACAATCTAAATGAGAATCGAAGATCTCGTTAGTGGTAGCGAAGCGATATAAAGTTAGGCGAGAACGGACGTCAGACGAAGACGTTATGAATTTATAACGAAGTTTTCCTGTCCCGGCCTACTAAAAATAAATTCAAAATTAGCCGACGGAGTCTAAACGAAAGTTGTAGAGCGTAGTCTCACCTACGTGTGGATATAAAGAACGTCGAAAACGGAGTTCGTATGAGGGAGATACGAATTTTTGAAGTTTATTAAATATTTAATATTTAAATTTAATTCCAAATCTTGGTATTATCCGAAGAGGAGTCACCGGACTCATCCAAAGTACACCCAGCGTACTGTTGTACGCCCAGCGTACAGCGAAGCGTGACGTCCCTCGCACTCGAGTTCTTCGGATGACGCATGCAGTGACGATTTCGGACGCGTACGCCCCGCATACGGCTGTACGCCCAGCGTACTGCGAGGCTCCAGCCTCCTATAAAAGGGCATGCGAGGCTGCCGAGTTCTTTTGCCATTTTTCTCTTCTATCTCTCCCGTCTTGCATCGTTTTGCATGCCATTTATACCCCGAAGCCCCGGTAATACTCCCAAGCCCCGAAGATCCCGAGAAGTGCAATTCCCGAGCCGAAGCTCTGCCCGTGAGGAGCCCGGTTTTTGTGAAGATCTTCCAAATCTGCCGAAGAATACTACTTCTGCAAGTCGTAGTGCTGTCCGATCATCTTTTGATCAAGTGAGTGTGTAGTTACTTTCTTCTAACGCATAATTATGAAGTATTTTATACGAAAAATGTGTTATGTGTATACTTTTGTTGTTATGTATGTGAATGTATATTCACTCTCTTCTATCTCATAGATCTGATTTATTTTCTATGAAATACGTGTTATGTGGGTGTGCCTCATCTGTTATGTGGAATATGTATTGAATGAAAATGCTATACAGGTTTAAAACTATGTATAAAAATATATATTTTTATCTACTAATATGTTGGGTAGAACATGGGTAGATAGTTGATGTGTGATAAACAGATGAGAGGCCTCGATGTTGTTGTTGTTGATCTAGTTATTCAGCGGAGTATGGATAACGACCACGGACTCTTTCTAGATAGTCCTGTGGAACGCTAGCAGGTTCATAACCTGTAGGTGTTGTGAACGATGTGTTCACCGGTGTACTCTATCCCCTCATGGTTGCCTTTAGGATATCTATTGTTGTGGAAACCCCTTAGCAGTAATGTCAGTCCCGATGAAAATCCTAGATTAGGTCCCTTGAGATAGATGTTGTTTTAGGGACGTAAAGTGAGGATGTGACAACCCGATATTTCAACTCTATGTAATGACCTAAAAAGTCAAGTATTGTAACCACTTTTGTGATAATGAAATTAAATTCGGAAATAAAATGTCTAAAAAGTTCTTATTTAATTACCTACTTGTTTGATGTCATTAAACCATGATCGTACGTAAAAAGAACGCCCAAATCCGACTTCGTATATTGAAGTTATGATTTTTCCAAGTTCGGCTTAGCGACAGACAGCTAAAAACTCGAATCGGAGATCGAACGAATTTTGACCGGAATGACCTAAACGAGAATCAAAGGTCTCGACAATGGTATTTCATCGGTAAAAAGTCTGGCAAAAACAGACGTCAGATAAAGAAGTTATGAATTTCTAACGGAATTTCCTTAACGCGACATTTTAAAAATAAATAATAAAAATAATTTCAAAATTTGCCGACGGAATCTAAACGAAAGTTGTAGAGCATAGTCTCACCTACGCGTGGATATAAAGAACGTCGAAAACGGAGTTCGTATGAAGAAGATATGAATTTTAGAAGTTTATATAAAATTTAAATTTTATTATTTAACCTTGGTATTATCCGAAGGCAAGTCATCAGATAGGGTCGAGTTACGCCCAACGTAAGCTTGTACGCCCAGCGTACTCAAGGCCTAGGCCTCGCATCGTCCACATCTCGCCCTATGCGAAGCTAGCACCCGTCCCATCCGAACTCCGAGGCAGTCGAGGATCCGGTCATGCGTGACGCACGCGTACGCCCAGCGTACCGAGGCGGTTCCCACCCCTTATAAAAGGGATGCGAGGGTTCCAAAGAAAAGGGCCATTCTCTCTCATTTCTCTTGCATTGTTGCCTCGTTTTTCGTGCCCGTGCTAACCCGAAGCCCCGATCACTTTGCTCAAGTCCCGAAGGTCGTTTGTACTCCCGAGATTCCCGAGAATCCCGAGAAAATCCGTTTTCCCGAGAAGAAATTTTGCCCGGTTTTCACCTCGCCTTTCTTCGATCTTTCAAGTGAGTTCATACCCCCTTAATTAACCCTTTTAAATATTCTATAAATGCTTTTATATGCTTTCAAGGGGGGGGGGGGGAATACAAGTAAAACACACGATTATCATCGTATGTTATATAAAGTTTTATTATACACTTTTATTCAACAGAATCATATGTGATTTATAAACTTTATAGGGAACTTTCGTATATAAAATATATCACGATAACATTATATCTTTTGAAATGTAAAATGTTGTCATATATGTATAAATTAAACATTTTGCTTAGATTATATGTATACGTGTCCAACTTAGACACTATAAAAATCTATACTTTCATAACACGTGGTTCATTTTCTAGGGATTTCTAAATAGACGAGACACACTTTTAGAAAGCTATAATAGGTATAGTTTTACGAGAATATTACTAACTTTTACATACTAGAAACACAATTTTCAAGAAGTCACTTCCATATACAAGAACAAACGAACATTTTAACACGTAAATCTGTTTTTATACTAAGTTTTGTGAGACATTAACTTCATGTACGTTCAAGTACACATTTCAAGTCCTGTATTATATACCAGAATCCCTTGGAGGGGGAGCATGGTGTTTGTGTATATATCTATACGGGCTTGACAACCCGCACCTTGACTGTTAGCTACAGTCCACCATTTGGGGTGACAAACGTCATAACATTCCAACGCCTGAAGAACGTTGTGTATAGGCAATCCGAGTCAATAGTATGGTTATAAAACTCACATGGGGTATTAAAAATACATTGATTTACGAGGTTTTTCAAACATATTGGATATTTTACACGTACATACATTTTCTAGAAACAAACATTAGTCTTGATAGAAGGCTACATTTATGCTAGTAGAAAATATGGGATTTTCTAGGAACAAACAAACAAAAACAAAACATTTCATTTCATACAAACATTGTCATTTAAATACTTATGAAACTCACCAGCTTAAATGTTGATCTACTCTTTCAAAACTACTTGTATGTCCCAGGGATTCAGTAATTACAGGTATCAAACAGCTTTTGAAGAAGGGACGTTGCGTCGTCAGTTTAACTTCATATTTTGGCATCATATTGTAATTGGTTTTGAACATGTACTTTTTAAACAATGTAAAACTTCAATTATATATATGATGGTTGTATTGCTTTCTTTACAATGTATTCATTTGTTATGCTACCACATGAAGTCATCCGTCCCCGAACGTTTCCGCCGTTCCGGTTTGGGGGTGTGACAGATTGGTATCAGAGCAATTTTTATAGTGAACCAAGTATATCGAACCACATAAGATATACAAGATATAAATGCTTAAGGGACTAATACTCTCTGATAAAACATTTTTTTTGTTTTACGCCTAAGCCGCGTTTCGTTTAACTTATAATGTTAGTTCATTCAAGTAAAATACATGCATACAACAAACTTATTTTCATGATTATAACTATACAAGAAGTATTTAGACAAGTTGGACACTACGATTAAGACTCGATATATGTAATCGGATTTGGGACAAATATAGCATAATCAACTATATTTATCCGAGATCGGACCAATATATATCGAGGATTGCTCGTAGTAAACAACAAGTCAAAACTTACCAAAACGTCACGGGAATCAAACACATGAATTTAAATACTATAGGAGTATTTATTACTTAGAATAGCTTAACATACCTGTTTAGTCTTACATGTTCCAAACATTATTCGATTCTTATAACCCTATTCTCGTACAGTCAAATGGCTGGATTTCACCACCCCGGCGACCCCTACTATCCCAACCAAGGCAACGGGGGATGGATCGAAGAGGATCCCGAAGAGGACGAAGAACCCATAGAATTGGATGATGACTCCGGTACCAACTCAGAGCCGGAAGTGATCAATCCACCACCCGCACAACCTCCCGTCTTCGTAAGGAACTTTCAAGGACCGACTCCCGTCTGGGGAAGTCACCTCCACCATTGGAGCCAACAACAAAACCTACGCCCTCCCTACGGCATGTGCTGAGACTTCTACGATGTCCGCGGCGGAGGTTCAGCTGATCGGGCACTACCAGTAATGGTGGGCAAGCTAGCCAATCAGTCCTACCAATCCGGAGTGCAAGCTAGCCGGATTCGGGATGTCAACGTGGAAGTACAGGTTCACACTTCTGACATCCGTAGGCTGGACAGAATTCAGGACAATGCCCAACTCCAAACTGAGGCATTCCAAGCACAAATGATTGCAGCCCTAGCCGAATTGAGGGAACAACAAGCCGCTTTTGATAGGCATCTAATGGAATCGAAGCAATCGGATGGGGAGTCAAGCTCCAAGCGCAACCTACGTCGCAAGTAGTGCTTGCCAAAATCGCAAATTTTGTTATAAGTTAGGACCTCGGCTAAAAGTTTTTAATTTTCTTAAACTCTGTAACCGGAGACCCTTATAGGGGTCAAATTTTCGTGATCATTGTATCAATTATTATATTAATATAAGTGACACTATTATTACTACGTGGAGTATTTCATTCAATCCTTAAAAAGTTATGGAGAAACCAAATGCTTGTTCCATATTTTCAGTCTTACAAATAACTTTCATTCTTCTATTTTGAGACTCGTACTATCAGCTGTTGTTGGGCTATAGCAATTTAGTTCATAAGACACATACAGCTTCTATATTATGGAATTCTTATCTTTATCTTTTCAACCTATAGTTGAAGGATGCCTCCGCGTAGGAACCCAAGACGAAACAACGGTGGGGAAGCACCTATACCACCACCACCTCCACCTCCTCAATTTGATGCCGTCATATTCCAAGCAACAGTCACCGTAGCTGTAGCAGCTGCCATGTCACAGATCAACAACTCGAGTACTACTGGCTCGGGAACTGCTTTCTTTACTATGTATTCATTTGTTATGCTACCACATGAAGTCATCCGCCCCCGAATGTTTCCGCCGTTCCGGTTTAGGGGTGTGACAGAGGATAACGGGAATGGGTGATTGGGATATCGTTGGTTGGTGAAATTAAATATAATTTATTTATTGTGGGTTGAAAACCCTATATGCTCACCGGGCTCTCAAGCCTGACCCACTCAGTTTTATTTGTATTAAAGGAAGTGGCGCAAGGGCATAAGATGGATGAATCATCGAGTTGTTTTGTTTACAAGTCTGTATATGTATATATTTGTTGAATGACTTGTAATGTTATCATTTATGCTTTATGGTCTATATCGGAACATGACATCCCGAGTTTTGATTATATAATGGAAATGCATCTCTTGATGAAATGCTTTGATAAATATTATTTTATCATATTTTGTTTTGGGAACAAATTCCGCAACTCTTTTAAATCAAAAGGATTTACTCTGAAATTATTTTAAAAAGCATAAATGAAACCGGTCTTTTCTGGACGAGATTTTAGGGATGTCACAGTATCCATGCCTTGTCTCTTGTTGTTCCCACATGCACACTTGCAACAAGAACTCTGTTGCGTTGGAATTGGTGGCCTATATTTCTCAACGGCAGGTTGATCATAAGCAGTTGATTTCGAAGCAACAGATTCAAAGTTCAAGGAGATGTTGGTTTGTTCAATGGTGTTCTCCTTGTTCTCATCCTTTGCTACTTTACCTACACATAAAGTAGAAGCATTAGTATCTTCAACTTGAATACCTCCTGACACAAATCCAACTGGTTTTCCATATCGAAGATGTGCCTCCCTGTCAATTTCGTCCTGTGTTATAGGGATGGATGTGTAGTTATGATTGAATGGTGGAGGAACACTATCATACCATAGACCCTTGTTTTGATTTTCTTTGAATTTTAATTGGGTTTCATATAAGGACTCGACTGTCTTACTTGACGCGGTGTAATTTTTGAAACTAACATCTGTTTTTCCACACTTTATTTTCAAAACGTCAAGTTTTTCAGTTACAGCATCAAGTTTTTTCTTAATGTGATCATAATTTTCACACTTGTTGCTGTAATCTTCTTGTATTTTCCGGAAATCCTTGATTTTTGTTTCTAATTGAGCTTTTAACGGTTTCTGTCCTTTCCTAAGAGTATAGCCTTCTTATTTGAGGTCCTCATTTTCTCTTTTTAACAAGTCAATCTGTTCGCGAAGAAATTTAATTGTAGCTTTACAAGATGGAGTACATGAAACTTCATTTACCGGAATTGATGTGGAACTCATTTTCTTTTTTTTATTTTTTTTATTTATTTTTTATTTTTTTATATATTTTTAATTGCCCTTTGACTAAAAAAACCAATAAAGTCAACCTTAAAAGTCAAATTTAAAAAGCCAAACTTGAAAAGTCAAACCGAAAAGCCAAATTTGAAAAATTAAAAGTCAAACGAGAAAGTCAAAATTAAAAGTCAAAGGTCAACTTTTTAAAAGTTGATAAGATATTAAATAATTGGAGATCGATTAGATCTTTGTAACAGGTAGTGCGTAGAACATAAAACAATAAACAAGACAAGATTGAATCACAATGTGTCGAATGATTAATTCAAACAATCATCAGCAGAGCTCGACTAAGAACTACCGCTGTAGAGGATTTAGGGTTACAAGAACGATAATAAAACTTCTCTGATCAATCTATTCTATCGTTACTTCCTTTTCTATCGTTAACCTAAGATGCATGCAAGCACCTATATTTATAATAAACCCTACTATTCTCACGGATGGACGGGCCCATACCGGAGATACAAAAAATGGACTAACAAACGAACCCAATAGACGCAACATTCAAAACACGACCCAACAATCTCCCCCTTTGCGTCAAATTGGAGCGAGACTACTTCTTCTTCTTGCTTAGGCCAGCAGCGGGAACTTTCTTTGTGGTGTCAAACAGACGTGTGATAAGAGCGAGAATAATCTGTCTGAACCGAATGTACCATTGTATCATGTCATCGAAGTACTTGACATCATTCGCTGAGTTTTGCTTGCATCTGTGGATGATCCCCAAAACATGCTCTAATCAAGCAGTAGTGTACAGATGTTTGTCAGCCAAGGCAAAAAGACATTTCTGCCCTTCGTTCCTGGTGAACATGACCGAATTCCTTCTCGAGTCAATTTTGCCCATCTGCATTTGGTTCAGATCACTGGCAGAGCCAACAGGAGATATTTTTGGTTTCTTCTTAAATATGCTTGCAATCTCCTAATCCATCAGTGCAACTTCCATGATGTAGCACACCAGCATCCTCTTGAGATGGTCGATGATCGGACCGTATTCAGCTTCATTGGTTAGAAGGATGTTGTGCAAGATTATCCAATCATGGGGATTGAGGTTCTGAAGATCTGCAAGAGAAATGGCATGTTCGGTTTTGGCAGATCCCCGAAGTACCTAGAACTGAATGTTGATGAAGTTCCCTTCAATATACGGCTTCAAGACCCGAACGTTGATAATCTTCTGAGCGCTCCAAGTCTGATACTGAGGTTGAGCAGCCTTCAGATAGAAATCGATTAAGTCCCGATCAACCTGTGGATGAGGATGAGGGAACTCTAAAACGTTGGCGAAGGCGTGAAAGATGAACGCCTTTCGGGTAAGAGGCATGTCGAATTGAGAGTCGACAGTGTTGGAACAATCAAGTGATATTACAAGTTCCAGCCACAAGATACTTGGAGTGTCGATGGCTCTTTAATCATCCTCTCGAGAGTCCAACCAGGAAAAAGAGTTTTCCTACTCTCAAGAAGGTCGTGGGCTTCCTTCTGTTTTCTTTCTGCTTCTTCAGCCTCTATTGCCACATAAGCACTGACATCAGCCTCATCATTTCGACGTTTTCGCTTTAAAAGATCAGCGATAGTCTCTTCATCTTCATCTTCTTCCTTAGCAATGTTCTTGCCTTTATCTTTCACACCAGAACCGGAGGCTTGGCCTACTGGAGGAGGTTCGGTAGTGTGAGTTGCCTTTGAGGAATGAGGTGGTTGGGATACAGATTCCTTCTCTCCCCCTTGTTTCGGAATGGACACGAAATCAAGTAACCCTTCAAGTTTACTTAGCAGGGCAAGGGCGGGAGCGAGCTTCTCTGCAAGGTCACGCCTCACAGTGTAGTTAAGGATGGGATCATGTGCTTCGAGGATGTTGGAGATGGCAGAGTGGACATCCGAAACACACGACTTTATCACCTCCCTTTCGGACCGAAGAGAGTCAATCACCTGTTGAGAGTGGGAAAGTTGAACACTCTTGACCTTCAGAGCAGTGGTCTTCTTGGCTAGAACATCCATCAAAGAATTCTCAGCAGCCAAATCTTCTTGTAGCTTCGAGAGACGCTCGTCAATGGTTGCACGAAATGCTGAGTTGTCGTCAGAAAGCGTTTGACGAAATGAAGCGAATGACTTCAACTCAGTAGAAACTGACGTTGCTAGCTGTTGAACAACTGGTTCCAATGTAGTCTTTGCAGCATTTGCACTCTCCTGTAAAGACATTAACAGGGAAGAGGCATCAGAAAATAGTTTATCGACTTTTTCGGTCGCAGCCTGACAGGCTTTTGTTGAGGCGTCGATGGCGGAGGTTGCAGAAGCAATGGAATCTTGCTGAGCCTTTGAGAAAGCGTCAACAATCTTCTGAACTGCATCTTCAAAAAGGGATGACTGAGAAGTGGAAGAGGAGGCGATGAGTAAATCAACTTTGTCATGGAGCTCCTTGAGATGTCGTTTTGTGACAGGAGCGTCGTCATCGTCATCACTCTGTATTTGAAACGAACTATAGTAGACCGAGTCAAACGTCATATCTTCCCCGCCAAGGAATGGTTCTTCACCCTCTGAAACATGACCAGGAGAAGGTGGTGGTGGTGAAGCTGGTGGTGTAGTAGTATGGGTAGGTTCAGGATGGGTTGTTTCGGGTATAGGTGTAGGTTCGGATGCTTTTGTGGTTTCGGTTGCTGGGGTGGTTTCGGGTGCATCAGTATGAACCCCCGTATCAGATACATTGGCTCGAACATCTGCAGTGGATGTTGTGGTTGCTTCGGTGAATATTGGTGTTGGTATTGGGATAGAAGTGGGTGGTATTGAAGTAGTGGAGGTTATGGGGGGAATAAAAAAAGGAATGGTTCTAGGTGGAGAATTAATGGGAGAAGTAGAGACATGAATCTCTGGGGTAGGAGATCTGGGTGGAGTGTTGCCTCGTGGAGATTCGTCAGAATCCGAACTCTCACCCTCAGAATCGCTTGAGGAGGAAGCAATGATCAGCTTTCGCTTGGGCTGAGTTTTTCGGTGCTTTTGCTGCGGAGACTGAGCAGCCTTGGTTGGTTTCCTCTTCTTTGGAGAAGGGCCTTTAGCCCCTTTCGCCACCTGTTTCCCTTTATCAGCCTTTTTGCCTCTTGGAGCAGGCTTGTCGGCGTCATGAATAGACTTCAACATCTCCGGAGTAAGATCTCTCGGACCAGAACGCTTGAATCCTTTGTACGTCTGGATAATCCGGCTATCAGCAGGAACATCGCCATACATAGTTTCCGGAATTGAACCGTTGAATGGAAACTTTGAAGCGTCCGATACAATGATCTTCGTGGTATGAAAGGTACCAATCGAAGACATTGGAGCACCAGCGACAATGGGGACGTGGTACTTGTCCATCACCCATTTCGTGATCAAGGTCTAGAACCTAGCGTAAGAAACCTCTGAATGCCTGGAAGTAGAGGAGAGACTCTGGATGAGCTGTTTCCATAGAACAGACCCATAATCCATGTTGATGCCATTGTAGAGACCATACATTATGGACAAAAACAACCGACTGGCACCATCAGATCCAGCACTTCTTTTACATAACCATTTGAATAGAACAGTGAACATCCCGTTCCACTATGGCGGTAGGCACGACTTCTTGAACTTCGTGACCGTAGTAAGCACCTCCGTATAACCCATGTTGTAAAACATGTTGAACAAATGCCCCATTGGAATCGTTTCAGCGTTAACCCTCGAAGAATCAGGTTCAAACCCTAACAACGAGCAAAATCTTTGTTTTGAAATTGAGGCCTTATGCTGAAAAATATCAAAGAAGATTCTGTCAACGACCTTGTCGTAGTGAGCAGTCGCAAAGATCTGCGACAAGAACTCCATCGGAACGGATTCAGCTCTTGTAAGTGCAGGAGCAATCGGCGAAAACTTCAAACACTCGATAATGGGGAACATGAAGGCATCGTAAACATGAGGGGATAAATCGATGATTAGGCTTTGTTGTGGGCGAATGGGCAGTATGTGGGATGTTGCGTGAACAGAAGATGAATCTGTCATTGCTTGAAGAAAGTGGAGAAGATGATGAACAGTGAAGGTTCAGGGATTTCTTGCGCTCTGGGAATTTTATTTGCAGTAAAGAGGTAAACGGAGGAGGATGTTTCCTTTTATACTGTGGGGTAAGGAGAGAGAAAGATCTTCCCAAATCTTCTATCAAAAAATGAAGGGTTTTCCCGGAGTTGACTGATGCGTGACAGTTGGGGTTGCCGATGATCACGCATGAGAGAGAGTGTCAGATCCCAAATAACACGCCTTCCAATCAGGCGCCGTTTGGAGACGAGACGGTTCAGATTCACACGCGCCCTTCTTGTGTCGTTTGGAGTTTAAACGATTCCGATTCACACGCTTTCCCTTTTAGCGCCGTTTGAAATCAAATCGATTAGACTCCCGCCTGAGTCAGCATGTCTTCATCTTATCCCTTTGAATTGTAACGACATCTTTTGAAAAATACCGCCACGTGGATTAAAATCAACCACAGCCTTTAATCGACTGCCAATCCAAGAAAAAATCCTTGTAATTAATAGAACCTGAATTTTGTAAAATCAAAGATTTTCGTGCTTAGGGTGTAAAAGAAAAGAAATAAAGCAAATTTTTTTAGGAAAAAAATGTGATGTCAATAAAGACACGAAACAAATGATCCCGGACACGAATCTCTTCCTCCAAAGTCAAGAGAGACCTTAATGTGTTTGTGTGGTTTCCCGTTGAATAACGATCAAACACTTATTAAGAAGTGTTGAAAGGCTTCTTTTAACTAGACTTATTAAGGTGGCTATCGCTTCGATTCAAAATTCCTAGTCTTGATATAAGACAGAAATCGAACGAAGTACTTGTGAGACCGGTGTAGTCTATTGAACAAGTAGGTTGGAGATAATTTAATTTGGCTAGGACATTTTAAAAAAAATCTCAACAAAAATTTAAAACTGGATCCCAAGGGAAGAAATGTTATGGGTGTTAACAATTTCATAGGAATCACACAAAAGAAAATTTTGAGATTTCAAGGAGGTACGTACGTCAATTCATTAGTGAAAACTAGAGCAAATTAATTGTTCACCGTCAATTCGTAATGGGTATTGAATTTTGGGTTTCACTTAGATCGTAGTGACACGAAACTAAGATCATAAACACAGAAATTGTGTAACCATAAACCTCAGTGGTAATTTCTGAGAGTCTCAAGGGTTACTTTTGTGAAACGAAAGTGATGGAGAAATGCAATTTAGATGGTGTAAGAAAACAAAGTACCTCTGCTGTGAAAAACTGGACCAAGCAGAAAACTCTTATCTCATGTGAGAAGAGAGTTAGGTAGCTCATGATTAGAATAAATAAGGAAGCCTAATTGGGAATACAAGGTTTGTTTATACCAAGTCAGTAAGGCCTATTATTCAGAATCAGGTGAGGCTTTGGACACATACAGCAGCATGCTTCTAGGGACACTTAGCTAATTCAATAATTTCCCCATAAACGAACACACACATAAAATTAAAGCCAAAAAGAAAATAAAGAACAAAATATTTTTGGAGTTTTTGAATTTATAAAAAAAATATTTTTGGAGTTTTTATGAATAAATAAAAGATGAAATAAAAAATAAGACAAAAGAAAAAAAATTACAGAGAGAAAAAAATTTGGAACCGAACCCGAGCGTTCGGTTTATTTCGGTTGTGAAAAACTTTAGAACCGAACCCGAGCGTTCGGTCTATTTCGGGTAAGAAAAATTTTGGAACCGAACCCGAACGTTCGGTATATTTCGGTTGTCAAAGAAAATAGGTTTTAAAAAGAGAATAACTTTGATAATAAAATAAATGCAATTGGAGCAATTATACATAAGATCTACAACCAAGAAAACTACCTTTGATTGATGAGCGAAAAGCAGATTATTCAACCGAACCCAACCGTTCGGTTCATTTCAGTACATTAGTACAAGACCCGAACCCGAACGTTCGGTCTATTTCGCTTCTTACTTTTGAGTTTGAGAGGTAATGTTTGGTACTGACTCCGATTCCATCATACCTAGCCCTTGTAGAATTTTGTTGAAGGATGCTTCAGGAAGAGCTTTGGTGAAGATGTCAGCCAGTTGATCAGTGGTTCGAACAAAATGAATTTCGACGTTCCCATCTTCCACATGATCTTTAATGAAGTGATACCTCAGTGCTATGTGCTTAGTCTTCGAGTGTTGCACTGGGTTATGACAGATCCTAATTGCACTTTCGGAGTCGCAATATAGTGGGATCTTTTTCATATTGAGTCCATAATCCCGGAGTTGACTTTGGATCCAAATCACTTGAGAAATACAGGAGGCAGCTGCGATATATTCTGCTTCAACGGTAGACAGAGATACACATGTCTGTTTCTTTGATTGCCAACTAACCAACTTCACGTCTAGGAATTTGCAGCCTCCCGTGGTTCTTTTCCTGTCTAGTCCACAACCTCCAAGGTCTGCATCTGAGTAGGCTTGAACGAAGAAGCCTGAGTTGGATGGATACCATAGGCCTAAAGAGGTAGTTCGCTTGAGATAACGAAGTATGTTCTTCACTGCAAGCATATGAGGTTCACGTGGATTCGCCTGAAATCTAGCACAGTAACAAACAGACAACATGATATCAGGCCTGCTAGCAGTGAGATACATTAGTGAACCGATCATCTGGCGATATAGCGTAATATCAACTGCTAGCTTATCCAATGATGGAGTAAGCTTGGTGTCGAACGCCATTGGAACTTTAACCTTTGAATCTCCCATCATGCCAAATTTTGCAAGGAGAGTGTTCGTGTAAGCTTCCTGATTAATAAAGATGCCTTCGGGTCCCTGTCTAATGTTTAAACCAAGGAAAAAGTTAATTGGACCCATTGAGCTCATTTCAAATTTAGTCTCCATCAGCTTTCTGAATTCAGCTGTTAAGCCAGGATTCGTTGAGCCGAAGATGATATCATCGACATAAATTTGAACAATCATAAGGTGGTTACCTTCCTTCTTACGAAAGAAGGTTGGTTCAACCGAACTTTTTTTGAATTTTGACATCTTTAAAAATTTGGTTAGTGTTTCATACCAGGCTCTCGGAGCTTGTTTCAGACCATATACGGCTTTGTCCAAAATGTAACAATGATTGGGGTACCTTTCATTTACGAATCCAGGAGGTTGCTCCACGTACACGATTTCTTCAAGTTCTCCATTTAGAAATGCGCACTTGACATCCATTTGGTAGACCTCAAAGTTTTTGTGTGCAGCATAGGCAAGAAATATTCTAACGGATTCCAGCCTAGCTACAGGAGCGAAAGTTTCTTCATAGTCGATTCCTTCCTCCTGACAGTATCCTTTCACTACCAGACGGTCTTTGTTTCGTATCACGTTGCCTTCCTTGTCCATCTTATTTCTGAAGACCCATTTGAGACCAACAACTGAGGCATCTGGGGGAGTTGGAATGAGACGCCAAACTTTATTACTTTCGAATTCATTCAGTTCATCTTGCATAGCTTGAACCCAATCGGAGTGATCAAGAGCAGTGTTAACTGTCTTTGGTTCAACTTTTGAGACGAAGGAGTTAAACATACAGAATTCTACTTTTGAAAATAAGGAAGTTTGTTTTGCCTTTAGTTGTGATCGGGTCAGGACCTTTTCAGAGACATTACCGACAACTTGAGAAACAGGATGATCTCTGGTCCATTTGACAAGAGGAGGGTAATTTGGATCATAAGATGGATCCAATTCAGCGTTTACCATCTCTTCTAGTTCAGATTGACTATCATAGTTGTAAGACATATCTGCATTCTCCCCCTCGACAGATAAGCTTTAAGGTGTGTCTTGAGTTTCTGGAGTTATAGGAGTTTCGTGCGGCGTTGAGCTTTCGGGTACCACTGGACTTTCGGGTGCAGATGAGCTTTCGGGAGCAGCTGGAGAATAGTTTTCCCCCTCAACATGTGAGCTCGGCTGTGATGACGAAGATGTGCCCTCCCCCTCAACTGAAGTATCGTGCTGTGGAGGGTCGTCAGAACTTGATCCTCCTTCATTCATTCTCTTTGTAGTATCTTCGATGAGTTGCTTCAGATGATCTACTTTTTTGTCTGCTGCACTCGCTTCTGAGAGAGTTGCCTTCTCTGGTTCATCAAATAACTCGACGAACTTCTCAGATAGGTTTGCAATCGAGGCTGTGACTTGGCCTGTGTGAGAAAAGATTTCTCCAACTGTGTCTTCTTTGTCCTTAAGCTTTTTGACATAGCTATCATCAAAAGTCACATAATAGGTTTCTTCTATTTTCCTCGAGCGCTTGTTTAATACGCTGTACGCTTTAGAAGTGAGAGAATAGCCCAGAAATATCCCTTCATCGGCTTTGACATCGAAATTGTTACGATGTTCTTTAGAATTGAAGATGAAGCACCGTGAGCCGAATACATGGAAAAATTTGACATTTGGCATCCTGTTGTTGATGATCTCATAAGGAGTGAGAGTGAATCGCTTATTGAGATATGACTTGTTCTGCGTAAAACAAGCAGCAGCAATAGCATCAGCCCAAAAATGTAAAGGTAACGAAGCAAAACTTAGCATGCTTCGGGCCGTCTCACACAAAGATCGATTTCGTCTTTCGACAATCCCATTTTGTTGAGGGGTGTAGGGAGCTGAGAAGTTATGACTGGTTCCTTTGTCGGCTAAGAATTCTTCGAATTCTTTATTTTTGAACTCTAGACCATTATCGCTCCTGATGTTGCGAACGACTTTCTTTAGCTGTACTTCAATCTGCTTGATAAACGTCTTCAGCTTGAGAGTCGCTTCAGATTTGTGCTTCAGAAAGAACACCCATGTAAAACGCAAGAAATCATCAACGATGACAAGAATATACTTGCTACCGCCGATGCTTTCGATAGATGATGGACCACACAAGTCAGTGTGAATTAACTCTAATGGTTCAACAACTTTAGTGTTTACAATCGATGGGTGACTTTGACGACTCTGCTTCCCCATTTCACACGCAACACATAAATGTTCTCGATCGAATTTGAGCAATGGAAGACCTTGAACATGACCACCTATGACAAGTTTGTTGATATCCTTGAAGTTGAGATGAGAGAGCCTTCGGTGCCACAGCCAGCTTTTGTTAGATTGTGCTTTGGATAACAGGCAGATAGTTGGATTCCCTTTGATGGGTTTGAGGTTCAGGGGAAACATTTCGCCTTTGCGCTCCAATTTGAGAATGACTCTTTTCGTTTTCTTCCCAATTATTTCCGAACCCTCATCATCGAATGAAACCTTGAGATCGGTACCTCCAACAAACTGAGATACACTGATGAGGTTGTGATGTAGTCCTTCAACATATGCAACCTTCCTAATCGTAAAATCACCATTTGTAATCATTCCATAGCCTTTTATGGTGCCGAAGGAGTTGTTCCCGAACTTGACATTTCCACCGTTTGAAAGAGACCGAAATTCCCTCAGCTCTTCCTTCCTTCCTGTCATGTGACGTGAGCAGCCACTGTCAATATACCATTCTTCGTCAAACTGCTCGTCACTAATAACCTGCAAAAATTAAGAAGATTTAGGAACCCAAAGTTTCTTGGGTCCACGTGACCCTTTCACAGGAACAGGAATAGTAAGAGAGATGTCAACAAGATATGTTCTTTTTACTAACGTTGTTTCATCTTTCCTTTTAATGGTGAAAACCTTAATTTTATTGGGATTTGTGTCTTTCGGTTTGGATTCTGGTTTAGGTATTTGGACTCTGGGATTATTTTCATTTGTTTCAGCTGATGAAAACTTTGATTTTCCTTTCATATCTGTTGATGATTTAGGTTTTTGAGTGCGAACAGAGTTGAATTTAGAAAGAGGTTGAGAGGAATTAGAAGAATTAGAAGAAGAGGAACGAGAGAAGTTAGACTGAGATGATTTCTTGGCTTGAGATTCTAAGTGACCCTTTTGTTTTCGATCATTAGTGGGACCGAACCTAGATCTTTGGTCTCTTTTGCTCTCGGAACCAAACCTCTACTTTTGGTAGATAGTGTTTTCTGAACCGAACCTTTGCTTTTGGTTGTCAAAATTTTCAGAGCCGAACGTATCCTTTCGGTTGTTTTGACTTTCAGAACGGAACCTCTCTCTTCGGTTGTTATTACTCTCTTGTGACCTAACAGTGCTTTTTTCTGACTTTAGATTTCTTTCATGATAAGAGAAATGGTCATTTTGAGATTGCCATAACTGTTTTCTTTTAGAGAGATTCTTCTTGTATCTCTGATTCCTTTGTTGTTTTTGATTTATCACCTGCTTCGGCTGACGATGGATATTCGCTTTTTGTTTTTGCTTTCTGTCAGCAGGTTCACTTTGAACTGATGATGTGTCGCTTGAAGGAGTGACTTCTTTTGCAGAAACTCCTTTTTCTTCAGGAACATCTTTTGTACCACTAGTACTTGGGACGTCGAAGCTATCAGGTTTGTTCAAAGGTTATGGCACATATCTGCCTTTGGTTTTCCATGAAGTCCTTTCTGACAGACCAACTGTTTCGTCAGCATTGTCGATAGGAGCAGACCAGAAGAACTCATCGCAACCATCAGCATTATCTTCGTTTACAATAGCCGTGAGTTCGGCTGTCTGATGTTCTGTTACACCTGTGACTTTATACACCTGATTTGGAGTTGTTCTCACCTTTTGGTATACAACAGCCTTTTCTTCAAGGATCGGGGACTTTTGTTGGGACAGACGATCAAACTCCATAGAATTTTCTGAAATAAGATTTTTGTGGTTTTTAGGTTCGCTCTTGACAAACTCTGAACAGTCAACTGTGTCTTCAACATAAATTTCACTCATATCATCGTCCTCATTGAGCTCAGATGCATTTTCAACATCAATTTTATTTTCTGTGCTCAGGTTGGCATTCAATGAGTCAAACTTTTGTATGGTTTCGGTTCTTAGTTTTAGTTTATCATTTTCATCCAAAAGATTTTCCAGCATGTCTTTATGGTCCTTGGACTTTATGAAAGATTCGATTTTGTCTAGACCATACATATATGTCGGATTAACATCCTCAGACGAAACAACACTTTCATTGTTATATGCCTCAGCGTCAATTTCATCCTCCTTAAACTCAAGGAAGGGCAACATCATGCGATGAATTTTCTGCCCTATTTCACAGTTTAAATGAAGTTGAGTGATATTAGTGTAAAGACGCTTAACAATTAAACAAAAGACATTTCTCTGTTTTAAAAGTTTTAAATTGTCTCTTTGTAAATAAATGTTTTCATCATTGGATTTGATTAACTCCGACTCCTTTAGCTCGATCCACATCCTCCGTTCCTCACTTTTTGAAGATACCCTGCTTATTTGGTCAGTTAGGTTAGAATTGGTGACCCGTGTTTGAGTTAAACTGCTATCTAGATGAGAGATTCTTGAATTAACATTTTTTAATTCCTTTTCATATGAACTTTGTGGGACTTTGAATGAAACAAAAACTGATTGTACCTTCTTGATTAATTCATCAAGCTCGTTAAACTGCACGCTGAGAGGTTTTGTTGTGAAGCACAAGTCCTCTCGCTCCTTTGTGTCTTCATTCCCACCATCTGTGTTGTATCCCCTCATCTGGGACACGTCTGACACCATTAAACACTTTCCACCGCTCCCTTCACCTTTCGCAACGTAGGCCTTTCCATGAGATGGTTTCCTGACTTCATCGTCCTCAGAATCGGTTGACCAGACCTCCACGCCACCGAACTCATCATCCGCTACCGAACCCTGCACAATTAAAGCATTCATAGAGGGGTTAGCAGTGGATTTCTTTCTTTTGATCTCTTCCAGCTTTTTCAACAGCACAGTTTTTTCGTCTTTCTCCTCATCCTTTTCTGCCATTTTCTTGAGAACACAATCTTTGGCATAGTGGTTCTTTTCTCCACAATAATAGCAGCTCACACCCGAATCTCCTTCAGCTTTCGGTTCCTTATTTGGTTCTTCTGCCTTCGGTTCTTCCCTAACCTTTTCAGAACTGTAACTTCCCTGCCAATTTCGGTTTTTATTGGTAGGGAACCTTTTCTTGATGAACCTCTTTGGGTTTGACACCATCATTGCATAGTCTTCAGAGGTAAGGTCATAATCATCCAGGTTGAGGTCTTCATCTTCCATCACAACTTTGCTTTTGGACAGAAGAGCCAATGATCTCATGCTTGAAACCACATTTTTCTCCTATAACACAATCTTTTCTTGGGATTTCAAAATCCCTACCAGTTTCGCCAAAGAGTAAGATTTGAATTGCTCATGCGCTTTAACAGTGGACACAACCGCCCTCCACTCAGATCTGAGACCGTTTAAAAATGTAACCTTTTGTTCAATCAACTTCCTTTCAATATCATGTTTAATCATCTTACTAAGAAGATGATTGAAGCGATCGAACGTCTGAGTTACAGTTTCTTCAGGACTCTGCTTGAATTCACCAAATTCTGACAAAAGTAAGGTTTGAATGGAATGCTCGAGATCTTCGTCCGTAGAATATAACTCTCGCAGCCTATCCCATATTTCTTTGGCAGTGCTGCATGAACTCACCAGCCTGAAAGTGTCAGATTGAAGAGCGAATCTGATTAGTCTCAATGCTTTAATATTGCACTGAAATTTATCTTTTTCGTCTTGAGCAATATCTTTAACATCTTTCAAAAGGTCATTATACTCCTTCTGATTTTTAATAATTCTTGAAGTTGCTGAATGAGCGAATGGTCCAGATACGATTGCTTCCCAGATTAGATATCCATTGTCCTCTGATCCGATGACATAATCTTCAAAGTGATGTGCCCAGACCTCGTAATCCTGGGTGTAAAGGATGGGAATCTTTGTCGTTGATCCAATGTTGTTTGAGATGTTAATGGGATTAGATTGTGACTCGTCAATGCTTGATCGAAAAAACCTGTTTAAAAGATCAGACTTGTAATATATTAAATTAGGGCAACACAAATAAATGTTGAGTTACATCAATTATGGGATGACGGCTCAATAAATATCAGTAAATGCGGAATAACCCTAATCGCAACCTTTTTCACAGAAAAGATGTGTATGAATTACACAGCCTCCTGCTCTGATACCAATTGATAAGATATTAAATAATCTTGGAGATCGATTAGATCTTTGTAACAGGTAGTGCGAAGAACATAAAACAATAAACAAGACAAGATTGAATCACAATGTGTCGAATGATTAATTCAAACAATCCTCAGCAGAGCTCGACTAAGAACTACCGCTGTAGAGGATTTAGGGTTACAAGAACGATAATAAAACTTCTCTGATCAATCTATTATATCGTTACTTCCTTTTCTATCGTTAACCTAAGATGCATGCAAGCACCTATATTTATAATAAACCCTACTATTCTCACGGATGGACAGGCCCATACCGAAGACACAAAAAACGGACTAACAAACGAGCCCAATAGACGCAACATTCAAAACACGGCCCAACAAAAGTCAACGTCAAAATTTAAAGTAAAAAATCAAAAATAAAAGTTAAAATTTAAAAACTAAAATTTTTGGCTTGAAAAAAGGATTTTAAAAATAAAATTTTGAATTTTTGGGGTTGAAAATGTCAATTTGCGAAATTAGAGGCGAAAAGGGTGAGTTATAGTCGAAATTTCGGATGTAGGATACAAGGAGCCTCCTAGACGAGATGGTAAGACGCTGGGGCAATGACCCGGAGGTTTTAGTGTTCGATCCCTGGCACCACACTTTCAATTCTTTTTTTTATACGAAGGCTGCTGAGCGAGGACGGCTGCGAAGCGAGGACTAGAGCTGCGAAGCCGAGAACGATGCTGCTGAGCCGTGAACCAGAGGCGAGACCGAGTCGTATACCGAGGCCGCACACCGAAACCCTAGCCGCACACCGAGGAGCACACTCCGAGCCGCACACACCGAGCCGTATACTCCGAGCCGCACACCGAGGCTGCTGAGCCGCACTCCTTCAACAGATTCGTGAAAAAAACGACGTTTTTCACACTTTTTTGCTCTAAAAATCGATCAAAAACTCATTTTTATGAAAAATGCAAAGAAGTAACCCCCCTTATTTTTGCAAGATCTATCCAAAAACGCTATTATCTTTTCAAAATAAGAATAAATAAGCTCCAGATCTGAAAAAATTAATTGATACAACCAAGCTCTGAAACCAATTGTAAGTCCCCAAAATTGCTTGTGTGTCAATCAGATCCAATTGATGGTGCAGAATCCCAATCAATTGGATGATGTCAGATCAATATAGAAGAGAAGGAGAAGAAGAATAACTTGAATCTAATGTATGGTTTCAGATCTGAGTTTTAGTTGCTTGGTCTTAAGGCGTTAAGACGTTTTCGCTTATATTGCATGGGGGTCGCGTACGCCGTGCGTAGCTTCCTTTACGTCGCGCGTACTGCCTCCTTAGTCACGAACTTCATGCTCTGGCCAGGTACGTTGTGCTTACCATTGAGTACGTCGAACATACGGCCTTGTTTAGCTCGAAGTGTGTTTAAGGCCCAAATCGATGGGCTTGCTTGTTGGGGTTGGGCCTTGGACTTCCTTATGTTGGGCCACTTCAGTTTGCTAGACTCATATTGGAACTTGGATGATCCTTGGGTTTGGGCCTAAGACTTTATTGGGCTTTGAAGTCTAATTTGGCCCATCCCTTTTTGTACATTAGGCAAGTGTTGTAAGTCTTAGTCCAGATTTTGACCCAACTGTTTTTGGGACTTTATTGTTTAGTTAGCACGAGAATATCTCCAGTCTAGCAGCCAGAGTGTTTATCTGGGATTTCAGCAGTTGAGATGAGTTTTCTCAGTATATCAATGGGTCAAAGGCACCAATATCGGCCCATTTCTTGTTATGTGAAATGTGTGTTGCCTTTGTGATAAATGTATGAAAGACCATCGGGGTAACCCATGGCACTTGTGTGTAAGACCGGGATTTGGCCCTCAACAACGCAAGTAAAGACTATGGGGGTAGCCCATGACACTCGTATGTAAGACGAGGATTTGGCCCTAAGCATTGCGAGAAAAGACCATGTCGGTAGCCCATGGCACTTGTATATTTTGTGTGTATGTGGTACATTGGGAAAACTCTCTAAGATTTTGCTTACATTTTATATTTGTTGTTTCAGGTACTTCTGGTACTAAAGGGAATGGTCCGGCTTGATGGCGCAACATTCACTCCTCACTATTTTCCACATTTTTGATATTGTACTATGATGATTTGACATTATTATTACGGGTTGGTTTTTGGAACAATGTGATGGTTGTAACTCTCGTATTCTTAAAAATGAAAATTTTTATTCTAGTTTTTAGGTTGTAACACTAATCAATTAACTGGAGCACAGTCAACATTCAAAAACATTGTATCTTTGTTTTTTTCTTATTATGACATTGTACTTTTTAAAGCTACTCAATTGTAGCTTCTTACGTCCACTTTTTACTAAAACTTAAGACCAATCATGGTCTAAATACCCCAAGTCTTCATACATGTTTTTTCTTGGAATGACTTGAAACAAGCTTACATATCAATTCTTCAAGGTCATGATTAGTTCTCTAGGGGTGTGATTATCACAGCCCTTTTAGTTTCACTAGTGTGTGTGTATATATATATATATATATATATATATATATATATATATATATATATATATATATATATATATATATATATATATACTAGTGAAATTATGTTAGTAGGTTTTGGAGAATTATAGGTGATTGTGTGGTAGATTAAATACTTTATAAGAAGACATAAAATTCTATTTTAGAGGTTAGAACATAACCAATATTTTAGTTTTTGTGATAAGTATGGTGGTCAAATAAACTATTATTATGATTTTATCTGTGTTTTTTCTTTATATTAAACTTCAATTTTGTATTTTCCATGTTGTTTCTATTATTAGATTATATGTATTTGTTTATTATTTTTAAAAAATCTACTTTAGAGGTTAGAAAATAAGCAACAATTTAGTTTTTTGTGATAAACATGTTGGTCATAGAAATTATTATTACGATTTCCTCTTTGTTTTCTCTTCTTATTATATATTTTTTTTCATATTGTTTTTGTTATTAGAATTTATGCTTTTGTTTGTTATTTTAATATAGTTTATTGATTCCTTATATTCAATTTGAAGGTTATATTATTTGTTATCATTTTACAAACTATTAAAAAAAACTAAAGCCCAAAATAATCAAAAATTTTGTTAGGAGATGGTGTATGACATGAATAATATATAATGATTAATTATATATTAATTGTAAATTACTTAGGATATGTTAAAGTCATGAGCAATACACATGATATGCCTTCAGTTGAAAGTCATGAAATACTGAGGTTCGAACGATATGTTTTAAACAAGTAACATTTTGTATTATTATTATGTGTTTATTTTTACAATTTAGATTTTGAAGTAATTCATGTATATGTGTTTCATTAGGTTTTAACATTGATCAAATAAATTAATTTTAAAATTAATTAACCATAACAATAATTAAAAATAATACTTAATCAAATTCATAATGTTTAAATTAATTAATCATTACAATTGTTAAAAATAACACTAAATCGATAGTTATATTTAATTTTATTCATACATAAGTTGCAAGTGAAGGTTATTTGTAAAATATGATTTTAATAGATGTCTATCTAATCATATTGTTAATAAAAAGTTATAATTTTATCTATTTATAAGAATTATTATTATATAGGTAATGTCAATAAATTAATAAATCTCAACCATACATATTTTTCAAAATTTTAACTACATAATTTTAACTTGCATAACACGTAGGCATTCGTCTAATATTCATTATAAAATACAACATAAGGAAGAGGGCAAGAAAGCTAAATTTCCCAATAAAAATACTAGCCATCCATTATACATTATATTTAAGTTTAATAAAATGTGACATCCTCCATGATTCATATAATTTTCCCATTTAAATTCTATATACACTGTATTAATTGAACTTTACATAGTTAAAGGGAATATATTTTAAAAAAATAAAAATAAAGAGATTGTTTTTTTACAAAACACTAAAATTCAAATCTATATAAGAGTAAATTGTAGAAATGGTCCATGCGGTTTGGTCAAATTCACAAGTTTGATCCAATCTTTGAAAAGTTGATATGTTAGGTCCTTGCGATTTTGAATAATTACAATGCTGGTCCCTTTTGGTGGATGCTGTTAAACATCAAATCGTTAAGTATTACAGATTGACTGTTTTACCCTAAAAATTTAAATAAAAACTAATAAAATTAAGGGACCAAATTTGTAATTTCAAATATTTTTTATACAATTCATTCATTTAAATGCCCTAGAACCGATGCATGGTTCCTCCTTCATCCTGCCACCTCCCTCATTCAATCGTTGCCACTCTCTTATGGCGAGGAGGTTCTCCCATACAGCCTTCCAAATACCCAACTTCCTTCTCCTCTTCCCTCCTCTATAGTCGTCGTCTCTGTCATCCCATCGTTGGGTCAAGAAACATCACCATCATGATCTCACTCCAACTTACAATCCAGTAAACCCTATTCGGTGAAAGCAGAGATTTGTTGGGCGATGGACCAATGACTCATCCCACTTCAACTCCGGTCACCACCACCGGTTCATCCCACTCTGCTGACATCGCACAAACATGAAATTGAAGGTACTTCGATTATTTGATTAAGGTAATCCATTATTAATCAAATTCACAACCCTAATCTCTTACTGTGAGATAAATTTGTTTATTATTTCTCCTCGCCTTCATAATTTAGACTTATAAAGAAGTGAGATCATGGGATTAGAGGTCAACACAATGAGTGCTCTATAATTCAAAGTTCTATGAAGGTCAATCATCTTTAGTGTTGTTCTGTTTGTTCTAGACAAATAAAAGTATAGGCTGTAGTACCTGGTTCTTGGTATGCGTTCTGTAATTAGTCTTCTTTATTTTTGCACTTTGGGCCCTGGACTCGGCGAGTCGAAGGACTAACTCGTCGAGTAGAAGCGGGAAGAGGCGCGGGATTTAAGTGCAGGACTCGGCGAGTCGAGTCCTGGACTCGGCGAGTAGCCGCTGTTTCGACAAAAACCCTAATACGGGGGTTTGCACCCTATTTAAACAACCTTATGCAGCCACTTTTTCCCTTTATGCACCCAAACACTCCTCATAGCAAACCCTAGCCGTTTTTGTGAATATCTAAGGCTTTTTGAGTGATTCTTGTGAGTTTTGGTCTCAAGGAAGAAGGAAGATGTAACACTCGTGTTTCTAACCTAGGCATTTATATTGAGTTAATAGTCTAGGTTAACCTTTGTAACTCATTTTGAAGAAATGAAAAGGAATTATGTGTTTTATGCTTGATTATTAGGGCTTAATTAATTAAGAATAAAAATAAGCGTCAAAATTAAAGTGTGAGATAAGCCCGATATCTTTACATAAAGTTGTAGTGGTCGAAACAAGGATTTCGGGGATATAAAGAATGCCGAAATCCGAGTTATAACGAAGAAGTTATGACCTGTCGAAGTTTTGCGACAAATCCGGCACGGTGCCGAATGTCGTAAAAAGTGACTTTTTGATAAACTACTTTTTAGCCTTATTGATCTAAACGAAAGTCGTAGTATTCGTTAAACCGAGAAGTTCGAGAAAAAGAACGCCCAAATCTGACTTCGTATGAAGAAATTATGATTTTTCAAAGTTTCAGCTTAGCAGTAGACAGCTAAAAAATCGAATTTTAGATCGAGCAATTTTTAGCCGACACAACCTAAACGAGAGTCGAAGGTCTCGTCATTAGTAGCACAACGGTAAAAAATCTGACGAAAACGGACGTCGGATGAAGAAGTTATGAATTTTTAACGGATTTCCTGTCCCGGTCTGTTAAAAATAATAATATAAAAATTAAAGTCAAAACTAGCCGGCGAAGTATAAACGGAAGTTGTAGAGCGTAATTTTAGCTACGCATGCATATAAAGAACGTCAAAAACGGAGCTCGTATGCGAAAGTTATGGATTTTAGAAGTGTTAGCGCGAAAATCGAGAAAATTCGCATAGTCACGAGTTGCCACGTCACCCTCGCCTCGCATGCGCCACGTGTCCAAAAATGCTGCTGAGTCATCCAATCTGCTGAGTCACCCGAGCTGCTGAGTCATCCGAGCACGTGGCCTAATCCGAAGTGGTCCAGTGAAGATCCGACGCGTGTCTTCTCCCTCGTGTTCGAACCCTCGCAGAAGCCACGAGCTTCCCTCATCGGATCCGGACTTCGGTCCAATCACAGGCCGCCAGCAGCCTCTTCGCATGCGCAGCCACGTGCGAGCCTATGTCCTGCGAGACTTTGGATCTTCGCCACCTGGAGACTTCTCAGCCGTCCGATCAGAAGCTTCCCCCTATAAATAGAAGGGTGCGAACCCTCCCGGCTAGAATTTAGAAATTGGCAATTTTGGCCACTTTTTCACTATTTTGGCTATTTTCACATCCCCCGAAGCCCCGGTACTTATTTCAAAGCCTGGAATACGCCACGAAGTGCCCGAGAAGCCCAGAAAATTTATCTTTTCGGTTTCGAAGCCCGACTTTTGCAAAGCCCAGTTTCTCAATAAAACTCCCGGTTTTATTAGAAACGATCGTTTTAGGAAACGAATTGCTGCCCGATTATCATCAAATCATGTGAGTGTATAGTCACCTTCATCTTACACCTAGATATGAAGTATTTTATATGAAATACGTGCTACGTGTAATTATATTAATTGTTTAACTGAGGTGACTGTTGAATTAATGTTTTATACAAGTTTTAAATTGTATATGTATTTTTATCTACAAATATGTTGGGTAAAACATGGGTAGATAGTGATGTGTGATAAAATAAAATTGATGAGAGGCCTCGATGTGTTTTGAGATCCAGTCATCTAGCGGAGTTTGGATGACGACCACGGACTTTCTAGATAGTCCAGTGGGAAACATTAGCAGTTTCGCAACATGTAGGTGTTAATGAACTAAGAGTGTTCATTCGCTGTACTCCATTCCCCTCATGGTTGCCTTTAGGACATGTATGGCTGAGGAAACCCCTTAGCAGTAGTGTCCATCCCGATGATATTCTTTAGGCTAGTGAGGATAACGGGAATGGGTAATCAGGGTTATTGTTGATTGGTGAACTTAATAAAGTTTATTATTATTGTGGGTTGAAAACCCTATATGCTCACCAGGCTCCGAAGCCTAACCCACTCAGTTTTTATGTTACAGGGTAGTGGACCCCGAGCATAGTCGGAGGACGACGAGAGATTTTTGGATTATAGGCCAGTAGTTGTAAATAACTGTTGAAAGGCTTATAATGTCTTGTTTATGCTTTTGATCTGTATCGGAACATGACATCCCGAGGTTTTGATATATATGGAAAATATATACCTTCTTAATGAAGGGTTTTGATAAACTTTTATCATATGTTGTTTGGGGACCAATTCCGCAACATCTTTTAAAAAGATTTCTCTGATTTTATTTTAAAAAGCATAAATTAAATCGGTCTTTTCTGGCCGAGAAATTAGGGGATGTCACAGTTGGTATCAGAGCATTAGTTAAGCGAACTAAGAAATTGTAGAATTTATAAACTTAAACTTAGAATGCTATGTGTTTGCCATGTGTGCCATTATTTGTTCGGATCTATGGTCTATTGCCGACCGGATCTGGAAACCTTATGTGTGTAGGATTCTAAGCGTATGATTGCGATATTAGAACTAACATGTAAAAGTTTCGGAGTGATAAGGGAATTAATATGTCTAACAAGGATAAAGACCTAAACTCGCCTTATTCGTTATATAGATTGTAATGGCAAGAAATCGTAGTGGAGCTGCAAATGCAAACGGAAATAGGGATCAACAGCCTCAACCTCAAGTAGTTGAGAAAGTACCTGTTGTAGGAGCTGCACCTGAGCCAATGACGATGGCTGGGGTACAAGCAATGATGCAGATGATGTTAGATCGCCAGATGCAGGAGACAAGGAGATTACTACAACAACATAGGGAAGAGACTAAGATGCCTGTTGAGCAGCCCGTATTGAATGAAGGGCAATCAGTAGGAGGGAACTACAGTGGGACTTTTCATCAAGCCAACCCACCGATAGTTAGAAAAGATAACCAGGATGGAGGAGTTGATGGACGCGGGTGCAAATACAAAGATTTCATGGCATCTAAACCGCCGTGTCTATCTGGAAGTCCGACACCGGTGGAAGTCATGAATTGGATCTCTGAAATGGAGACGATGTTTGAAAGTTGCGAGTGCAGCAACAAACAAAAGACCGCACTTGCAATTCCTTTGTTAAAGTCTGGTGTGTTGAGCTGGTGGAAGTTACTAGCTGATTCGATGCCCAAGGGAGAAGCTAGTAAGATGTCTTGGGAAGATTTTGTGGTACAACTGAAATTGCAGTACTGCTCTGAGCAGGATCTTCTGGAAATTAATAATGAGTTCCAGAATTTAAAGAAAGGAAAGATGAGCATTACTGAATACGCTGCTAGTTTTATTGAAAAGATGAAGCTTGTTCCTCATCTAGTTCCAACTGAACTCTCTAAGGTCAACAAGTTTGCCCTCGGATTACCAGCGGACTTTGGTCTGATGGTTAAGCAAGCAACCACTTTGAAAGCCGCCATCTGGGCTGCTAAGAATGTTGAGGTTCAGATCAGAGAAAAGGGTCTGGAGAGGGCAGAAGATGGTGAAAAGAGAAAATTTGAAGGAACTTCAGGTTCCAACAAGAAAAGCAAATTTTCTAAGTCCAAGAAGTTTGGAGGAGGAGGAGGTGAAGCGAAATGGTGTGAGAAGTGCAAGAAAAAACACTCTGGGAAATGTAGTGAGGAGGTGACTTGCTTCAAATGTGGAAAGACTGGGCATTATGCCAACGTGTGTCCGTCCGACAAGAAGGTATGTTTTGAGTGCCACGAAGTAGGGCATGTTCTTAAAGACTGTCCAAAGAGGAAGGATGCAGCAAATCCCAATCTACCACCAAAGCCGAAGGCGAGAGCCTTTCAGATGACACTTGAAGCTGAAAAAGAAGAAGTCGATGTCGCTTCAGGTACCTTTCTCGTAAACAAATTGTCTGCCCAAATTTTGTTTGATTCTGGAGCCAATTACTCCTTTATATTGCACGAATTTGGTAGAAAGCTAGCTTTGCCTGTAGATAGGCTAGTTAATGCCTTCTTAGTCGAGATTGCTAGTGGCAAGTTTGTACCTGTTAGCCATCGTATGAAAAACATCCTCATTGACTTGGATGGGAATAAGTTCCACGAGGAATTATTACCTATCGAGTTAAATGGATTCGACATAGTTTTAGGAATGGATTGGCTTAGCGCCAACGATGCAGAAATATTATGTAGAAAGAAGATAGTAAAAGTAAACCCGCTAGGGAAGGAGTTGATGGGTTTTAGCCATAAGAACTTTCCTATGTGCGCATGCAAAACCCTAATGCTTGGATCTAGGCTTTCTAATTAAACATGCTTTGAATCCAAGACTTCTAATGACTATTTAGGTGTAATAACAATTTTGAAACAGATCTAGAATCATGCCTTTGAATTCCTTGTTGATCTTGTTGTCTTGGAGCTTCTAGAGTCACAATTGTCACTCCTCTAATGGCTTACAAACACCAAATAGCAAGGAGGATGATTTGGGAGAGAGCAGAGGGGAGGAAATCGGCCAGGGTTCTCTTACTTTAGATGAAGTGCCGATTTCCCTTTGCCATAGGGTCTATTTATACTTGTAGACTCCTTAAGGGTTACAACCTAAACCCTAACTGGATAATCTTCTCTTAAGGCTATCCAAATCCATTCCTTAGATAAGCAATGGATGATTCAAGCTATCCTTTAGCTTCTAGAATCCGTCCAATCCATAGCTATATGGATTAACAGTCTAAAGTTTAACTATCAAACAATTGACAGTTTATACCCTCTTATTTAATTAATCTCTTTAAGTCACCAAATTAATTCCAATTAATTCTATGACTTATATTAATCAAATAACAATATATTATTCTTTATATTATTCTCATAATATACTAATAATATTTACTCTCTCTTAATAAATCATCCTATCAAGTTGCTATGGTGAAGGCAACCCAAAAGGACCATGCACAACCGGGCCAATTACTTGCCTAATATAGTTGCAACCTTAAACACTATTCCAACAGTCTCCCATTTGGATAAGTCTAACTATATGCACAAGTACAATTCAGTTTGCAATCGTAGCTCTCAAAGACGCTGTCAAACTCTGATCTAATCAATCTTGTCCTTTAGATAAGGGATCGTAAAGTCCTCTGTTAGATATCATGCTGACGATCCTATGGAATGGTTAGTCAAGCATTTAGGTTTCTCGATCTTTGATTTATTCGACATAGAACTTAATCGAACACATCAATTCAGTTCTGACCGGGCCCGGCACATAAGTCAAATCAAATCATCGAGCAGCCGAGATATCGCTTTTACCTTCTTAGATAAAAGTTACAAATAAACTTCGACTTATATGCATTTACTTATTTAATAATCAACTATACACAACAATGCGTTTTATAACATTGAGTTACCAATGCGTTTTCGCATTATCAATGTACAATCAATTAGCAAATAACAAACCATATATCTAGGTTTTAAGACTATATGATATTATCGTCTCGCGATCACCCTTTTATATCATATTCCATAAGGTGATTCCAGCAACCGCGGGTTTGTTCCAATGCTCAAAACCAGTTCATAAGCACTCATGAATGTCGCAGCAACCCTTTGCTATGTCTAATACCATTTAGACAATCTACGCACCGATTCATGAAAATCTTGATTCATATCTACTTCCAACATATGAACGATTGTGGACAATTTGAACAATTCGATTATTCCTAATAAACTCAATTATTCTGGAAGTCAAAACATGCAAAGTGAAACAATAGCTAAACAATTAACATAAGATAGTAACATTACTCATAAATAAAACTCCTTTATTTAATCATCAAATGTTAATTACATTTATCTATTACACGTTTCTAATACTATCTAATCTATGCTAATATCACCCTTCAGCCCAATACTCCTAGCATGTTGCAAGTGCTTAACCCTACTCAGTCCCTTCGTAAGCGGATCTGCTGGGTTATCTTCTGATGATATCCTCTTCACTACGAGTTTTCTTTCTTCTACACGATGTCTAATGAAGTGATATTTTTTGTCGATATGTCGTGATCTACCATGATCCATCGGTTCCTTGGTCAAGGCAACCGCTCCTTCGTTATCATAGAAAATCTCCATGGGCTACTTTATGGCAGGTACAACTCCAAGATCACCGATGAAGTTCTTCAGCCATATTGCCTCCTTCAACGCTTCGCTCGCTGCAATGTACTCTGATTCGCACGTTGAATCAGCTACGGTTTCCTGCTTGGAACTTTTCCATGTCACTGCTCCTCCATTCAGGGTAAAGACCCAGCCCGACTGCGAACGGTAGTTGTCCCTGTCGGTCTGAAAGCTGGCGTCACTATACCCTCTCACCTTCAAGTCATCACTCCCTCCGAGGACTAAGAACCATTCCTTTGTCCTCCGAAGGTACTTAAGGGTATTCTTCACCGCAATCCAATGTGCTCTGCCAGGATTCCCTTGATATCTGCTAACCATGCTCAAAGCAAAACTACATCAGGGCGAGTACAAGTCATAGCGTACATGATTGAGCCAACTGCGGAAGCGTATGGAACTCGGTTCATTTCTGCTATCTCAGCTTCGGTACTCGGACTTTGAGTCTTACTCAACTTGGCATTATTTTGTATCGGTAATTCTCCCTTCTTTGAGTTTTCCATACTAAAACGTTTTAGTACCTTCTCCAAGTAAGTGTTCTGACTAAGTCCAATTAGTCTCTTACTTCTTTCTCTTACTATCCTTATTCCCAAAATGTAAGAAACCTCTCTGAGGTCCTTCATAGCGAAGCACTTCCCGAGCCAGGACTTAACCTTCTTGCAGAGTCGGGATGTCGTTTCCTATGAGTAATATGTCATCGACATATAGAACGAGGAAGCTTACTATACTCCCACTGGCTTTGACATATACACAAGACTCGTCTTCGCTTCGTACAAATCCAAACTCTTTGACTTTCTCATCGAAGCAAAGATTCCATCTGCGAGACACTTGCTTAAGTCCATAAATGGACTTCTCAAGTTTACACACTCTATTTGGATGCTTCGGATCCACAAACCCCTCTGGCTGAGCCATGTAAACATCCTCAGCCAACTTTCCATTAAGGAAAGCGGTCTTGACATCCATTTGCCAAATCTCATAATCGTGAAATGCGGCAATCGCTCGCATCACTCTAATAGATTTTATCTTCGCAACCGGTGAGAAGGTCTCATCATAGTCAACTCCGAGAGTTTGAGTAAAGCCCTTCGCAACCAATCGCGCCTTATATGTGTGTACGTTTCCATCCACGTTGGTCTTCTTCTTGAAGATCCATTTGCACCCGACGATATTACGTCCGGGAACATTATCAACCAAATTCCAAACTTGGTTGTCATACATGGACTGGATCTCGCTGTCCATTGCCTCTTTCCATTTCACAGACTCCGGGCCTGCCATCCTTATAGCTATTAGGTTCATCAAGATTTATTAGTGTACCATCACTAATATACGTGTCCCCTTCGGTAGTAATATGAAAACCATAAAACTGGGGTAGAACTCTAACTCTATCGGAACATCTAAGAGGTAAGGATTCGTCAATCGGTTCAACCGGAGTTTCCTCCTCGGGTTGAGTGCCAGCGGTAGAGGTTCCTTCATCTATCGACTCTTGAATCTCTTCAAGCTCGATTTGCCTCCCACTGTCTCCTTGGCCTATGAGTTCTCGCTCTCGGAAAACTCCTCTCCTCGCAACAAAGACAACATTGTCCTTCGGTCTATAGAAGAGATATCCAAAGGATGTCTGCGGGTAGCCAATGAAAATACATCGCTCACTTCGGGTTTCGAGCTTGTCGTGAGTATCTCGTCTTACGAAAACCTCGCAACCCCAAACCTTGATATGTGCCAACGAGGGAGCTTTCCCTGTCCACATCTCGTGAGGTGTTTTGGCAACCTTCTTAGTAGGGACTCGGTTAAGGATATGGGCGGCAGTCTCTAAGGCATACCCCCAAAAAGAGATAGGTAGTGAAGCACGACTCATCATAGAGCGAACCATATCCAATAAGGTTCGATTACGCCTTTCTGCCACACCATTCAACTGCGGTGTCCTAGGAGGCGTCAATTGCGAAACTATTCCACACTCCTTGAGATAATCGTGGAATTCAAGAATTAGGTACTCTCCTCCTCGATCGGATCGAAGCATCTTGATTTTCCTGCCCAATTGATTCTCCACTTCATTCTTGAACTCATTGAACATTTCAAAAGTTTCTGACTTTTGCTTGATTAAATAGATATACCCATATCTACTATAATCATCGGTAAAAGTCACGTAGAAGCGGTTCCCATCCTTCGTGCTTGATCTAAATGGTCCACATACATCGGTATGTATTAAGTCCAATAGACCCTCACCCCTTTCACACGTACTCGTGAAGGGTGACTTAGTCATCTTTCCATGTAAACAAGACTCGCATGTGTCATCTTCCCTAAGGTCGAATGACTCCAACACTCCATCCTTTTGGAGTTGGGCTATGCGTTTCTTGTTGACATGTCCAAGATGACAATGCCACAAGGATGCTTTATCCATACTAGTGGAAGAATCTATGTTCAAAACATCATTTCCTAAGTTATCAACAATCATAACAATTTCATAAATTCCATTACATGGTATAGCTTCAAAGTAAAAGACACCATTTAGATAAGCCAAAATAGAACCATTCTCATTATTAAAAGAAAATCTAAAACCTTGTCTATATAAACCATGAAATGAAATGATGTTTCTAGCCATTTCTGGCGAATAGCAACAATTGTTCAAATCTAAACATAAATTATTTCTAAGCACTAAAGAATACACTCCAATCTTGGTCACAGGCTACGATCTTCTGTTCCCCATGATTAGATTGATTCTTCCTTGCTCCACATCCCTACTTCTTCTTAGTCCCTGCACATTAGAACAAATGTGATAACCACAACCGGTATCAAGAACCCAAGAAATAGCATGATTAGAATCATTAGATTTGATTGTATATATACCTGCGAAAGATGGCTTGATCTTTCCTTCCTTGATGGCTTGCAGGTATTCCGGGCAGCTTCTCTTCCAATGTCTTATCTTGTGGCAGTGGTGGCACTCTGCCTCCTTCGGGTTAGGGCAGGGCTTAGCGGGATCAACTTTGGTCCCACTAGAAGAGGCACCATCTCGGGCTTTAACCTTGCGATAGTTCTTAGACGAAGCCTTCCTCTTCTTTCCCTTTCCTTGACCAATAGCCAAGACAGGAGAAGCGGGTGGATTGGGAGTTGGTGCAACAGACTTGTCTTTGAAGTTGCTCTCAGCGACCCTCAAGAGACCTTGGAGTTTTCTTAAGGTGACCTCTTCTTTGTTCATGTGGTAGGTCATCCTAAATTGATTGTACATCAGAGGCAAAGAGTGAAGCACCATGTCGATCGCCAAGTCTTTCCCAAAGTCAACATTTAACTTGCGAAGGCGGTCGACATACCTTTGCATCTTTTGCAGGTGCACGGTAAGAGATTCTCCATGACCCATCTTAGCGGAAATCATGTTAGTGAAAATCTCATAACGCTCTTGTCTCACGTTTTGGTGGTATCTCTCCAATAATTCTTGATGCATCTCGTACGGGTACATGTCCTCGTCGGACTTTTGGAATTCGGAGTTCATGGTGGCTATCATGATGCAATGTACCTTCGTTGCATCTCGCTCATGAGTTTCAAAAGCGGTAATTTCATCCGGAGTAGCAATTTCAGGGTTGATTTTCTCGAGCTTCTCATCGAGGACATACTCCTTATCCTCATAGCGAGCAATGGTGCGAATGTATCTTATCCATTCGCTAAAGTTCGTTCCATCGAAGGTGACCTTTTGGCAAAGGCTCATCAACGTGAAAGAACTAGCAGCAGCGTTGTTGGCGTTCGACATCTACAAATAGAAAGGACAAAGATAGATTAGAATATAAATCCCTAATTATCACCCAATAAGAAAAATTAGGGCTAGGATCCAACAACAACATTTACATATTAGAAAAGGGATGCCGTAATCTAACATGCAAATAAATTGAAGGTAAGTGAATGACGATTCACTAATTCTCCACCATAAAACCTAACTATTAGTCCTTAATGTATTGAGAATTCCTAGGATCGGATGAGATTCATTGAAACTATTCAATGGCATGTTTAAATCTCGATATGCCCCTCTAGTTTGTGACTGGGATACCGAGGATCACAAAGCGGGTGTGAATTACCATGCAAATTCACATGGTGCCTTCATTGTAACGATCACCTATTCGATGTGCCGGTAAACCACACACGCTCCATCGAACTATGATAAACAATGAATCACCCTTTTCCACCTTTTCTTAGAACCAATTAGTGTGCCGGTAAACCACACACGCTCCACTAACTTCTTAGCAAGGGTGCAAAGTGTAATTTCATGGGATTGCATCAATTCACTTTTCCTAAAGTAACTAAGATTGGGAAATTTTAAAAATATGTGTAGTTACTTTGTATTTCCTATTATACTTTTAATGAGAGGATGAGGTTGCCCTATCCTACCCGTTTGGCTAACGACCTTCTACCGATCAAGCAAGCGGTGGGTGTGAGTGTACACCCATTAAGCGCCATTTTATAGGCCGCAACCTTATACCCACCTTATAGATCGGCTTCGTGAATGAGGCCTACTAACGGTAAGACTAGCATTTTAGTTATACATACATATATATATATATATATATATATATATATATATATATATATATATATATATATTAATCTTGTAATATTATATTAGTATAGGGTTGTATTTTAAACCTTTTAAAATCTAGGGTTTGAAATTTAAATTGTCCAAATTAAAACTTTTAATCACAAAATATAAATTTCAAAACTTGAGGACAAGTTTTAAACATTTAAAACATGGAGGATCAAATAACAAATAATTTTAATTAACAATTAATTTCCTAATTATCTATATTTGATTTATTCAAGATTTCTTTCAAGATAATTACCAAAATAATCAAAATAATTAATTAATTATCATATAAGGAAATTAAATATTTTATTAGTTGATAAATATCTTTAATTAGATCAAGATAATAGTCGTATATATCAAAAAATCGGATTAGGGTTGATCTAATATGATTAAGGTAAGTTTCCATAAGATAATCATGAAGAAATCCCGAATCTGGCCATTCCTGACGCTTGGACTCGCCGAGTGCACCAAGGGACTCGCCGAGTCAGTCCAACTCGCCGAGTCCACTATGGAACTCGCCGATTCCATGACTCAGAAACACAAAAATCGAATTTTGCAATTTAGTTTCAGACAATTAAGCAACAATTTAATGAAAACCAAGCTAGGCTCTGATACCACTGATGGGTTTTAGCCATAAGAACTTTCCTATGTGCACATGCAAAACCCTAATGCTTGGATCTAGGCTTTCTAATTAAACATGATTTGAATCCAAGACTTCTAATGACTATTTAGGTGTAATAACAATATTGAAACAGATCTAGAATCATACCTTTGAATTCCTTGTTGATCTTCTTGTCTTGAAGCTTCTAGAGTCACAATTGTCACTCCTCTAATGGCTTACAAACACCAAATAGCAAGGAGGATGATTTGGGAGAGAGGAGAGGGGAGGAAATCGGCCAGGGTTCTCTTAGTTTAGATGAAGTGCCGATTTCCCTTTGCCATAGGGTCTATTTATACTTGTAGACTCCTTAAGGGTTACAACCCAAACCCTAACTGGATAATCTTCTCTTAAGGCTATCCAAATCCATTCCTTAGATAAGCAATGGATGATTCAAGCTATCCTTTAGCTTCTAGAATCCGTCCAATCCATAGCTATATGGATTTACAGTCTAAAGTTTAACTATCAAACAATTGACAGTTTATACCCTCTTATTTAATTAATCTCTTTAAGTCACCAAATTAATTCCAATTAATTCTATGACTTATATTAATCAAATAACAATATATTATTCTTTATATTATTCTCAAAATATACTAATAATATTTACTCTCTCTTAATAAATCATCCTATCAAGTTGCTATGGTGAAGGCAACCCAAAAGGACCATGCACAACCGGGTCAATTACTTGCCTAATATAGTTGCAGCCTTAGACACTATTCCAATAGGAGTCCTTTATGGTGTATGGAGACAAACGCAGAGTAAATTCTGGAATCATTTCTCTAATAAATCCAGAAAGTGTTTGGCCAAGGGATGTACATCATATCTATCGTTCATGATCGATGCTAAGATGGAAAAGAAAGAGGTGCAGAATATCCCGGTGGTGTGTGATTATCCGGAAGTCTTTCCCGAAGATCTTCCCGGATTCCCCCTTAATCGACAAGTAGAATTTCGTATCGACTTGTTACCAGGAACGACGCCGATAGCAAAAGCACCAACAGAGATGAAAGAACTTATGACACAACTTCAGGAGTTATTGGACAAAGGTTTCATTCGACCTAGTTCATCGCCCTGGGGAGCCCCTATGTTATTTGTAAAGAAGAAAGACGGGAGCATCAGAATGTGCATCGATTACACAGAGCTGAACAAAGTGACGATAAAGAACAAGTACCCGTTGCCAAGGATCGATGACCTGTTCGACCAGTTGCAAGGTTCGAGCTATTTCTTGAAGCTCGATCTTAGGTCGGGATACCATCAACTAAAGGTGAGAGAGCAGGGTATCGAAAAGACTGCGTTTAGAACAAGATATGGGCACTATGAATTTTTGGTTATGTCGTTCGGACTAACCAATGCCCCAGAAGCTTTCATGGACTTGATGAATAGGGTTTGTAAACCATTCCTAGATAAATTCGTGATAGTATTCATAAACGACATCTTGATTTATTCGAAAAGCAAGCAGGAGCATGAAAAGCATCTGCGTAAAGTGCTAGAAGTCCTGAAAATGGAGAAGTTGTATGCAAAGTTCTCCAAATGTGAATTTTGGATTCAATAAGTACAATTTTTAGGTCATGTGGTTAACCAAGAAGGAATAATGGTTGACCTAGCAAAGATTGAAGCTGTGATGAAGTGGGAACAACCAAAAAGCCCTATGGAGATTCGAAGCTTTTTAGGATTAGCTGGATATTACCGAAGTTTTATCCAAGGCTTTTCTTCGATTGCTACTCCATTAACAGCTTTGACCCACAAAGGAGCTACTTATGCTTGGAATGAGAAACATAAGGAAGCCTTTGAGAAGTTGAAGAAGAGATTGTGTGAAGCACCGATTCTTTCGTTGCCTGAAGGAGTTGATGACTTCGCAGTTTATAACGATGCATCTGGAGTTGGGTTAGGTTGTGTTCTGACCCAAATGGATAAAGTGATAGCGTATGCATCAAGGCAATTGAAGGAACATGAAAAGAACTACCCCAATCACGAACTGGAGTTGGCAGCGGTAGTATTTGCCTTAAAGATATGGAGGCATGATCTTTATGGCACAAAGTGTAAACTTTTCACTGATCATAAGAGTCTTCAATATCTCTTTAATCAGAAGGAATTAAACATGGGGCAACGACGTTGGCTAGAGTTACTCAAGGACTACGATTGTGAGATACTTTACCACCCTGGTAAAGCAAATGTTGTTGCTGATGCTCTCAGTCGAAAGGTAAACCTTGAAAAGAAAAGGCCAAGAGCGTTGAGAATTGAAGTTGTCTCGACAATTGTGGAAAGTATAAAGAAAGCTCAAGAGGAAGCTTTATAGAAAAATGACCGAAAGGAAGAACGTTTGGGCAAAACGTTAGTATTCGGTACAAACAACCAAGGGTTGAAGGTATTCAAAGATAGGATTTGGGTACCTCAGACAGGCGGAGTAAGAGATCTTCTGATGGAAGAAGCTCACAAGACCATGTACTCGATTCATCCTGGCAGTACAAAAATGTATAGGGATCTAAAACCCTATTATTGGTGGTCGACGATAAAGCTCGATGTTGCTAAGTATGTGGCCGAGTGTGTAACTTGTGCTAGGGCTAAGGCACAACATCAGAAATCGTATGGGAGTTTAGAACCTTTACCCGTACCCATGGGTAAATGGGAAGACGTCCCCATGGATTTTGTGACTAAACTGACCAGAACATGGAACGGTCACGACATGATTTGGGTGGTCGTTGATCGCTTCACTAACAATGCGCATTTCATAGCAGCCAAAGAGAAATGGTCTATGGATAAACTTGTGAATTCCTACGTGAAGGAAATTGTGAGGCTTCACGGTGTTCCGTTAACGATCGTATCTGATCATGACAGTCGTTTTACCTCAAGATTTTGGAGGAGTCTACAAGAGGAATTGGGTACCAAGTTGTGTTTAAGTACAACTTACCATCCGCAAACCGATGGTCAGAGCGAACGAACGATTCAGACATTGGAGGATATGCTAAGAGCATGTACCATAGAATTCCAAGGTAACTGGGATGAACACTTACCTCTAGTAGAATTCTCCTATAATAATAGTTTCCACTCAAGCATTAAGATGGCACCTTATCATGCTTTGTATGGAGAAAAGTGTCGAACGCCATCATGTTGGCTGGAAGCTGGAGAAAAGCAGTTTATGGGACCTGAAATAGTCCATCAGACTACTGAAAAGTTAAAAGTGATAAGGGAAAGGATGTTAGCTGCTCAAGATCGACAAAAGAGTTATGCTGACAAGAAAAGACAACCGATAACCTTTGAAGTTGGAGATTCGGTTTTACTCAAAGTCTCGCCGTGGAAGGGACTTATAAGATTTGGGAATCGAGGAAAGTTAAGTCCAAGGTTTATTGGACCGTTCAAAGTTCTTCAGAAGATCGGGAATCAAGCTTACAAGCTAGAATTACCGGAAGAACTGGAAGGTATTCATAACACCTTTCATGTGTGTTATTTGAGAAAGTTCACGGGAGATGTGCCCGGCATAATTCCGATTTCTGAGTTAAGGTTGGATGAAAACAAGAGGTTGATCGAAGAACCTAAGACAATCGTTGACCGTAAGACTATGAAGTTACGACGCAAGATGGTCGATTTAGTGCTTGTGCGCTGGAAACATACGAATGAACCAAATCTCACTTGGGAAACGGAGAGTGACATGATGAGTCGCTACCCGCAGTTTTTTAGTGATATGTGATTCCGGGGATGGAATCATCCTAAGGGGAGAGAATTGTAACACTCGTGTTTCTAGCCTAGGCATTTATATTGAGGTAATAGTCTAGGTTAACCTTTGTAACTCATTTTGAAGAAATGAAAAGGAATTATGTGAATATTATGTGAATTATGTGTTTTACGCTTAATTATTAGGGCTTAATATTATGTGAATTATGTGTTTTATGCTTAATTATTGGTCCCATATCAGTGAAGGTAGTAAGGACCAGTTGAGTGTGGAAGGGTTTTAGGGAGTCCAGACGCGAACCCGCGTCCAAATCCGCGATCATACTCGGCGAGTCTAGACTCCAACTCGCTGAGTCTCCTCACAAATTATCAAAAATAAATAAATGAATAATACCTGGGGATCCGGGCTGTTACAATTCTCCCCCACTAGAACTAGACTTCGCCCTCGAAGTCTCGCTCTGCAAATAACTCTGGATGCTGCTCACGCATCTCATGCTCCGGTTCCCAAGTCATCTCGGACCCCTTCCGATGTTGCCACTGAACCAAAACCAAGGGTACCTCCTTGTTCCTCAGAACCTTGATTTTCCGATCTCTGATGGCCACTGGTCTCTCAGCATAATTCAGGCTCGCATCCACCTGAATATCCTCTAATGGAACCACTGCCGAATCATCGGCTATACACTTCCTCAGCTGTGATACATGAAAAGTGTTGTGAATCTGCCCTAACTCTGCTGGCAAATCCAAACGATAGGCTACCCGGCCTACCCTCGCGGTCACTCGGAATGGACCAATATATCGGGGCCCCAACTTGCCCATTTTCCTGAATCGAATCACTCCTTTCCAAGGAGAGACCTTCAGGAGTACAAGGTCGCCGACCTGAAACTCAAGCTCAGACCGGCGTCTGTCTGCATAACTCTTCTGACGACTCTGAGCGGTCAACAACCTCTGTCTGACCTATTGGATCTGCTCTGTCATGTGAAGCACGATCTTTGTACTGCCCATCACCCGCTGTCCAACCTCTCCCCAAAAAATGGGGGTCCGACACCTCCTCCCATACAACAGCTCAAAGGGTGGCATACCAATGCTCGAATGATGGCTATTGTTGTAGGAAAACTCTGCCAAGGGCAAATATGCATCCCAGCTACCCCCGAAATCTAACACACATGCCCAGAGCATGTCCTCGAGCGTCTGAATCGTCCGCTCACTCTGACCGTCTATCTGGGGATGATATGCGGTACTAAAATGCAGTCTAGTACCCAACTCCTCATGAAACTTCTTCCAGAATCTGGAAGTGAAGCGCACATCACGGTCTGAAACAATCGAGATCGGCACCCTATGTCGAGATACCACTTCCCTCACATACACCTCCGCCAATTTCTCTGCTGAAGAACTCTCGCTGATAGCAAAGAAATGAGCGCTCTTCGTCAATCTGTCCACAATCACCCAAATTGAATCAACTCCTCTAGCAGTCCTTGGCAATTTGGTGATGAAATCCATAGTGATCTGTTCCCACTTCCATTCGGGAACCTCCAATGGCTGCAACTTACCATGCGACCTCTGGTGCTCGGCCTTAACCCTACGGCAGGTCAAGCACCTCTCAACAAACCACGCGACATCCTTCTTCATACATGGCCACCAATACTCCTTTCTCATATCCAAATACATCTTAGTGGCCCCCGGATGGATCGAAAATTTCGACCGATGAGCCTCCTCCATCAAAATGGTACGCGTTCCTCCCACAAACGGCACCCAGATACGCCCCTGAAATGTCATAAGCCCCCGACCATCGGTAACGAACTCTGAAACCAAGCCAACAACCCGTTCCCTCTTCTGCATCTCAGGTTGCACAGCCTCGGCCTGTGCCCCACGAATGGCGTCCAACACTGGAGCTATCACGGTCAATCTCAAACATACCTCCCGCAGCGGGGTGCTCTCCGCCCTGCGGCTCAATGCATCGGCTACCACATTAGCCTTGCCTGAGTGGTACAGGATCTCACAATCATAATCCTTGACCACGTCCAACCACCTTCTCTGACGCATATTTAGGTTGGGCTGATCCATCAAATACTTCAAACTCTTATGGTCTGTGTATATTGTACACCGAACCCCATACAAGTAGTGACGCCAAATCTTGAGGGCGAACACCACTGCCCCCAACTCTAGATCATGGGTGGGATATCTCGTCTCATGAGGCTTCAACTGCCTCGATGCATATGCTATCACATGCCCTCTCTGCATCAGCACCGCTCCCAACCCCAAAATCGATGCATCACAGTATACCACAAAGTCCTCCATCCCTTCCGGGAGGGCTAACACCGGGGCTTCGCACAACCTTTGGCAAAGTGTCTCAAAGGAGGCCTGCTGCTCGGGGCCCCATGAAAAAGCAACACCCTTCCGGGTCAATCTGGTGAGTGGCACTGCGATCTTAGAGAAATCCTTGATAAACCTCCGATAATACCCTGTCAACCCTAGGAAACTTCTGATCTCGGAGGGTGACCTCGGCACCTCCCAACTCATCACCGCCTCAACCTTGGCCGGATCGACCAATATCCCTTTCTGGTTAACGATATGTCCTAAGAACTGGACCTCCCGTAACCAGTAATCACACTTGGAGAATTTGGCATAAAGCCTCTCCGATCTCAGAACTCCGAGAACCTCTCTCAAATGCTCCTCATGCTGCTCTCTAGATCTTGAATATACCAGAATGTCGTCGATAAACACAATCATCGACCGATCCAGCATCGGCCTACACACTCGGTTCATGAGATCCATGAACACTGCCGGGGCATTGGTGAGCCCGAAAGGCATCACCACAAACTCGTAATGCCCATAACGCGTCCTGAACGTTGTCTTCTGGACGTCCTCATCCCGCACCCTCACCTGATGAAATCCAGACCTCAAGTCGATCTTGGAGAACCAAGATGCTCCCTGCAACTGATCGAACAAATCGTCGATCCTCGGCAACGGTTAACGGTTCTTGACCGTCAGCTTGTTCAACTCCCGGTAATCAATGCACATCCGGTGTGAACCATCCTTCTTCTTCACGAACAGGATAGGTGCTCCCCACGGCGAGCTGCTCGGCCGAATAAACCCCTTCCCCAGCAGCTCCTGAAGCTGCGAGCATAACTCTTGAATCTCTGTAGGTGCAAGGCGATAAGGCACCTTAGCGATAGGCGCGGCCCCCGGAACCAAATCGATACTGAACTCCACTTGCCTCACAGGAGGCACACCCAGCAACTCCTCGGGAAATACATCCGGGTGTAACGACCAAAAATTTCAACCAATTTAAAATATTCAAAAACATCCCGATTCCATTAAAGTTTATCACAAAAAGGTTTTCAATACAATTTATTTTAAGTATTCCCAGAATCTCATCACAATATAAACACGAGGAGCGGTACGATCACGCCTTCGCCTTGCCACGGTCTCCTGAAGAACCTGAAAAACATTAAACCACAACTGTAAGCCTGAAAGCTTAGTGAGATACCCCCAAAATACCAACCACATATACCATACACGCATAACATACCATAACATATCCGATCACAGAACAGCCATGCACTTCGGGTCTACTGTGGGACTGGTCCGCCGCACCGGCCAACAGTCCACTTGGTCCACCCTCCGAGTCTAACCACATACATCGAGTCTGCAGTGTGATTGGTCCGCCCGCACCGGGCCTTCAATCCACCTGGTCCATTCTCTGATTCTACAGTATGACTGGTCCGCCCGCACCGGGCCTTCAGTCGGCCTGATCCACTCTCCAAGCCTCGACACATCTGGTCCGCCCTCTTGGGGCCTACAGCCTATCCGGACCACTCGCTGGGCCTTCAGGACAACCGGTCCGCCCTAGGTATCTTGGCCTACAGCACAAAGCAGGACCCGCCTCAACCCAACTCCAGTCCAAACAACCATGTGCACATATACATACAATCATATAGCAATTCACAGTCAACAAGCAGATCAACCAGATCACATAACATATCATCATCCTAACCAGGATACCGACCTAACTGGTCACTAGCATAGCATCACCCTATCTCTCAGGATACCGATCTCAATCAGGTCTCTAACATATACCATCCTAGCTACCAGGATGCAAACATATCAAAGCAATAACATAACAACAACTACCCGGATCGCAATCCGATAAGGGTCGGCCTTGGTGCCTTAGACCCTATTGATATAGTGAGGATAACTCACCTCGAAACTGTCGGCTGAAAGGATAAGATCCCGCTACTCCAAACTCCGACACGAACTCCTCCACTGAACAACAACAAAGCACTAAACTCATTAAATACCCATAATTACCAAAATACCCCTGGAAGACAACTGGTAAACCCTTGGAAAAAGTCAAAGTCAACCCCTGATTGACTCTACTCGCCGAGTCAACCCGATGACTCGCCGAGTCCCCAAGCTCAGAACTTCCCTCAATCCGCGACCTAACTCGTCGAGACTCGCCGAGTCCAACAACTCTGAGTCCACTCGCACATAGCTCACCGAGTCATCCCTTGACTCACCGATTCTCGACTCAACTAGAAAATATTGGGACCCTTCGACAAGACTCGCCGAGTCCAAGAACAGACTCGTCGAGTCTAAGGCTATCTTCAACCTACTCGTCGAGTTGTTCTTCCAACTCGTCGAGTTCCAGGCCATCTTCATCCAACTCGTCGAGTTGTTCTTCCAACTCGTCGAGTTCCAGCTCATCTTCAAGCAACTCGTTGAGTCTACCCATGTGACTCGCCGAGTACCACCGGCCTGAATCCATACAGAAGCATTCCAGGCCATGCAATTGATCCAAAACATAGATCTAGTCTCCTACAACCCATCCATCACGTAAAGTGGCAAACTTTACATGAATCCAAAGAGATCTAGGCCTTTTACACTTTAGGGCTAGGGTTTGGGACATGATAGCTTCACTACACACTCAAACACAGGGACTTTCAGGCATTCCAACCCTTCTCCATTCCAGATCTGAGGTAGCAACCTCAGATCTAAACTCTAAACTCCAAAACACCAAAAGATGTGATCTCTAACACCCCCAAAATGAAGAATCTAGACAATAGCAGCTCAAACAATGAAATGATACCTCAAAAGGAAGCTCCAAGAGAAGATTAACCCGAATCCTTGCAAAGCCCTTTGATCCAAGTCTCTTTTCCTTCAAGATCTCTTCAACAACCACCTCTCTAAGCTCCAATTCACTCAACAATGGGGTTTGCTCATGAAATAAGGGTTTCTGGAACTCAAGGGATGATAAGGAGGCTGGGGAGGAAACATAATGTTCTATATATAGGGCTCAACCTCCGGATTTAGGGTTTTCTCCATTCAGCGCCTACTCGCCGAGTCCATCTTACTGACTCGCCGAGTCGGCCACTTAACACGCGACCAAGTCGCGACTCTACTCGCCGAGTCCACCCATGGACTCGCCGAGTTCCCCTTCCAATTTTACTCTTTTAGCCCTTCAACTATACTCTTGCTATTCTGGGATGTTACACCGGGTACTCACGCACCACCGAAACCTCCTCAACTGAACTCGGCCTCTCGGAATCCACCCGCGTATCCATCACATACGCCACAAAACCCTTACATCCCTGCTGTAGACACTGCCTCGCCCTAGCGGCCAAACAAAATCCTGATCCTGAACGTGTACCCTCGCCGTACACCGAAAGAACTCCCCCACTAGGGTCTCGTATGGTCACCAGCAGACGCTCGCAGTCGATAACCGCACCGAATCTGCTCAACCAGTCCATGCCCACAATGACACAAACATCACCCATCGCAATAGGAACCAGATCAATCGGGAACTCAACACCGAAAATCTTGACTACGCACCCTCGGAGAACCTCTGTGGCATATATCATCCTCTCATCAGCTATGGAAACTCTCAGAGGCCGACTCAACGCCTCACGACTAACACTGATATGCTGACTAAAAGCCAAAGATACAAAAGACCGAATCGCACCCGAGTCAAATAACACCAAGGCAGGTACAAAATTCACAAGAAAAGTACCTACGCATAACATAACATAAGCATAATATCTCAACATCAAAATAAATACACGAAAGAATACATACCAGCCACGACATCGGGCGTTGCGCGGACCTCCTCCGCGGTCAGCTGAAAAGCTCTCCCTCGTGCCCTCGGCGCCTCGGCCTTCACTGGCCGACTCTCGGTAGCTCTGATGGCGGCAGGGGCAGATCCCTGAGGTGCTCCTTGAGATGATCCTCACAACTGCGGACACTCTGCCTTCCGGTGTCCGGTCTGATTGCAGTGAAAACACACCGCAAACCCCTTGGGGCAGTCCTTGGCCATATGCCCCTCCTTGCCACACTTGTAGCAAGATCCCGCTCTGCAGACTCCATTGTGACCCTTGCCACACTTCCCACAAGTGCGGCCCTTCTGGCTCCCTGGTTTGGGATCAGCGGGCATGGCCCGCTTGGCTGCCGGCTGAGACTGCGTCGGTCGCTGATCCCTCCCCTGAGACTCCGCCTCCTCCTTGGCCTGAATCTCTAGCTCAATCTCCCTCTTCCGGGCATTTGCCTGAAGCTCGGCAAATGTCCAGTACGAGGAGTTTGCCGCGAACTCCCGAATGTCTCTCCTCAAAATACTCAGATATCGGCTCATACGTGCCTGCTCAGTGGACACGTGCTCAGGGCAGAACATCGCCCTCTCATGGAACATCCTGGTAATCGCCGTAACAGACTCAGTACCCTGCTTGAGGGTCAGAAACTCCTGGGCCAAACGCTCCCTCTCCACCTGGGGAACGTACTCATCTCGGAACATGGCAGTGAAACTCTCCCAGGTCACTGCCGCAAGCTCAGCAAGCGTAAAGTGTGCCGTCACAAACTTCCACCAGTCCTTCGCTCCCAAGCGAAGCTGGTTCAGCGCGAACCGAACTTCCAGATGCTCTGGAGATGAGCAAGTGAAGAAGCACCCCTCTATGTCAGAAATCCACCTCATAGTTGCCACCGGGTCCTGGGTCCCATCAAACTCTGGCGGTTTTGTGTTGCTGAACTCCCGGAACAGCAACGCATCACCACCTTGCGGCCTCGCGGCAGCAATAGTTGTTGTGGCCGCTGCAACAGCAGCCTCAGAAAGAGCGGCATAACACTCATCGAAGGTCTCAATCAGATTGGTCTTAATAGACCCGAACATCTCTGGTATCTCTGCCCTGATGGCTGCAGCCACCTCCTCATGGATGATCCGGCGAATCTCCTCATCACTGGTATCACTGCTCTCAGGCATCAAACGTGTCCTCACCATGATCTACCTCTGAAATACAACATACGATAAATTAGAATCCATTCGAGCATACTCACACTCGACAACTCACCCCTCCTTGACCCTTGGTATTCCAAAGATTCTTACTTGGACGGTACACCGCTCCGATGTTTTCAGTAGTACGGGCCCAATACTACTGTCCGCACCGTATCAGAATACACCCCAAGTCCTCCTCTTCGGATCCCAATTCCCAAGTACTCTATCATGCATACTCCACTCTCTAACAGATCTCTCATAAGCCCCTCGCTGCTACCTACTCACTCTCAAGCATCTCATAGCAGCTCACCTCTCCCTAGGCTAAGGCATCACAAATCAGGCCACTCTAGTCCTAATAGGAGTACCTAGCCTACTCTAGCATGAGAATACATCATATCAATATTAATATCACATAACATGAGGGTATTTTGGGAAATCACCGTTCGGGCGCGGACTGATCGTACACACAACTCTGCTCTGCGTTTTTCCAAAAATCTTTTACTCTTCTTTTTTTTTAAATACTTCTCAAATCCTCAGTTTGAGTTCAAATACGCCCGAAGGTGTACTCGAATCCCTCAAACCAAGGCTTTGATACCAACTTGTAACACCGTGAATTTCAAAATAATTTTTCGCATAATATAAAAACATTTTCATTTAATTTTCATCACAACATCAATGTTTTAAGACTCCAATCCATATCATACAAAAACCCAAGATCACATATCATAAAAATCCCATGCGTGTGTACAGATCAAGCCGACGCCTTCCCACGGTCATCACTAGTACCTGAAACAAACAACACTAACACTGTAAGCACAAAGCTTAGTGAGTTCCCCAAAATACCACACATAACACATATTAGCCACTCGAGGCTATAACTCTATGGGTCCGTAGACCCTACTCTGTGAACCCACTGGTTCTAACTCTGGGAACCTTTCGGTTCCAACTCTATAAACATGCACAGCATAAATCACATAGAAATAATGCAGTACAACACATCACATACATATAGCATACAAATACTCTGTCACATAACTCTGATTACCTACTCAAGGTAAAGTATAGTGAGAAGACTCACCTCTCGTATCTCGATAACTCGCAAATCCCGGAAGTCACTCGCGCTCGATCCTCCGAGCTATAATCCTCCTATAATACAATATATCTCTAATTAACACCTTCTCAACTAGGGTTGACTGCCCCTATCAAGTCAACACTGGTCAACTCTGGTCAACGGTCAACGGTCAACTTTGACCGGACTCGGCGAGTGTACTAGAGCGACTCGGCGAGTCTATACATGTTCACTGACTCCCTAGGGTCCTCTTTTGACACGTCAAGTACTTCCCTGACTCGACGAGTTCCACCTGGCATGAATCGCGGGGCCACCACGAATCAACTCGCCGAGTCTCAAGAACAACTCGGCGAGTTCAGCTCGACTCAGTCCACCTGTCAGCCCTCTCTAACTCTCCCTGACTCACTGAGTCAACCCTTAACTCGGCAAGACCACTCGCTGAGTGGTTAAGGACAATCTTCATGCTACTCGCCGAGTCTGTTCTTCAGACTCGGCGAGTCCATGCCATGCATCAACTCAATCTCGCTTCTGAGGTCAGATCCGCTCCAACAACTCATAGATCTGGCCCTCCCAAGCACATTCATCACGTAAAGTCACAATCTTGGCTACCATGCAACGCCTACAAGGCTTCTTTTGAAGAAATGACCTCTAAAATGGTAACCTAAGTCTCCAACTCAAAAGGAAAGGCATAAAGCATGGCATTTGGGACTCTCTGGACCTTCTAAGGTCCGAATCTAGGTACCATATCCCCATGGGACCTCTCATACTTCCAAACACAAGGCAAACAAGGCATGAAGAAACCCTAGATTTGACCATATCAAGAAAAACACGAGTATAAGCTCTGAATGTTACCTCAAATAGCCTCTTCTGCCGAAATGGGAGTAGATCCAAGCTCCCCAACTCTCCTAGTTTGGCCTTCCTCTTCCTTTCTTGCAAATACACACAAAAATGGTGAATAATGGCCTCTTATCTCACTCACAAGAACTCTCAGCTGCTCTGGTGCTCTCAAGGTCGAAGGTAGCCGCAATGAAGGGGTTTAAGGTCCTTTAAATAGGGCTCAAGGCCGGGAAATTAGGGTTTCATTAAACAGCGCGGACTCGCCGAGTCCATTCCTTGGACTCGCAGAGTCCAGACGCGAACCCGCGTCCAAATCCGCGATCATACTCGGCGAGTCTAGGCTCCAACTCGCCGAGTCTCCTCACAAATTATCAAAAATAAATAAATGAATAATACATGGGGATCCGGGCTGTTATAGGGCGCTTGTTGATCATCTTGATCAATTAAGTGTCTTGTTGGAGTCGGTTTGTTTGTGTAATAGTCCTGATTCTTCGCGGTGTTCAATTGGTCCAAGTGATACGTTTGTGGTAAAGGAGCTAGAAGTAGATTGGGTAACTTGAATCTCCCTTCAAGTGGTTTGGTCACTAGGTGGAATACCTTTCTTCCTATTAAAATTAATATTTTTGTTTGGAGAATGCTTTTGGATAGGCTTCCTACGAGATGTAACTTGGATAGAATAGGGGTTGATCTTGAGTCTTTGCTTTGTCTGTGTTGTGAAGTGGAACAAGAGGAAATGAATCATCTATTTTTCGAGTGTAACTTTGCACGTCTTCTTTTGCTTAAAGTTGCTAAGTGGGTGGATAAGTCAATTCCTACTTTTCGTAAAGTGGCAAATTTTTTATATGGATTGATTGTATTTCAGCCGCCCGGTTCCAAAGGGTGATCGTGGAATCGATTTGTGCTACTCTTATTTGGGTTTTATGGACGTATCGGAACAACCTTGTTTTTGGCAACAAGAAGTGCAAGAAAGAGTTTATGTTTGATTCTATCATTTCCTTTTCTTATAACTGGTATTGTAATAGGAATCATAAAGTTAGCAAAAATTGGAATGAGTGGATGCTTAATCCTCTCATGAACTAATTTGTTCTTGTTTGTTAGCTCTTTGCTAGCCTTTTTAATACATTTAGCCGTTCAAAAAAAAATGATATCCAATTATTATTATATTTATTGCAATTATTACATTAAAATATTATGTGAAATTTAATAAAATATAAAAGCTTATAAATGACATGTGGAAAAAGAATTAATTCAAAATAACATTTGGCAAATTTAATGAGAGTTCGACAAGTGGTAAAAAAAAACTTATTTATTAGAGAGGACTTGACATCTTATTATAGTTGGTTTTATTCCATTAAATATCAAGTTGACATTCAATTTCTTTACACCAAATCTATTAAACCATAGTGGATGGCGGATGCTATTATCTCGAATGGTTTTCCCTAAAGCAATAGCATTTTGTAAAATTATCGGTCTCCTTTTAAGTTGCAGACACTGGTATTCTTATAGTTGGATCTTAAACAAGCCTACTGTTTGACCAACAAACAATATATAATTCATTATATTTGTACACATCCTTTAGGACGAACATGCATCCACGTTAGAATCTATGGTGCTCTAATTTTAATCAACTCTACATCAATCCATATTGAAGATTCTGGTCTTCATCCCAGTCATGGAGGTACCGCCTATACGGATTCTACCTAAAACAAACATCAAAATCTCTGAATATAACAAGGAATTTTTTCCTGCTAATTGATAAGTCCAGCACCACATTACGCCAAAACCCAAACCTAAACTGTATCATCTAGTTCACACAGTAGAAACACAGATCAAATCTGCTATATAATCACTTAGTTAAACATCAATCCATATTCTCGATTCATATATAGTAGAAAAAACATGGTGTTTTCCCGTGTTCTCATGGCTGCACTCTTTGTGATTCTAATTATCTCATCTTGCAGTGGTAAGCCTGTTTCAACATCTTGGTCCTTGTATATATTGTTCTTGTTTCTCTAGAGCTAATGAATGCTTTCATCTGTTTTTTGATCATACAGCTGCAAACTCAAATCTTTTCAGGGAGTACATTGGTGCTGAATCTGACTCGGTTAAGTTATCAGATGTTCCTATCAACTCTAAAGTTGAAGTCCATTTTATCCTAGCATTCGCAATTGATTACACTTCAGATAATCACCCATCACCCACCAATGGCAAATTCAATGTTTTCTGGGAAACTAAAAATTTGGGTCCTTCGGCAATAGCATCGGTCAAAGCCAAGAACTCTAATGTCAAAGTGGCTGTTAGCTTGGGTGGCGATAGTGTTGTTCATGATAAAAATAAGGTTTTTTTTTCTCCAAAATCTATCAACTCATGGGTCCAAAATGCAGTTTCTTCATTAACGAGCATGATCAAACAGTACAATTTGGATGGTATTGACATCGACTATGAACATTTTAGGTCGCATGATGAGGAAACTTTTGTTGAATGTATAGGACGGCTTATAATAATTCTAAAGAAAAACCGGATCATCAAATTTGCTTCTATCGCCCCCTATGAAGATGAAGGACCAGTTCAAAGAAATTACTTGGCTTTATGGAAGAAATATGGACATGTTATTGATTATGTGAATTTCCAGTTTTATGCTTATGATCAGATTAGTGTTTCACAGTTTGTAAAACACTTTCATCATCAACAGGCTTCAAGTTATAAAGGAAGTCAGCTTTTAGCAAGCTTCATAAGCAAAGGTAACTTAGGTTTGCCTCCTAATAAGGGATTCTTTGAGGCCTGCAAAGAGTTGAAGAGAGATGGAAAGCTCGGAGGCATATTTGTTTGGTGTGCGGACGAATCCAAAGAGTTCGGTTTTAGATATGAAAAAGCTGCGCTGGCCTTATTGGCAGCATGATCATCATCTTTATTTCATTATGCATGCATATATGGGCATATATGATATGATAATAATTAATAATATGTTCGATTTCATATGTCCGTAGTTTCCTTTCTTCTTCCTTCCAAATAAGAAATAAGATACTGTCTCTTGAATCATATTCGAAATTGTATTGTAATAACTGGATCAGAACATCATGACTTCTTCAGGTTTAAAAAAATCATGTATTAATTGCTACTAAACGTTTCAACTCCTATTCCAATTAATCATATAGAATCCGATAAAAAAAAGAATATTGGAAACTGAAGATCAAGATAAATTCATCAATCTCCGGGTTAATTTACATATAACAAATAATATCAAGAAACAAAAGACACGCAAAGACAATTATGGCAGGTTTTGTATACCTGTAAAGGTTGCTATGACAAAAAACTTGGCGTTTATGGCAATGTGGCGTTGACTACATGGTTTTTGTACTTTTACGCGGAAACTCAGAACATGATTAAAACAAAAAAGCTTTCTATTAAACAAATAAATAGAAATTACATGGGACTTGGAATAGATTTTTAACCTATTATTCAAGACAGAAAATATACAATTAATTAACATATAATATAACAACAGTAGAAGCACACTTACGCCACTTTAATTAACACTAATTAATCCGATCACATCGTAAACAATATATATGTCAGAAAGCTCCTCTATATAACTGTTGGCTTCCTATTTCTGTTCAACAACCTTCAAGCTTTCAACATAATCTGGTCTTTGAAGTTTGATTATTATGGGCTTCTCCAAACTTTTCATTGCTCTTCTCATTCTCATGCTACAAGTGCTTTTAGGGGTGGCATCATCAACACAAGAAAATATTAATGCACCAAAATCAGACCTATTCCGTGAATATATTGGAGCAGAATTCAACGGTGTCAAATTTACAGACCTACCCATCAATCCCAATGTCGAATTCCATTATCTACTTGCATTTGCAATTGATTATACCACTTCATCTTCTTCATCCCCCACGGATGGTAAATTCAATGTGTTCTGGGATACAGATAATCTCAGCCCTTCTCAAGTCTCTTCAATCAAGAGTCAGCATAGCAATGTCAAAGTAGGTTTGAGCTTAGGAGGAGACAGCGTGGGAGGAGGAAGCTGTTACTTCAGCCCTTCATCGGTGGATTCATGGGTTTCAAATGCTGTTTCTTCCCTCACTAAGATCATCCAAGAGTATAACTTGGATGGGATTGATATCGACTACGAGCATTTTCATGCAGATCCTGATACCTTTGCTGAGTGCATCGGGAAGCTTGTAACAACCCTCAAGAACAATGGAGTCATCTCTTTTGCATCTATAGCTCCATTTGATGATGATGAAGTTCAAAGCCACTACTTGGCTCTTTGGAAGAACTATGCCCACGTCATAGACTATGTCAATTTCCAGTTTTATGCATACGACCAGGGGACCACCATCTCACAGTTTATCAAGTACTTTCAGACACAAAGCTCAAACTATAAAGGTGGTAATATCTTGGCTAGTATGTCCACCGATGGAAGTGGAGGTTTATCACCAGAGAATGGCTTCTTCACTGCTTGTAATCGGCTAAAAAGTCAAGGGAAGCTTGGTGGGATCTTTGTATGGTCTGCAGATGATTCCAAGGCTTCAGGTTTTCGCTATGAGAAGCAATCACAAGCTTTGCTAGCAGCCCCTCGTTAGTATGTATGTATATATATTTTGTTGTGTTTCTATGTGGTTGTAAAAGCGTAGATGTACGTACAATATGATTATCTACTAGTGAAATTATACAAATATATATTGTTTGTGAATTGGGATCATAGGTTCAAGTAAATTAAACTTTAATCTGGTAGAAGATATGCATCCACTGTTGGATAAATTAGGGTTTTAGTTGGAGATATGGATACCACTTGGATCGTGACAACACTTTTCGAACTGATATTTCTACCATATGTCTGGGTTGCAAGAAATTCAGCCTAAGATAATCCAAGAGGACACTTACGATTCTAGGCACAGAAATAGTAAGACAAATTGCTAGAAAGATTCTAAGAGTAATTGAATAAAAACGAGAGCTAAATTTTGTGTGTCTCTTCTCAAAAGGAAGAGTCGTTTATATGATAAACGAGATTAGGGTTTCATTAGGGTTAGGCCGTTATGAGTTTTTGTAGAAGCAAGTTAGGAAATCCGAAATTTAATGAGGATTTAGGGTTTCCAAAAACCAGGAGCGGCTCAACTAATTTGGGGGCTCTAAGAAAACAAAAAAATTGGAGCCCTTCAAGTAAGCTGACAGTTTCGCACTTGAGACCTTTAGTTTTATAAACCAATGCTTTTACCACTAGGCCAAGCTTCAACTTGTCTTTGTAACCCAAGAAATATATGTATATATACATATATAATAGAACAAGATTTAAAATTAGGGCCCTTTAGAATTAGGGGCCCTAAGCTTTTGCTTAGTTTTGCAAAGGGTAGAACCGGCCCTACCAAAAACTAACGAGTTTCATTAGTTTTACCATAATCATCCTCAAGAATTTGAATTTTCCACTATGTTCCCATATGTAAAATTCGTAGAGGTTTTGGGGCGCTACCCCTAGACCCCACCAAAGGGTCGCCACCCCTTTGGAAACCCCGAACCCAGGGGCGCTGCCCCAGACCCCCGACTTGTCGTCGAACTGGCTTCTATTTCGATCTTATACATGCGTGCACTCCGCACAAACTCGTACATAAATTAGAGTATAAATTATGAAACCCCTTAGCTCACATGTTAGTTCCAATTACATAAAATGACATGGTGACACTAAAATCACCAACATCCACTTGAGGTTTGTTAAAGTTCTCGTTGTCGATCTTTGTTATAAGTATGATGGGTACAAGAAGCAATAACATTAACCAAGAACATGAGTATTTGGGTGGAAACTATCCTTGCGGGAAAAACCACAAGGCACACAAATTTGTATTAATAAATCGTCTTGGAGAACAAGGTATTACATGGCATAGAAAATCATTATTAGAAAAGAGAGTAGAACACAAAAGAATAATTAAAATTATGACTAATAGACTTCATTTATAAGCCTTGTACAAATAAAAGGAAGTAATGCATCGGCACCCTTTGTATTGGAGATACTAGATATGACAAAAACCTTTTTTCATAGACAATGTGGATTTAATCTTCAACATGGTTTCTCTTCTTTTTCTTTAAGGTGACAGCTCAGCACATGATTTAAACCAACGATCCTTCATTAATTAACAAATTCCACAATGGAATTTTCAAATTTCTTTTCACTCTGAAATCTTTATTAGTTATGGCATCACCGAAATCAGTCAAATTTCATGAATATATAGGATCGGAAGGCAATAATGTAAAATTTTCAGAGGTGGAGCTAGGAATTTTGGTATGGGGTACAAACATATATTGTCAAGAATCAATATAGTAAATGCAAAGAGTTTCTTAATTTTTAAACTCGTAAATCAAAAAAATTAAGTAAAAGTTATAATTGAATCTGCCTATTCGTCATTTCTTGAAATTGATCAATGATATCTTCATCACGAACACATAGACACACATCTTTCTCAATAAAAGTGACTAAACGGTTGTTTAAAACTTGATTGTCCATGTTATTCCACAGCTTATTTTTGACATGTGTAATTCCAGAAAAAACTCTCTCTGTTTTTTGTTGTAGCTATCGGAAGAATCAACACTAACTTTATAAGCAAAAACACGAGTGGATAAGTCACATGATTGTTTGGATCAACAAGCCTCATCGCAAGGGAACTAACGATGTGTATATTTTGGATCATTTAGAAGCACCCTCATTAGTATGTATGTATATATATTGTTGTGTTTCTATGTGATTGTAAAATTGTATATGTATGTACAATATGATTATCTACTAGTGAAATGATACAAATATATGTTGTTTGTGAATTGTGATCAAAGGTTCAAGTAGACTTTAATGTGGTAGAAGATATGCATCCACTTGAGGTTTGTTGAAGTTCTTGTTGTCGATCTTTGTTATAAGTATGATGGGCACAAGAAGCAATAACATTAACCAAGAACGTGAGTATTTGGGTGGAAACTATCCTTGCGGGAAAACCCACAAGGCACACAAACTTGTATTACTAAATCAAGTTGGAGAACAAGGTATTACATGGCATAGAAAATCATTAATGTGAAAGAGAGAAGAAGAGAATGGAATAATTAAAATTATGACTAAAAGACTTTATTTATAGCCTTGTGCAAAGAATATCCTAAGACTACTAAATAAAAGGAAGTAATGTATCGACACCATTTGTATTCGTGTGGAGATACTAGATATGACAAAAACTGTTTTTCAAACAATGTAGATTTAATCTTCAAACATGGTTTGTCTTTTTTTTTTTAAGGTGGCAGCTCAGAACATGATTTCAACCAACGATCCTTCATTAATTAATTAATGATCCTTCATTAATTAATTAACAGTTTCCAAATAGGATTCTTGAATAGGGTGGGTAGGTTAAGGAATGTCATTGTCATTCATCTCCTTCTCATATACATAAAACTGGAAATCAAAGATATGAATTTAGTCGATGATAAGGATTACTACATTAAACTTATCCCAAGCCCAAAAATATCATATAAATAAAAGGTGCTCGAACAAAGTTCTTAGACCATAGCCCAATGGAAAATGAAAACCAATAGAAAAATACACAACTAAAAACGTTTTCTAATTTTTCAAAAACAGAAAATGAAAAGTGAATAAGTTTTAACTAAACGTGTTTTCTAATTTTCTGAAGAAAAATTAAAACAGAAAAGGAAAATTGTTTTTTCGTAACTTAACGTAACCTTAGGGTGCGTTTGGTTGTGGAAAATTTTCCAATTTTGAAAACATGTTTGGTTGATTCAATTTTCAAAAAAAAAATCCAAGAAAATGAAAATGTTTTATTTTATAAATTGTACTTAAATTAGAAAAGTGATTTTTAGAGTTCTCTAAAGTTTTTCTAAATTTCTAAAATGAAAAATTAAAATTATACTGGTTTCAAACAAACACGTTTTCTAAAATTTTCAGTTTCCAAGAAAAACATAAATTTTGAGAACACATTTGGTTTTTTTAGGTTTCCAAAGTTTTCTAACAAAATGAAATTTTTCATTTTTTCAAATTGTATGTTAATTGAAAAGGTGGGGTTTTTTTATTTTCAATAGTTTTCAATTTCTAAAATATAAACCCAACAAGACGCCTACCCCTCAATCCAACACCCACACCCACCTCTACCTCACCCCACCCCCACCCACTCTACCTCAATCCCCACATCTACCTCACCCCCACCCACCACCTACACACCAATCCCCATGTTTTCTAATTTTCTAAAATGAAAAGTGAAAAGTAATAGAAAATGTACGACCAAACATATTTTCTAATTTTCTAAAATATAAAATAAAAACTCCACTAGCTCAACCAAAAACGTTTTCTAAAATTTTTGCTAAAACTGAAAAGAAAAACTCAGTTCCATTTGTTGAAAATGTTTTCTAGGAAAATAAAAACAATGGTGGGGGTGTTTGGTTGTGACGGCAACGGAGTGGGGACGATGATGGTGGTGGTGGTGGTTGTAGCGGCAACGAGGTGGTGATGACAGGAGGTAGTGGTGGCAGCAGCAATTGTGGTGGTGATGGTGATGGCGGCGGCGTTGGTAGTAGTGTTGGTGATGGGGTAGTGGTGGTGGTGGTGGTGATGGTAGGTCGGTGATTGTGGTACTGGTGTTTGGTGGGTGGGTGGGTGTATGTGTGTAGGTATGTGTGGGGGTGGGTGGGTGTTTCTAGGTGTGGGGGTAGGTGTATGTGTGTGTATGTGTGTATGTGTGTGGGGGTATAGATAGGGGTGGGGTGGGTATGTGTGTGTGTATGTTTGTGCGTGCATGTATGTATGTTTACGGGGTGGGGTGGGTGGGTGTATATGTGTTTGTGGGGGTGGGTGTGGGTGTGTGTTTGTAGGGGTGGATGTGGGTGTGTGTAGGGGTGTGTGTGTTTGTGGGTGGGGGTAAGGTGGAGGTGGATGTTTGTATGTGTTTGTGGGAGCGTGTGTGTTTGTGTGTGTGTGTGTGTTTATTTGTAGGGGTGGGAGTAGGAGTGGGCTTGGGAATGGATGGGTGTGGGTAGGTAAGGGTGTGGTGGGTTGGGGGTGTTAAGGTGGGTGTAGGTAGAAATGGGTATGGTGGTAGTGGGTGTGTTTATATTTGACAAAATTTCAAGAATGGTCCCTATGGTATGTCAAAACTAGCAAGTTTGGTCCAAACAAATTTGGACTCGCAAGGGTGGTCCAAAAGTTTCATTTTGTTGCAAGTTTGGTCCAATTTGGTTTGATTTTTATAAAATTATGATTTTGCACTTTGTATTTTCCAGTTTTTATTACATAAATCAAAAAAATGCTCTCTCTCTCTCTCTCTCTCTCTCTCATGTTATCCATCCTAGATACATCTTCTTACCTATCTTCTTCTTCTTCCTCAAGAACATCTTTCGTTATCACCACCGTTCAACCACCGCAATTCGCCACCTCATCTCCACCTAAATCAGTCCAAATGAACACACACATAAATCAACACTAACATCCATCAATTTTTCAACGGATTCAATAAAACACACACACAATTACATAGAGAAAGAGAGAAAGAGAGAGAGAGAGAGAGAGAGAGAGGGAGATTAAACATACACGCACACACACACAAACTCGAACAAAACCAATTATTTGGCGAAGATGACGGGAATCAGAACGTCACCACCACCACGACTTGGAAAACGAGATAGAGAGACGAAGGATTGTGTACAAACCCTTCTTCAGAGAGAGAGAGAGAGAGAGAGAGATGAGTATTTTCTTTTTTATATTTTTGTAATAAAATAACTGAAAAAGGAAAATACCAAGGACAAAATCATCATTTTATTAAAAAAAACAAAACAAAAAACAAAACAAAATGGACCAAACTTGCAACAATGATTATCGGTTTTCTAAAAAATTTCAACTTCTTTGTAATTTTAGAAAACTGAAAATTTTCATTTTCCATGAAAAATTTAGAAAAATAGACGAACTAAGCGCATTTTCAAAATTTTTATTTTTCTTGGAAAAAATTTCCGAAATACGGCTCATTTTTCCGCAACTAAACACAACCTTAAAGTATGTTTGGTAGGGGTGTGTATCGGGGCGGTTTGATTCGGTTATTGGTCAAAACCGAACCATAACCATTACAATTGGTTAATGTATTTCGATAACCATTGGGTAGCGGTTAATATTGGGTATTGTCGCACCCTAAAACCGATAACGACGGAATACGTTTCGGGATGGAGGACGTCATGTACAGTATCATCACAATTGCATAATAGTAAAAACAAGAAACAACAACCATTTCATTTACATAGTGAGTTTAAATACAAGCGTGGTCTGTAAAGTTTCAATAGACACCAAAATATATCAAAAATAAGAGATGGGTCTTGTATGCTCCATCTTCTCCAAAATGCTGCACCTGTACCTGTCTATCTTTGACCTGAGGATACAAGTTATTTTGAAAACGAGTATCAGCATAAAGCTGGTGAGTTCATAAGAATTTAGTGTGGTTGATGTATAAAGTGTTTTAAAACTTATAGTGTGAAAAGCTATAATTTATGTTTATAAGTAGTAGAAAACCCTAGAAAATCCTATATTTTCCAGAAAGTACATTGTAAGTGAAATCCTTTAAGCTGCGTGTAAGTTTTATCCTTGAAAACCTTTAGATGTAAAAGTATAGTAGTAAATCTCCAGTATGTAGTGTGGATAAGGAAAAGTTATGTATGTTGTCAGTAGTAGTGGTGCAAACTTCCATTAGTAATAGATACTTACTTACTTCGGGATGTTAGCTTAGAATTTAGTCTTAGTGTATTAATGTGGATATAAGTGTATTCCTTTATGTGACCAATAGTGTGAGAAATAGAGAGTCCGATGACCTTCCCGGTCATACGTAGTGTAGTGAAGTAGTGCCACCCCTGAGCCTGGTCGGCTCGGACTGTAGTTAACAGTCGGGATATAATAGTGTCTGCCCCGTATAGATCTATACATGTAGTGTCGCCTTCCTTCCGGAAAGCCCTGGTCACAGGATGTAAGCACGGTAGAGTGTCTCATAGAGGGATAGTGTGTTATACTCTGGATTTGTGTTTTCTCTTGTATTATTGAGTAGTAGTAGTCTTTTGTATAGTTCATATAGTGTTCTCTTATACATGTATCATCTTGTAATAATAATAGTTATAGCGTGTATAGTAGTAGGAGTAACGAGTAGTAGTAGTATCCTTAACTATACCTATTATAGTTAACTTAGTGTGTATGGTTCTCGGCATTTGTATAACAAAGGTATTGAATATGATGAAGACTTTTATATCTAACACCAATATACATGATATATAACTAAGAAATCAATGACAGGCGGACGGATAACAGGTACCCTAAGACCACATCAAACAAGAACAGGAAATAAGGCGAGCTATCGGTCCTAAGTCCTTCAAGTCTTACTTATATAAATATATTAATGTAGATACATTTTTATAATAAAAGTAACTTAAACACAGTTTGAAAATAATTTAATAACAATTTAACAAAAGAATGGATTTAGATATTGAAAATAGTTTTGTTCTCAAAGCAGTTTTAAAAATGTAGAAATCTTTTATAAAACATAGTGATAAATCACATGTGATTTGTACTATGAATTGTAAATCACATGTGATTGATTTCCATAAATTATACATTTGACTTGTATCCCCCCCCCCCCTAAAACATGTAAAAACAGTTGAAAAAGGTTCATTAAGGGGTATGAACTCACCTGAAATGAGTAAATCGGGTGAATGTGTCGGTTGAGCGTTTGGTGTCAAGTAAGGACTTGTACACCCTTTATGACCCTAGTAACATATGAGATATATGTTTTACAAGTAATTAGTGACTTATACTCTCATTAGAACATTTAGACATCCTAATTTGATTTAACGTCTTATGGTTGAGTGCTAGAAGGTTAATGAGTTGTATGGAAGGAGTGTATGACCTCACCTTGGAGTTTACTCTCCTAAAACCCACCCTAAGTGAGTTTACGGTTGGGAGGCCTCATCCCCCTTGAGTTTACGGCCGTAAACTCATGGGAGGAGTGTTTTTGAATGCTTTCAAGTCTCAAGTGGTTCTAGAACTGGTTCTAAGGGATTTTACAAGGCTATAGGGGTGTTTAGGGGTCCAAGAGTATACTCCCTTGGAGTTTACGGCCCAAAGGCCACTCCTTGGGAGTTTACGGCCGTAAACCCTATGGTTTATGGTAGTAAACTCTCATACACCCCATTCCTTGATTTCTAGGCCTTTGGTTTGATTTCTAACAAATTCTAGTAAAGGTTATAAGGCCTTTTAGGGGTTTAAACTCCCATTTATCATGATTTAGGGGAGTTTACGGCCTAAGCACATGCTTGGGCCGTGAACTCTATTTTACCCTTCAAAAGTATGTGTTTGAGTGTTCCAAGTCCGAAATGGCAAGTCCCTAATTCATATCTTAAGTCTAAGGGTGGTTTGGAAGTGTTTTTGGACCCTTTTTGCATGGTTAGAGGGTGTTTACGGCCTAAGCACATGCTTGGGCCGTAAACCCTCTTTTATACCCTAAAATTTATTGTTTTGAGGTTTAAACACTCCTAGGTAAATTCCTCAGCTAGTGTCTAAGCCCAAAAGAAGGAAAATGGGGACATTTGGCACCATTTTAGGTGTTTACGGCCTAAGGAGGTTCTTAGGCCGTAAACTCCTTTTTGATGGCCATTTTGTGTGATTTTTGAGCTAATGCAACAATAAATGATGTTTAGAACAAGTTAGGGTAGAAGATCTTACGTTTTGGGAGGCGGAAACTTGCGGTTTTGAGTCGAAAACGAGCTAGAGAGAGTAGATCTTAGAGTGGTAAAAGAGTTCTAGGAAGTATTCCACCTTCTTTATATAGGTCTCGGGTGTTGCACCCGGTATACGGTTACCCGATGCTAATGCTTAACGGGGTTTAAACTTTTTACCCGGGTTAAATGGTTGAAATAATATAACTTTATTCCATTGAATGGAAATGAAATTTACGAGTTATATTTATCTTGCTATGATAATAATCACATGAAATATAAATAAATAAATAACTATTTATTTATTTGACGACCCCAAATAACGGAACTTTTTATAAAATGACGTATTCCGTTAGCAGATACGGATTAATATAACAGAATAAACTTTGGGTTGTCACATCATCCCCGCGTTAGGGGAATTTCGTCCCGAAATTTAGAAGTTAATCAGTTAAGTTATTACAGTACTACTAAGCGAAGAGATGGGGGTATTTGAGTTTCATTTGATCCTCGCGCTCCCAAGTGAATTCCGGTCCTCACTTGGCGTTCCATCGAACCTTCACAATTGGGATGCGGCTTTGTTTCGTTTGTTTTACTTCTCGGTCCATAATCTCCGCAGGCTCTTCCACGAAGTTGAGGCCCTCGTTGACTTCGATCTCGTCGAGTGGAATGACAAGAGTCTCATCGGACAGGCATTTCTTCAAGTTCGAGACATGGAAGGTAGGATGTATATTACTTAGCTCGTGGAGTAGGTTGAGTTTGTAAGCTACAGGGCCGATTCTAGCGATAATCTCAAAAGGCCCTATGTACCTTGGATTTAGCTTTCCACGCTTCCCGAAGCGTATCGTGCCCTTCCAGGGTGCGACCTTCAAAAGGACTCGGTCTCCCACCTGGAATTCCAAGGGTTTTCTTCGTTTGTTTGCGTAGCTTTTCTGTCGATCCCTGGCGGCTTTTAATCGTTTTCGAATCTGTACAATCTTCTCGGTCGTTTCTCGAATGATCTCCAGACCCGTGAGAGCGCTGTCAGAAACTCGTCCTTTAACTAACTGGGAGTCACCCACTTCATCCCAGTACAGAGGGGATCTGCACTTCCGGCCGTAGAGGGCTTCAAATGGAGCTGATTTGATGCTCGTATGATAACTATTGTTGTAGGAAAACTCCACAAGGGGTAAGTGTGTATCCCACGATTTACCAAAGTCAATCACACAGGCTCGCAGCATATCTTCTAAGGTTTGGATCGTCCTCTCACTTTGTCCGTCAGTCTGCAGATGGTAGGCTGTACTCATGTCCAGCCTCGTCCCTAATGCCTTTTGTAGTGATTGCCAAAATCTCGATGTAAACCTACTATCTCTATCCGAGATAATAGATATAGGGACGCCATGCAGCCGTACTATCTCCTTAATGTATGTTCTTGTGAGTTTCTCCATCTTGTTTGTTTCCTTGATGGGTAGGAAGTGCGCGGACTTGGTCAATATGTCGACGATGACCCAAATGGTGTCCAAACCACCCGTTGTCTTGGGCAGCTTGGTTATGAAATCCATTGTAATCCGCTCCCACTTCCATTCCGATATCTCCGGTTGCTGGAGAAGACCTGATGGCTTCTGCTATTCGACCTTAACCTTTGCGCAAGTAAGGCACTTACTCACGAAGGTAGCAATCTCTACTTTCATATTAGGCAGCCAGTGTAACGCCTGTGTTTCCGGGCTTGCCACTTTTAGCAATGTAATAGTCTAGGTTAACCTTTGTAACCCGTTTTGAAATAATAATAATGTATTATTTGAGTATTATGTGTTTTGTGCTTAATTGCTTAATTATGTGGTTTGATTAATTAAGAATAAAAATAAGCGTCGAAATTTAAGTTTAAAATAAACTTGATATCATTGGATAAAGTTGTAGTGGTCGAAACAAGGATTCCGAAGATATAAAGAATGCCGAAATCCGAGTCATAACGAAGAAGTTATGACCTGTCGAAGTTTTACGGCAAAACCGGCACGGCACCGGGAAGCGTAAATAGTGAATTTACGATAGAGCGAGATTTAGCCTTGTCAATCTAAACAAAAGTTGTAGAATATGTTAAGATAAGATCGTCAATAAAAAGAACGCCCAAATCTGACTTCGTATGAGGAAGTTATGATTTTTCTAAGATTCGGCTTAGCAGTGCACGACCCGAAACTCGAATTTTAGTTCGAGCGGTTTTTGGCTTACGCGACCTAAATGAGAGTTGAAGGTCTCATTAGGAACTCAACGGTAAAAATATGGACGAAAACGGAGTTCGTATGAAGGAGTTACGAATTCTTCGCGGTCATTTAACAGTCTAAACGCCTCCTACTGTTAAATTTGAGATCGGTCAAGATTTAGCCGACAGAGTCTAAACGAAAGTTGTAGATCTTGATTTTACCTACGCGTGGATATAAAGAACGTCAAAAACGGAGCTCGTATGCGAGAGTTATGATTTTTCTAAGTTCGAAGGCTAACACGCGATAGGGGTGACGTGGCACCACCCAGAATTTGACACGTGGCACCACCAGAAAGCCGCCACATGGACCAACTCGGCGAGTAGGTGTCCCCTACTCGGCGAGTATGGACCAACTCGGCGAGTAGGTGTCCCCTACTCGGCGAGTACATCAGATATTTTCACTATAAATAGGATGCGAGGGTTCAGGGTTTATTTGCTCATTTCTTCTCATCTTTGTGCCGAAGCTCTGCATTTTTACCCCCGAAGCCCCGGTATCATACTCTAGCCCCGAGGCAAGTCCCGAGATCCCGAAGATCCCGAGAAGTGCGGTTCCCGAGTCGAAGCTCTGCCCGCGAGAAGGGATAATGGTTGATCCAGCGAAGATCGAAGCTGTGACGAAGTGGGAACAACCGAAAAGTCCCACGGAGATTCGAAGCTTTTTGGGATTAGTCGGATATTACCGCACGTTTTTCCAAGGCTTTTCTTCGATTGCTACTCCATTAACAGCTTTGACCCACAAAGGAGCTACTTATGCTTGGAGTGATAAGCATAAAGAAGCATTTGAGAAGCTAAAGGAGAAGCTATGCGAGGCACCGATACTTTCTCTACCCGATGGAGTTGAAGACTTCGCTGTTTATAGCGATGCGTCTGGTGTTGGATTGGGTTGTGTTTTGACCCAAAGAGAAAAGGTGATAGCATATGCGTCTCGACAGCTGAAAGAGCATGAAAAGAATTACCCAACTCATGATTTGGAGTTGGCAGCGGTAGTTTTCGCTCTGAAAATATGGAGGCATTACCTCTATGGCACGAAGTGCAAACTTTTCACTGATCATAAGAGTCTCCAATATCTCTTTAATCAGAAAGAATTGAATATGAGGCACCGACGCTGGCTAGAATTACTTAAAGACTACGACTGCGAGATACTTTACCACCCCAGTAAAGCTAATGTTGTTGCTGATGCTCTCAGTCGGAAAGTCAATCTTGAAAGGAAAAGGCCAAGAGCGTTGAGAATTGAAGTTGTCTCGACTATTTTGGAAAGTATAAAGAAAGCACAAAGCGAAGCTTCTGAGAAGAATGACCGAAAGGAAGAACGTTTGGGCAAAACGTTGGTGTTCGGTGTAAACAGTCATGGACTGAAGGTGTTCCAAGATCGGATTTGGATACCTAAGACAGGAGGAGTCAGAGATCTTCTGATGGAAGAATCTCACAAGACCATGTACTCGATTCATCCGGGTAGCACTAAAATGTATAGGGACCTGAAACCCTACTACTGGTGGCCGACGATGAAGCTTGATGTTGCAAAGTATGTGGCCGAGTGTGTGACTTGTGCGAGAGTCAAGACACAACATCAGAAACCGTACGGGAGTTTAGAACCTTTGCCTGTGCCTATGGGTAAGTGGGAAGACATTGCTATGGACTTTGTCACTAAACTGCCCAGAACAAAGAATGGTCACGACATGATTTGGGTGGTCGTTGATCGATTCACTAAGAGTGCGCATTTCATAGCGGCCAGGGAGAAATGGTCTATGGAAAAGCTTGTGAATTCTTACGTGAAGGAAATTGTGAGGCTTCACGGTGTTCCGTTAACGATTGTATCGGATCGTGATAGTCGTTTCACCTCAAGGTTTTGGAAAAGTCTACAAGAGGAAATGGGTACCAAGTTATGTTTAAGCACAGCTTACCATCCGCAGACTGATGGTCAGAGTGAAAGAACAATACAAACACTTGAAGATATGCTGAGAGCATGTACCTTGGAATTCCTAGGTAATTGGGATGAACATTTACCGTTGGTAGAATTTTCCTATAATAATAGTTTTCACTCGAGCATTAAGATGGCACCTTTTCAAGCTTTGTATGGACAGAAGTGTCGTACGCCGTCTTGTTGGCTTGAGGCTGGGGAAAAGCAGTTTATGGGACCGGAGATGGTTCATCAAACTGCTGAAAAGTTGAAAATAATTAGGGAAAGAATGTTAGCAGCTCAAGATCGTCAAAAGAGCTATGCTGACAAGAAGCGAAGACCGATGACTTTTGAGGTTGGAGATTCGGTTTTGCTTAAAGTCTCGCCGTGGAAGGGACTTATAAGATTTGGTAAAAGGGGAAAGTTGAGTCCAAGGTTTATTGGACCGTTTAAAGTCCTTCAGAGGATTGGGAATCAAGCTTACAAGCTCGAATTACCCGAAGAGCTGAATGGAATTCACAACACTTTTCATGTGTGTTATTTGAGGAAGTTCACGGGAGAAGTTCCCGATATAATTCCAATTTCTGAATTGAGAATTGATGAGAACAAAAGGTTGATTGAAGAACCAGAGGCAATTGTTGACCGAAAGACTAAGAAGTTGCGACGCAAAATGGTTGGGTTAGTGCTTGTCCGATGGAAACACACGAATGGGCCGAATCTCACCTGGGAGACGGAGAGTGACATGTTGAGTCGCTATCCGCATTTGTTTGTTGATGTGTGATTCCGGGGACGGAATCATTCTAAGGTGGAGAGAATTGTAACGCCTGTGTTTCCGAGCTTGCCACTTTTAGCAATGTAATAGTCTAGGTTAACCTTTGTAACCCGTTTTGAAATAATAATAATGTATTATTTGAGTATTATGTGTTTTGTGCTTAATTGCTTAATTATGTGGTTTGATTAATTAAGAATAAAAATAAGCGTCGAAATTTAAGTTTAAAATAAACTTGATATCATTGGATAAAGTTGTAGTGGTCGAAACAAGGATTCCGAAGATATAAAGAATGCCGAAATCCGAGTCATAACGAAGAAGTTATGACCTGTCGAAGTTTTACGGCAAAACCGACACGGCACCAGGAAGCGTAAATAGTGAATTTACGATAGAGCGAGATTTAGACTTGTCAATCTAAACAAAAGTTGTAGAATATGTTAAGATAAGAGCGTCAATAAAAAGAACGCCCAAATCTGACTTCGTATGAGGAAGTTATGATTTTTCTAAGATTCGGCTTAGCAGTGCACGACCCGAAACTCGAATTTTAGTTCGAGCGGTTTTTGGCTTACGCGACCTAAATGAGAGTTGAAGGTCTCATTAGGAACTCAACGGTAAAAATATGGACGAAAACGGAGTTCGTATGAAGGAGTTACGAATTCTTCGCGGTCATTTAACAGTCTAAACGCCTCCTACTGTTAAATTTGAGATCGGTCAAGATTTAGCCGACGGAGTCTAAACGAAAGTTGTAGATCTTGATTTTACCTACGCGTGGATATAAAGAACGTCAAAAACGGAGCTCGTATGCGAGAGTTATGATTTTTCTAAGTTCGAAGGCTAACACGCGATAGGGGTGACGTGGCACCACCCAGAATTTGACACGTGGCACCACCAGAAAGCCGCCACATGGACCAACTCGGCGAGTAGGTGTCCCCTACTCGGCGAGTATGGACCAACTCGGCGAGTAGGTGTCCCCTACTCGGCGAGTACATCAGATATTTTCACTATAAATAGGATGCGAGGGTTCAGGGTTTATTTGCTCATTTCTTCTCATCTTTGTGCCGAAGCTCTGCATTTTTACCCCCGAAGCCACCCGAAGCCCCGGTATCATACTCTAGCCCCGAGGCAAGTCCCGAGATCCTGAAGATCCCGAGAAGTGCGGTTCCCGAGTCGAAGCTCTGCCCGCGAGAAGTTCGATTTTTGTGAAGATCTTCCAGATCTGCTGTGGATTACTACTTCTATAAGCCGTAGTGCTGTCCGATCATCTTCTGATCAAGTGAGTGTGTAGTTATTTTCTTTCTAATACAATAATACGAAGTATTTTATATAAAAATACATGTTATGTGTATATATTTGGTTGTGTTATGTGTGAATGTGTATTCACTCTCTTCTATCTTATAGATCTGCTTATTTCTTTATGAGATATGTGTTATGTGTGTGTGTGCCTCATCTGTTTTGTGATATATGTGTTGATTAAAGCATGTTATACAGGTTTTCTTTAAACTATGTATACAAATGTATATTTTTATCTACTAATATGTTGGGTAGAACATGGGTAGACAGTTGGTGTGTAATAAACAGATGAGAGGCCTCGTTGTTGTTTGATTGAGTCATCTAGCGGAGTTTAGATGACGACCACTGGCTATTCTAGACAGTCTTGTGGAAACATTAGCAGGTTCGCCACCTGTAGGTGTTAATGAACTTGGGTGTTCATTCGCTGTACTCCATCCCCCTCATGGTTGCCTTATTTGACTTATATTGTTGAGGTACCCCCGAAGCATGTGTTGTCGCCCCGATGAAATATTCTTAGACTAGGTCCCTTATGTTAGTTGTTTTAGGGACATTAAAGTGAGAATAACAGGAATGGGTAATTGGGTTATTGTTGGTTGGTGAAAATTAAATATGATATTTATTGTGGGTTGAAAACCCTATATGCTCACCAGGCTCCCAAGCCTGACCCACTCAGTTTTAAATTGTATTACAGGTAGTGGCGGAAGGGCATGAGATGGATGAACCATCAAGTTGTTTTGTTTACAAGTCTGCATATGTTTATATTTGTTATATTACTTGTAATGTATTCGTTTATGCTTATTGGTCTATATCGGAACATGACACCCCGAGTTTTGATTATAATGAAAATACATTTCTTTTATGAAATGCTTCGGTAAACAATGTTTTATCATGTTTTGTTTTTGGGAACAAATTCCGCAACTCTTTCAAATCAAAAGGATTTACTCTGAAAATATTTAAAAGCATAAATGAAAATCGGTCTTTTCTGGCCGAGATTTTGGGGATGTCACAGCCAGTAAAGCTTTTTGAGATCCAGATACATCTTATCTGAACCAGGGTGAACGAAGTATCAGTGTTGTGCGCTTCCTTCAAGACCAAGTCTCTAAAACCTCTGTGGCACGGAGTCCAGATTCGTTCCATAAGATAATAGGCTCCGTCACCCTTTACCTCCAAGTTCTTATCCATTCCATGCAGGGATTCTCCCGTCATATTCTCAGGCTTTAAGGCTTCGAGTTGAGCCTCCTTAATCTGTGCGGATAGATGCGAATGGATAGTCATTGTTAGCGACTTGACTTTTCGACCAGAATACTCTTTTCTACTCAGGGCGTCTACTACTACTTTGTCTTTTCCTGGGTGATAACGAATCTCACAGTCGTAATCGTTGAGCAGTTCGACCTATCGACGTTGTCTCATGTTGAGCTCTTTCTGGTTCAATATGTGCTGGAGGCTTTTATGATCAGTGTATACTATGCTCTTCATTCCATACAAGTAATGTCTCCAGATTTTTAGAGCGAAGACGACTGCTCCTAACTCGAGGTCGTGAGTGGTGTAGTTTACCTCATGTGTCTTTAGCTTCCTGGAGGCATAGGCGATGACCTTACCTCGTTGCATCAAGACACAACCAAGCCCTTGATTAGATGCATCGCAGTATACCACAAAATCTTCTGTCCCTTCGGGAAGGGATAATACTGGTGCGGTGCATAGGGCTCGCTTCAGGGTCTGGAATGCCTTCTCCTGTTTCTCTTCCCAGTCAAATGTTACGCCTTTCTATGTCAACATGGTGAGAGGTTTCGCAATCCGAGAGAAGTTTTGAATGAATCTGCGGTAGTAGCCAGCGAGGCCTAGAAATTGACGAATTTCTGTAGGCGTCTTCGGTGCTGACCAGTTCTCGATAGCTTTAATCTTGGAGGGATCCATGTGGATTCCTTCTTCACTAACCATGTGTCCTAAGAATTCAACTCTTCGGATCCAAAATTCGCACTTAGAGAACTTCGCATATAACTTCTCTGATCGCAGGGTTTCTAGGACTCGTCGTAGATGATCCCTGTGTTCTTCCTCGCTCCGAGAGTAGACGAGTATATCATCAATAAAGACGATGACGAACTTATCTAAGTATGGACGACACACCCTATTCATCAAGTCCATGAACACTGCAGGTGCGTTGGTCAGCCCAAAGGACATCACCACGAACTCATAGTGTCCGTAACAGGTTCGGAAGGCTGTCTTCGGAACATCCTCCTCAAGCACCCGTAACTGGTGGTACCCGGACCTAAGATCAATCTTGGTAAAGTAACTCGCTCCTTGAAGTTGGTCGAATAGGTCGTCGATACGAGGGAGAGGGTAGCGATTTTTGACCGTGAGTTTGTTGAGTTCCCTATAATCGATGCACATACGGAACGATCTGTCCTTCTTCATCACGAACAAGACTGGAGCTCCCCAGGGTGAGAAGCTCGGTCTTATAAAGCCCTTGCTGAGCAACTCGTTAAGTTGACCGGATAGTTCTTGCATCTCGGCAAGCGCTAAACGGTAGGGCGACTTAGCTACGGGGGTAGCTCCTGGGATTAGGTCGATTCTGAACTCAACTTGACGCTTGGGAGGTAAACCTGGAAGGTCCTCTGGGAAGACGTCATGGAAATCGCACACAACCGGGATGTCTTTTGGATCTCTCGCTTTCTGGCTTGTGTCAACGACGTGTGCAAGGAAGGCGCGATATTCTTTACACAAGTATTTTTGGGCCTGAATACTGGAGATGATACGAAGGCTCGTACCGGGTTTGTCTCCATAGATCAATAAAGTTTCGTGATTCGGTGGATTTAGGCGAATGGCTTTGTCGAAGCATAAAATATCGGCGCGATGAAGAATCAACCAGTCCATGCCAAAAATGACATCGAAACTCTTGATTGAGACTGGTATGAGGTCGGTTGGGAATGAGTGATCGTCTGACGTGAGGGTACAACCTATGTAGATTTCGTTAGAACTTTCGGTCTTCCCGTTAGCCATTTCTACGACGAATGTTTCTTTTAGTGGTTGCGGGGATTGTTTAAGTAAGTGTTTAAATTTTTGGTTTATGAAGCTTCTTTCTGCACCACTATCGAATAAAACACAGGCATATGAGTTGTTGAGAAGAAACGTACCCGTGACTACTGCGGGATCCGCCACTGCTTCGTTGTGACCAATAGCGAGTAGTCTTCCGGTTCCTCCCGCATTCCCAGCCTTCGGAAAGTTTTTCTTGAAGTGGCCAGCTTCACCGCAACCGTAACAAGTCTGGGTCACTCCCGAACTGGGAACTTGCGAGATGGGTTTGGGTGGGGCTCTGCAAAACCGGACAGTATGGCCCTTCTAGCCGCAGTTGGTACAGTGCAATTCACGGCAGGGGCCGTTGTGGTGGAAGGGGCATTTGGGACACTTGGGCAGGTTCCCAATATAAGCTTTTGTTGGTGCAGGAGTAGCAGGAGTAGTGGCAGCATGGACAGCCACGATCTGTTGGTTTTTGGAAGAAGATTGAGTTCTTTTGTCCTTCTTCCGATCCCCACGTTTCCTCTTGTTGTCGGATGAATTAGGTGGTGCAGTGGCAGTTGTAGTTGTTGTTGCTGGAGTGGAAGAAACCTCATGATTGATTAAACTCTGGGCCAATTCCTTGGCGCTGTCGAAAGTTGTAGGGCGTGAGGCTAGAACGTTTCCTCGATACGGAGGCATTAAACCCCAAATGTATCGTTCAATCTTCTTGCTTTCAAAAGGGATCATATTGGGACACATAGCCGCCAAGTCGCAGAACCTGGCTGTGTAAGCTGTTATGTCGGTCCCTTTCATCTTGAGGTTCCAGAGTTCCTCCTCAAGTTTCTGAATTTCGCCCCTAGGGCAGTCCTCTCCTCTCATGAGGTCCTTCAGTGTGTCCCAGCCCATGGCGTTGGCTATTACCAGAGAGAGTGCACTGACATGGCCGTTCCACCATGCCAGGGCCCTGTTAGTGAGGGTGGCAGTAGCGAACTTTATTTTGCTCTCTTCTGGGCATGAGCACATTTCAAAGACAGCCTCAGTTCTTTAGAACCACTGAGACAATGCTAGGATTCCTCCGGTCCCATCGAAGAAAGTGGGTTTGCAGTTCATGAAGTCCTTATAAGTACATCCCTGCACTCTTTGATGGACTTCACCAAATCTAGAGTTGCCACCGCTCGCATCACCAGAGTTCATTTGAGCCATGGCTGCGGTCACAGCCGTTTGAAACAGCACTGGATCGAACTGCGGAAGAGGAGGTGGGGGTGGGGTTTGAGTTGCTGGCCTGCCTCTGTTTGGACGCTTGCGTGGAGGCATCTTTCACTAGAAATTCATAGGAATGATAGCAATAGTAAGAGTCTATTGCTAATATGAATAGAGTGTTTTATGGACTAATTCAACATAATCCAAGGATCAGAAAGAGTGTCATAGCAATAGAGTAGTTAACTGCCAATTTACTGGTATTAATGATGTAATACAAGTTCGTGAAAAGTGACCTAACAGTAGGTCTTACATCAAACCATAAGGAAAATGTTGGCAGTCTAGAGGCCTAATTAGAGTATTTTCAAAGCTAGGAATGTTTACAGACAAGTGCTCTACAGAGCACAAAAAGGAAAGACTGGTCCTTATACAAAAGATTGAGGTAATTAGACATCTTCTACGGGTGACGGGTACTCGCTGGGTGAACCCTTAGATCAGCTAATTGACGCATAACCTTCTGAAGACGTCGTTTATGAGCCCTTTGACGTGCTCGGAGTTCCCTAACTTCGGCTCGGGATGCAACTAGTTGTTGCTGCAGAACCTCGTTGGTCCTCCTTGTCCTATCCATAGCTTCTTCAAGTTGGCGGATGCGAACAGTGTTGAGATCCGAGTTGGCATCCACTTCTACAACTCGGCCTATGGCTGCCTGACTCTGCTCGACATTCCTGGCGATCTTTCGGACCATGATGGGCAGAACTCGGTCCGCTGATCCTCCCTCGCTTATGTTGTAGAAGCTTCGGTCTCCATTGTAAGGTAAAGGCTGGCCCCGCTCCTCGCTCCATCGGTTCAAGGATATGGCCCACATAGGAGTGGGACCCTGAAATGTCGGACGGGGGTTGGGGTTTGGAGCTTCAGGGGGTAGGCTGTTAACTTCTGGCTTGGAGCTGGATCTATCCAAGAAGCCTTCAGCATGATGATCGTCCAAAGGGATCGGGTGATCATCGTCTGACTCCTCATCAAGCCATCCTCCATTGCCCTGGTTTGGATAGTACGGATCGTCGGGATGGTGGAAGCCAGCCATGCTATCTACGCGAGAAAGGGGGAAGGAAAGTTAATAGACGTACTAATCTAGGATACTTATAAGATGAATCGTTATTAGCCGACCCAATACTTGCGTAGTGCATACCAATTACATGTAACCGAAGCAAGATAGTCCTTCGAATAAGCAACCCTAACTTCAAATCTCCAATCAAACAAGAACAGGAAATGAAGCAAAGGCCACAGATTCTGAGTCTATAGCGCCCTAGTCACATGTAATCGTGGTGTATCCACTAGCAACTATTGTCCTACTAGTAACGACCCTTTTAGTTCTCACATATGTATATTTTAGAGGCACAGAATACTCCTATAGTATTCTTATTCTAACATTATTGTGGTAGTGTTGGTAAGTTTTAGACTTGTTGCAACACCACAATCAATCTTAGGAACATGTTAGTCACTCCTAGGAAAATGTAGTTGATCAGGCTACATCCCCACAGATGTGACCATATGTCTCTAAGCCCAATTGTGTTGTCCAACAATCTTAATACTTTTGTTCTGTTCTAGTGCGACACTGACTTCTGTATTTTATAGAGATGTATATATATATATATATATATATATATATATATATATATATATATATATATATATATATATATACTTAGTTAAATATTTTAGTACTTAAAAGTATATTTTCTTGGTCAGAGTGTTTTAGTCCCGAAGTGTTATTAGTTCGTATATCTTTTATAGGTTGATATACTTGATTCACTATAAACAATGCTCTGATACCAATATGTCGCATCCCAAAACTGATAACGGCGGAATACGTTTCGGGGTGGAGGACGTCATGTACAGTATCATCATAATTGCATAATAGTAAAAACAAGAAACAACAACCATTTCATTTACATAGTGAGTTTAAATACAAGCGTGTTCTGTAAAGTTTCAATAGAAACCAAAATATATCAAAAATAAGAGATGGGTCTTGTATGCTCCATCTTCTCCAAAATATTGCACCTGTACCTGTCTATCTTTGACCTGAGGGTACAAGTTATTTTGAAAACGAGTATCAGCATAAAGCTGGTGAGTTCACAAGAATTTAGTGTGGTTGATGTATAAAATGTTTTAAAACTTATAGTGTGAAAAGTTGTAATTTATGTTTATAAGTAGTAGAAAACCCTAGAAAATCCTATATTTTCTAGAAAGTACATTGTAAGTGAAATCCTTTAAGTTGTGTGTAAGTTTTATCCTTGAAAACCTTTAGATGTAAAAGTATAGTAGTAAATCTCCAGTATGTAGTGTGGATAAGGAAAAGTTATGTATGTTGTCAGTAGTAGTGGTGCAAACTTCCATTAGTAATAGATACTTACTTACTTCGGGATGTTAGCTTAGACTTTAGTCTTAGTGTATTAATGTGGATATAAGTGTATTCCTTTATGTGACCAATAGTGTGAGAAATAGAGAGTCCGATGACCTTCCCGGTCATACGTAGTGTAGTGAAGTAGTGCCACCCCTGAGCCTGGTCGGCTCGGACTGTAGTTAACAGTCGGGATATAATAGTGTCTGCCCCGTATAGATCTATACATGTAGTGTCGCCTTCCTTCCAGAAAGCCCTGGTCACAGGATGGGTCTTGTATGCTCCATCTTCTCCAAAATGTTGCACCTGTACCTGTCTATCTTTGACCTAAGGGTACAAGTTATTTTGAAAACGAGTATCAGCATAAAGCTGGTGAGTTCACAAGAATTTAGTGTGGTTGATGTATAAAATGTTTTAAAACTTATAGTGTGAAAAGCTATAATTTATGTTTATAAGTAGTAGAAAACCCTAGAAAATCCTATATTTTCCAGAAAGTACATTGTAAGTGAAATCCTTTAAGCTGCGTGTAAGTTTTATCCTTGAAAACCTTTAGATGTAAAAGTATAGTAGTAAATCTCCAGTATGTAGTGTGGATAAGGAAAAGTTATGTATGTTGTCAGTAGTAGTGGTGCAAACTTCCATTAGTAATAGATACTTACTTACTTCGGGATGTTAGCTTAGAATTTAGTCTTAGTGTATTAATGTGGATATAAGTGTATTCCTTTATGTGACCAATAGTGTGAGAAATAGAGAGTCCGATGACCTTCCCGGTCATACGTAGTGTAGTGAAGTAGTGCCACCCCTGAGCCTGGTCGGCTCGGACTGTAGTTAACAGTCGGGATATAATAGTGTCTGCCCCGTATAGATCTATAAATGTAGTGTCGCCTTCCTTCCGGAAAGCCCTGGTCACAGGATGTAAGCACGGTAGAGTGTCTCATAGAGGGATAGTGTGTTATACTCTGGATTTGTGTTTTCTCTTGTATTATTGAGTAGTAGTAGTCTTTTGTATAGTTCATATAGTGTTCTCTTATACATGTATCATCTTGTAATAATAATAGTTATAGCGTGTATAGTAGTAGGAGTAACGAGTAGTAGTAGTATCCTTAACTATACATATTATAGTTAACTTAGTGTGTATGGTTCTCGGCATTTGTATAACAAAGGTATTGAATATGATGAAGACTTTTATATCTAACACCAATATACATGATATATAACTAAGAAATCAATGACAGGCGGACGGATAACAGGTACCCTAAGACCACATCAAACAAGAACAGGAAATAAGGCGAGCTATCGGTCCTAAGTCCTTCAAGTCTTACTTATATAAATATATTAATGTAGATACATTTTTATAATAAAAGTAACTTAAACACAGTTTGAAAATAATTTAATAACAATTTAACAAAAGAATGGATTTAGATATTGAAAATAGTTTTGTTCTCAAAGCAGTTTTAAAAATGTAGAAATCTTTTATAAAACATAGTGATAAATCACATGTGATTTGTACTATGAATTGTAAATCACATGTGATTGATTTCCATAAATTATACATTTGACTTGTATCCCCCCCCCCCCTAAAACATGTAAAAACAGTTGAAAAAGGTTCATTAAGGGGTATGAACTCACCTGAAATGAGTAAATCGGGTGAATGTGTCGGTTGAGCGTTTGGTGTCAAGTAAGGACTTGTACACCCTTTATGACCCTAGTAACATATGAGATATATGTTTTACAAGTAATTAGTGACTTATACTCTCATTAGAACATTTAGACATCCTAATTTGATTTAACGTCTTATGGTTGAGTGCTAGAAGGTTAATGAGTTGTATGGAAGGAGTGTATGACCTCACCTTGGAGTTTACTCTCCTAAAACCCACCCTAAGTGAGTTTACGGTTGGGAGGCCTCATCCCCCTTGAGTTTACGGCCGTAAACTCATGGGAGGAGTGTTTTTGAATGCTTTCAAGTCTCAAGTGGTTCTAGAACTGGTTCTAAGGGATTTTACAAGGCTATAGGGGTGTTTAGGGGTCCAAGAGTATACTCCCTTGGAGTTTACGGCCCAAAGGCCACTCCTTGGGAGTTTACGGCCGTAAACCCTATGGTTTATGGTAGTAAACTCTCATACACCCCATTCCTTGATTTCTAGGCCTTTGGTTTGATTTCTAACAAATTCTAGTAAAGGTTATAAGGCCTTTTAGGGGTTTAAACTCCCATTTATCATGATTTAGGGGAGTTTACGGCCTAAGCACATGCTTGGGCCGTGAACTCTATTTTACCCTTCAAAAGTATGTGTTTGAGTGTTCCAAGTCCGAAATGGCAAGTCCCTAATTCATATCTTAAGTCTAAGGGTGGTTTGGAAGTGTTTTTGGACCCTTTTTGCATGGTTAGAGGGTGTTTACGGCCTAAGCACATGCTTGGGCCGTAAACCCTATTTTATACCCTAAAAGTTATTGTTTTGAGGTTTAAACATTCCTAGGTAAATTCCTCAGCTAGTGTCTAAGCCCAAAAGAAGGAAAATCGGGACATTTGGCACCATTTTAGGTGTTTACGGCCTAAGGAGGTTCTTAGGCCGTAAACTCCTTTTTGATGGCCATTTTGTGTGATTTTTGAGCTAATGAAACAATAAATGATGTTTAGAACAAGTTAGGGTAGAAGATCTTACGTTTTGGGAGGCGGAAACTTGCGGTTTTGAGTCGAAAACGAGCTAGAGAGAGAGAGTGGATCTTAGAGTGGTAAAAGAGTTCTAGGAAGTATTCCACCTTCTTTATATAGGTCTCGGGTGTTGCACCCGGTATACGGTTACCCGATGCTAAAGCTTAACGGGGTTTAAACTTTTTACCCGGGTTAAATGGTTGAAATAATATAACTTTATTCCATTGAATGGAAATGAAATTTACGAGTTATATTTATCTTGCTATGATAATAATCACATGAAATATAAATAAATAAATAACTATTTATTTATTTGACGACCCCAAATAACGGAACTTTTTATAAAATGACGTATTCCGTTAGCGGATACGGATTAATATAACGAAATAAACTTTGGGTTGTCACAGGTACGTTAATGGTTTTAGTCGGTTATGGTTATGGTTAATGGCTAATATCGGTTAACCAAAATGGTCCAAGATGACATAAAAATAAAAATATTTTTCTATAAAATTGAAAACACAAAGTGTATGTTATAAAAAGTGGATGATTGTGTATATATAATTGTAGTGATAGAATATTACTTATCATATCTAACTCTAAATAATTACCCTTTAAATTTTCAATTCCCAATATAATTACATACCATATATTTAATATTATATTATATTAAATCATCATTAATATTATTGGTTGGGTACGGTTTATAAAGGTTCGGTTTTTTATTGTAACCATAACCGAACCATATATATTTGGTTAATCAAAATTAGAAACTGAGTCATATGTTTTAGTAATGGTTTGGTTATATCAATTAATTTGGTTATGGTTCGGTTTTTCGGTTAATATGCTCACCCCTACTGTTTGGTTGTGAGAAATTGTTTTTATTTTTAAAAAAAATATTTTTCAAAAATAGAGTTGAGTTCTAATTTTCAGTTTTCAATATAAATTTTAGAAAATGCGTTTGGTTGGAACCGGTGGAGTTTTAATTTTTCATCTTAAAATTTTGAAAAACTTTCGAAAACTGTAAAAAAACACTTTTCTAATTAAATACAATTTGGAAAACTGAAAATATTCATTTTCTTAGAAAACTTTGGAAAACTGAACGAACCAAACATGTTTCGAAATTTCCGTTTTTCTTGGAAAAATTTCCTAGAAAACTAGAAATTTTTCCACAACCAAACGCACCCTTAGGGTGCGTTTGGTTTTGGAAAACTATTCTAATTTTCTAAAAAAATGTTTTCAAAAAATAGAATTGAGTTTTCAGTTTCAGTTTTCAATGAAAATTTTAAAAAACGCATTTTGTTGGAAGCGGTGGAATTTTTATTTTCCGTCTTATAAATTTGGAAAACTATAAAACTCGTTTTTCTAATTTACATACAATTTAGAAAACTGAAAATTGTCATTGTCTTAGAAAACTTTGAAAATTGAATGAACCGAACGCGTTTTCAAAATTTCCGTTTTTCTTGGAAAAATTTTCACAACTAAACGCACCCTTGGATTGCGTTTAGTTACGAAAAAACAGTTTTCATTTTCTGTTTTTCATTTTCCCTTTTCAGTTTTTGTTTTTCGTTTTCGATTTTCATTGGAAAATTTAGAAAACACGTTTAGTTAAAACTTAATCATTTTTCATTTTAAGTTTTAGAAAATTAGAAAACATGTTTAGATGTGTATTTTTCTATTGGTTTTCATTTTTAGAAAACGGTAGCGGTGGTAGGGTGGGCGTGAGGACGGTGGCGGTGGTCGGGGGCAGTGGTGGTGTCGATGATGGCGACGGTGGTGGTGGTGGCAGTGGCAGCAGGGTGGCAGCGATGGTGGTGGCGGAGCCAATTGTGGCAGTCGTGATGATGGCGGCGGTGGTGGTGCTGGTGATGAGGTAGAGGTGGTGGTGATGGTGATGGTGATGGTAGGTCGGTGATTGTGGTAGTGGTGTTAGGTGGGTGTGTGTGTGTGTGGGGGGGGGGAGGTGTAGGTGTGGGGTTGGGGTTGGAGTGGGTGTGGGTGTGAGTTTGTGGGTGTGGGTGTGTGTGTGTGTGTGTTTGAGGGGGTGTGGGGTTGGGTATGGGTGTGTGTGTGTTTGCGGGGGTTGGTGTCTTTGTGGGGGTTGGGGTGTGTGTATGTTTGTGGGTGTGTGTGAGAGTGGGTGTGTGTGTGTGTGTGTGTTTGTAGGGGGTTGGTGTGTGTGTGTATGTGTGTGTTTGTGGAGGCGGGGGTGGGCTTGGGAGTGAGTGTAGGTAGATAGGGATGTGTTGGGTTGGGGTATTAAGATGAGGGTAGGTAGAGGTGGATGGGATGAGAGTGGTTGTTTATATTTTAGAAAAAATTTGGAATTAGAAGAACGTAGAAAAGTGGTTTTTAATATTTTTTAGAATTTTCAATTTCTAAATATTTCTAAAATATAAACCCAACAACAAACTTACAGTTTAATCCAACACCCACACCCACCTCTACCCTACCCTACCCCACCCCCACCCACCACTCACATCCCACATCCAAATCCAAATCCAAATCCAAATCCCTGTGTTTTCTAAAATTTTCATTAAAAACTAAAAATAAAAACTCAATTCTATTTTTTGAAAATGTTTTCTAGGAAAATAAAAACTGTTTTCCACACCAAACACACCAATTCCATTTTTTGAAAAGAATAATAATAATAATACTTTTTAGGTAAAAGGTAAAAAACATAATAATTTTTTGGTAATTTGTCATTTATTTGTTGCTAGTGTGCTGGTGAATCCAGAGCCTTTGTTTTCAGATATGAACAAGAATCTCAACTAGTGTAATTAAATATCACAACACTAGTGCCTCATACAAGAACATTATTCTTTTCTGTATTCTTTTCTTGAGCAGATAGATATGACAAAATAACTTCGTTTTTTAGACAATGTGGAATCTTAAAAATGGTTTTTTCTTGTTTAAGACTGCAGCTGAGAACATTATTAAAACGAAGAAAAAAAACTCCTTCATTAACATCTAAACAGAACTTACAAGGGATACCCATTTGCCAGAAAGCTCTTCAAATCTGTTATTTGATAAAAATGGGCTTCTCTGAGCTTTTCATTCTTCTTTTCACTCTACACTCTCTTTTAGCAATGGCATCAAGACAACCTACTGCACCAAAATCATACCTGTTTAGTGAATATATAGGAGCAGAAGATAACAATGTAAAATTTTCAGATGTACCCATCAACCCAAATGTGGAGTTCCATTACATACTTGCATTTGCAATTGATTATACAAATTCATCTTCTCCCTCACCAACAAATGGTGAATTCAAAATCTTTTGGGATACTCATAATCTCAGCCCTTCACAAGTCTCTTCAATCAAGACTCAGCATACAAATGTCAAAGTAGCATTAAGCCTAGGAGGGGACACTGTGAGAGGAAAAACTTGTAATTTTACGGTTTCATCAGTGGATTCATGGGTTTCTAATGCTGTATCTTCACTCACTAAGATCATCCAAGAGTATAATTTGGATGGGATTGACATAGACTATGAGCACTTCGTTTCAGATCAAGTTACATTTGTTGAATGCATTGGGAAGCTTATAACAGCTCTCAAGAACAATGGAGTCATTACATTTGCATCTATAGCTCCATTTGATGATGATGATGAAGTTAAAAAAAAATAAAAATTAAAAATAAATAAATAAATAAATAAAAATAAAAACAACAACATGGCTCTTTGGAAGAATTAAGCCCATGCCATAGACTATGTCAATTTCCAGTTTTATGCATATGACAAGAGGACAACTGTTTCTCAGATTATGAGATACTTTCAGACACAAAGAGATAATTATGAAGGTGGAAATATCTTGGCTAGCATCACAACCGAAGGAAGTAGAGGTTTATTACCAAAAAATGGATTCTTTACAGCTTGTAAATAGGCTTAAAAGTCAAGGGAAACTTGGTGGGGTCTTTGTATGGTCTGCAGATAATTCAACAGCTTCAGGTTTTAAATATGAAAAGCAATCACAGGCTTTACTAGCAACACGCCACAATAATTTTAATGTGTAATCCTTCAGCTTACAATTACATATATGAAATTATTATTTAAATGAATTGGTTATGAGAATGTGTTATGTGGATGTGGATGTACCATTCGACAACTGTGATAACAGTTATTGATTCAGATGGAGACGCTGAAGTTGCAAAAGTCAACTGAATGCAATTCTAATTTCGCCCAAAAGCAATTTGATTTTGGAAACATCGAGATAAGAAATCAGTCGAGTACTTCTATTTTGGTACAATGATTCGAGGCTTACACTAAGTACTAACAACATTTGATTTGATTTGAACAAGCAGTAGAAATCCCTAACCTAAGACCAATACCCACAGACTCTTTTCAGACCTTGAAAACCCTAACCACCGAATCCATACAGAGTTCGGCCTTGTCTCTTGAGCGCGTACACTACATCCATGGCAGTGACAGTTTTCCGGCGTGCGTGCTCTGTGTAGGTAACAGCATCTCTGATGACATTTTCTAGAAAGATCTTAAGAACTCCGCGAGTTTCCTCGTAGATCAAACCGCTGATACGTTTCACACCTCCTCTTCTCGCCAGACGTCGTATCGCCGGTTTTGTGATTCCCTGGATGTTGTCTCGCAGAACCTTACGATGACGCTTCGCACCTCCCTTTCCAAACCCTTTCCTCCCTTTCCACGTCCTGACATCTTCAAATTACTCCGAAATCTGTGACATTTCGCGATCAAATAAAATTAAGAACTTCACAAACCGAAGCGAATGAATGTTGGAGGAACGGAAACTAATCTAACAATGTAATTAAGTTTTAATAGAATTAAAACGAAAAAATGGATAAGGATTCATCAAAAGTTGTTAATTAAGATCTGTACCTGAAACTTTGTTGATTCGAAGAAATGCAAATGGAAGTGGTGATGTCGCCAATTGGGGGGTTTTGTATATATAGTGTGCGAGTTGAGGAGTTGGATCCTGGATGTGCTTCTTACAAGCATTTCTAACCGTTGATGAATAGTAATCTACGACTATGATGATATGAATTTTCACGCGGATCGGTAACGTGACAACGGTGTTTAACTGCGGGAAAAATACGCGGGCCAAGTTTAATTATTTATGCTCTCTAAAATTATAAATAAAAATTAAATAACTTAAAGTCATTTATTTATGAAATCAAGTTGTCATACAAAATAAAACATAATTTTAATTTATAATTTTTAAATAAAAAATATTTTCAACATTTAATTTTTTTTTCAAAAGTTATAAAAAACTTTAAATTTTAGTCATAAATAATAACACAAAATGATAAAAGTTAAATTGGTAAAGAATAAAAGACATAAAATGTTAAAAATAATTATCATTTGCAAAAATAAAAATAAAAATCAAGAGAAGGTAAGATCAGATCGGATCTCGATCCTACAATTTTACGATCATACCCCAAATATGATCTGGATCGTTTTTTATACCTATAATCGTACGATCCTACGATAAGGATTGCGATTTTGACAACCATATATAAAACGTTTGGTGATAACCATGTTGGTTGACATTAAGATTATAAAAATAATAATAATTAATCATGCAAACAAATATATTTTTACATTGTTTGTACATCTAATCATTTAAAGTATCTAACTTGATTAGCGAAGGGTAAAATGGTCTTTTACCTTGGGAGTCAGGGTTAGTGGATTTAAGTCTCGATTATGGTTTATGATCCAATTATTAATTTAGGTTTTTATTTGATTGGTTAATTTGGGGATTCTCCGGTTCAGCAGCACGAGCATCTATTTGACTGTCAGCAGATTGAGATGACTTTGCTCACTATATTATAGGACATTAAGGATTTTGACCCTATTCAAGCAATTCCGACATAACCAAAGTGTTTATTTTTCCAAACTCTATACATCCCACCGAATAAAACCTCAAAATATCACCAAAAATTTCATCGGAAATTTTGAGCCACCACGAGCCGCCGCCGGATTTTTCGTAAAAATCAAGTTGAAAGATTATTTTATAAAACAAGTAATGCATTTTGGCACCCATGAACAACAACAAAGCTTGGGTTCTCGGTAGCAGGTTTCGGGTTCAAGTTCAATTTTTAGGACAAAGACGAGTGAATCGGGTATCTTCTTTCCCTGACTTTCATTACATTGCATTGTTCTAATACGATAATTGCTACCAATTATGCTTTGAAAATTGCTTAGGATCGTTAGTTATTGCCCAGTTTATTTAGAAAAATTGGTTTGAGAATGGTTAAAATTGGTTAATTTACTTGGGAATTTAATTAAAAAGTGTTTAAACTTTGGTTGGGATTTGTTCATTTTGACTAGAAATATTGTCAAAATTTTGTTGGATTTGTCAAATGGAACCGAGTGGTGTTGTTTAAAACAGTTTTGAATTGTCAAAAGTTGGGCGCAATTGTTTATTGGAATTTTTGTGTTTGGTTTAAATATAGTTGTATTATTTTGAGAGTGGTAAGAGATGGATTAGTTTGGTGGATTGTTTTTGATATTGTAGGTATTGAAAATGGGCAAAACTACAACTCGGACACGCTCCCATGGATAATCCGTTGATCCTAATCTGCAAAAAGATGTTGTCGGTACATCGTGCAAAGCAGCCGGTAAACGAAAAAAAAAAGGGAGGAGAAGAGGGAAGCGATCCTTCCCTCATAAAAGCAGAAATCAAAACATATAGGTCAAACCTCCGCGGACGCCCAATCCGGCCCACAAAGTATTACCACAATGAGTCAATGAATAAGCTTGGGGTACACATCGGTGTGGAATCTATGTTTCGTGGTATGTCTTGGGTGATTTTCTTAACCTATGCGATAGGAACTACGAAGAGCCCACGCTAGAATTCATGTCCACTTTCGCCACTAATGATGAATCTGAAATCCTTACATTCCAACTACAGGGTCAAAGTCATCGGCTCACGTACGGGCGACTGAACTTTATCATGGGATTACATCGCACAAACGACATAACTATCCGTTCTCAAGAGTATGCCAGCTTCATGTGTTTCCCCAACGTGGAGTTTTAGTCGCAAATGATCGGTCTCGACACGTTCAACCCGAGCCGCCAGAGGGCCAAGCACATAGTCCATCCTTATTGGCCCATTGCACACTGTATTCTCACCACCAGTATTTTTGGTTGCCTTGAACCCGGTCACATAAATAGATGCGAGCTCTTCTTCCTAGCCTGCATGAGATATCAGGAAAAACTTGATTTCTCCACATTTTCCTCGATAAATGCAAGGCCGTTCGCCAATGTACCACCAGAGAAATCCATATCGGGGGGCTTATTATCATCATAGGTCGAGCCATCAGCCTAGACTTCTGTGCCCCAAATTACTTGCCCGTTGACCACTACCAACCCAATTTTCTACTAGATTGTTTCACTCTTGAGCGGGAGAGATGTTGGTTAGTTAGGGAAATGACTCGTACAACTGGCTTGACGGTGACAAACATTCGGTTTACATCCTCCCTATCTGGGTTAGTGATTTATTCTCACCGACTGACCCCGACACTTGGCTTCCCCCGGATCAGTTGAATCCAGCGGGTGTACTAATCGACTCTAAGGATGAGGAACAGTACGAAGAAGATGATGAAGAAATCTCCGAGGCAGAGGACCATTTTGACCAGCCTCCGGTGCAGTAGCCGATGTATCAGCATGACCACTTCTACGCCCCTCCATAACATTTTGACCAACCTCAGTATCAGCCGCAGCAACAGGGGGACCCGAAATCCCAACATATTCCCCCCCATACATTCTTTGACCAATTCGCCATGATGTTCTCCATCGTTCAACGCATCGACACTCAGACACATGAGAACGCCTGAGCCATTCACGATGTGGCGACTCGAGTTGGTAGACTGGAGCAGTCCTTTCCATCCACTTCCCGCCAGATCCAGGACATGTGGGATTACCACTACCGTTTCGGACACTTTCCGCCGCCCGATCCTCCGATTTAGGTCATTTTTGCTCTTACCTTAAGCATTGAGGACAATGCTTGTTTTAAGCTTGGGGTGGGGTATTTCCTTTTATCTTTTTTTTTCATGCATTTTTTATCTAGGTTGCATAACATTTTAGTTTTAAGTTAATTGGCATTCATTTTTTTGTTTTATAAAATTCCAAAAATATTTTATTTTTTTCTTTTATACTTTTTATTTTTGCATAACATTTATCTTAGGGCATTAGCATTCATGCATTTTTGTTGTCTATTTATTCTCACCCCTTTGGATGCGATGGAACAAATTCATAGTTATTGTATCATTATTGGTCCAGAATCTTGTTGTTATCTCACACATCAAACCAGGACCATTAGGCTGCAGTTTGGGACTTCATACTTGGGATCAACTGTTGGAGCTTAAAGGGGTAAGTGATCATGGCCAAGTAGTTTTCATGAAGAATTATGGATGCAATACTAACAACTGTAGGACATACTATAGCGATTGATGTTTTTAGCCTTGCGGTCCATACCGCTGAGAGGATCACACTTGATCATGTTTGAACCGTTAAGATGAAGCATTAGTGCTTGTCCCCGAATAGAATCCATATTTGGTCTCTTTACATCACCATTTTTTTTGCGGTTTACTTATGATTTTAGAGAGTCTTTTAACCCTCTTTTGGTCGTTTTCAATATATTTGGAAAATCACAAGTTTGAAAATGAGTCTACATCTTTATGCTCCACACATGGTCATTTTCGTAATTTAGACCATCCGGATTATTATTATTATCTTTCAGTTCCACTTACATACTGTTGGGAACCAAATTTCGAGTAAAAAAAATTCTTGATAAAATTTTTGATATGTTAGTGCACTACCTTCAAGTATGTGTATTTAAAAAAACGAGAAACTCAATCAAATTCCAAGCGGCGTTTATCCTAGATGGGTGACCGGTTCAATTATTGAACAATTTTTCCTATATTTTGGTCACCCGGCGTTTGATATTCATTTATATAGGTATGTTTTATTGTATTTAGATCGAGTTGTTTTCACAAATTGGTGATGTTAGGGAGGCTGTCAAGTTGGATTCTACGGGAGTTTTGGGCCAACAATTAGTGAATTGATTCCTACAACGGTGCCCAAGCGATGAAACCCAATCACACATGAGAATAGCCGATAAACGTGAGATCACGCAACTTTCATGATAAGAGTGTACACTAAAATAAGAGCAACACAAGAGCCCGTCGATTTGCTTTCCCCCTACTACATATGTTCTTCATTGTATGCATGTTCCATTAAGGTTGTGACTAACCATCCCTCCTTACTCACCTAGACGAGTTGTCCTGGTTGTGGTTTATGATTCTATTGTCATCGGATGAAAAAGTCATGAGATAATAGCAAGATTAATTATGACCATGTTGACTAACTGTTATCAGGTTCTACGGTTTTATCCATTCTTTTTATTTTTCTTAGGATTGAAACGTCCCAAAAATATGACCGAAAAATTTCGTTTCCAAATCATTACTTAAAGTCATAAACCATCCAAAGTCATAAGTAAAATCGCAAATCATGTATCATAAAATATCATAGCATCTGTATCAAAACAAAATCTCATAACAAACATCAGAGTAACTTCTAGGCTGAAGATTGGGGTGTGTGTCATGTGATCATCCCGGGCCCTTCCCTTTGCTAGTGGAAGTACCTGAAACAAAAACTGAAACCATAAGCACAAATATTAGTGAGTTTCCCCCAAACTACCACATTCCATACACATATAACATACAACTAAAAGATACGGGCCCCACCCACACTCAGCTACGTCGAGATACGAGCCCCGCCCACACTCGACTACTATGAGATACAGGCCTCGCCCACACTCAACTGTTGCAAGATACAGACACCGCCCACACTTCGCTACTAAACAAACATATAAGTATCACACAAACAACAAGTATAACTAAATCTATTAGTCGGGCATATATCCGTGAACAATCTAAACTGTAAGATACGGCCCCCGCCCACACTCGGCTACTATGAGATACGGGCCTCGCCCACACTCAGCTACTAACATATCATACTACGGGCCGACCTTGGTGCCTTAGACCCATTCCTACTGGAGGGAAACTCACCTCGTACGACTGACTACTGGAAACACGAGTGAAGAATCCTTGTCTGCTGCTCTGGCGACTCTCCGACTATCAATTCTGTGACAACCCGAAATTTCCATCTTGTACAACCATTCAATTCAATCAAAGTCAGACTCGATTCGGCTATCTATTAACATTGTCTGAAGTCTGATTGAGAGTTCTAAGCCTAATACCTTCAAGGTTAGGGTTTAGAAATGTGCTCCTTAAGTTCATCACTTTTCAAAAGGGCTAAACACTCCTTCATGAGGAGTGTACAGCCGTACACTTGGGTGTGTGACCGTACACCCCCCTTATGGTCGTACACTCTAACATATATATGTGGGACTTAGCCATTTTCAATCACTTTTCACTCCTTCAAGCCAAGAAATCGATTCTCTCTCAATTATCATCGGATTTTTCACCTAGATCTTCAAAATGTAAGTGTTACTCCCCTTGATTTGTTGATCCATTACACTATCTAGTGAATATCCATGATTTCATCCATGAAATTACTTCTTTTAGTTAGATCTTCAAGAAACACCAAGAATACCAAGAACACCAAGAACACACATTAGTTCTTGGACCTTAAACACCCCTAAAGGCTTATAATTCGTAAGTATCTCTTCCATCTTATTGTAAGGCATGAGAATCACTCCTTTCCTAGCCTTAAATCATCATATTATGCATGAACTCAAAGTGTGTATGGCCGTACACCCTTCATATGGTCATACACCCCGTGTTTAGTGCATATTTGGCCTCAAACTCGTGATATACTCCAAAACAAGGTCAAGAACACTTAGGGGAGGCTAGATATAGCCTTAAACCACCCTTTTTGTCATGTTATTCAAGGAGTGTACGGCCGTACACTCCATGGCCGCACACCCTTAGTCGTACATACATTAGTGTGGCCTTAAAACCCATTTTATGAGATCCTTGGTGCTTCTAACACTTCAATCTATGTGTTTCCTAGTTCCTATAGTGGTTTTCTTGCATGATTAGTTGTATAAACACTAATCATATCCATATATGTATCATTATATGCTTATTAGGATCCGTTTGTGCTCAAGGTTTCACTTGACACTTAGCATCCAATATCGATCTTACATTAGCATCACTCACTATAAATGAGTTCATACCCCCTTAACTTATCTTTTAATGATCTTAAATGCTTTTTGGGGGGAGAATACAAGTAGAGTTATTATAGTTATTATATCAATCACATGTGATTAATAACTATCAAACAAGTGGATTTTCTTATAATTCAACTGTTTTATCAAACAACTCTTCAAAACAATTTATAAACTGACATCAAGTCATCTATTGCCATTCAAATGGTTAAAACTCTTTTATATGTTAAACTTTTATTAAACTCTTTTAAACTTCTATATTGTTAAAATCATGTCTATATGGATGTAGTTATATAAGTAAGATTGAAAGGACCTCGGACTAATAACGCACTTTATTTCATGTTCCTTGTTTGGTTATGGACTTAGGGTATCTGGTTATTTGTCCGAGTGTCGTTTGAATCTTAGTTATATATTATGTATATATGTATAGATATAAAAGTTCTTCCATCAGTTAAGCACCTTTGGGTAGCAAAGGTGTACAAACATACTTAGTCATTCAAACAACATTACTAGTAAACTATAACAGGTATAGTTTAGGGATTTACTACTCACTACTTCTAGTACAAGGAAACATACAAGAGTCAGTTCATTCATGATTCAATACAGACTTACTATCATGAGAAATAGAAAGAACATACTATGATGAGAAACAAAGAGAACATACTATACACTAGAACAAAGAGAACATACAATACACTAGAACATACTATACAAACACTAGAATATTATAACATAAATGTGAGCCATTACTTCATGGCATGGAAATCTACTGTTGTGTCACGTTTTGTAACCAGAGTCTCCTGGAGGGATAGCGTGAATTTGTGTATAGATCTATAAGGGATTGACCGTCCTACACCTTGTTGCTAGCTATAGTGGGACCTACAGGTCTACGGGTGACGAATGTCATACCATTTTGACGTCTTCGAGCGTCGTGTTTTACTAGTCGATCAAGTATGGTTACAATAATATCACATTTTACCTTAATTAACAAACTGGTTTAAGGTAGTTAGTATGTTGGTAGTCACTTATATACAATACTACAATACATCGTTATTTTCCCATTTTTTTCACATTGTGATCTTCTCACATAAACGGAAATGTAAACTATATTTTGGTAAAGATAGTCATACTTGGGAAAGATACACACTTTTACAAACAAACAACACACAGAACATTCGGGCCTTGGTAGAAGGCTACATTTAGTAGAAAATATAGGATTTTGTAAGAGGTACAGACATTTATTACAAAAACTTACACACATTTACATCAAACATTTTCTTACAAACAATGACACTAAAATACTTATGAACTCACCAGCTTTAATGCTGATCTACTCTTTCAAAATAACTTGTATTCTCAGGTCACCAGTAGACAGGTACCGATGACCAGGTTTTAAGAAAACGGAGCTTTCAAGACTTGTCTTTATTTTGATTATTCATTTTTGGTGTCTTATAAACTATACACAGAACACACTTGTATTAAAATTATATTATTAATGTAATGGATGATGTTGTTGCTTGTTTACTATTATGCATTGTTGTGATACTATACATGACGTCCTCCACCCCAGAATGTTTCCGTCGTTCATGTTTTGGGGTGTGACAAATTCCATAACAACAATTAATCAACATCTGATATTCCTTCTTATGGTAAAACGACCATTTTACCCCCTAGTCAAAGTCAACGTCCTGTTCAAAGTCAACCTTCCAGGTTGACCTAACTCGCCGAGTCAGCCTATTGACTCGCCGAGTTCTAGAACTCAGAAACCCTAAACTTCGTGACTCGACTCGCCAAGTCACCCAATGACTCGTTGATTTCCCAAACTAACCATCGTCGCGACTAAACGAACTGACTCGTCGAGTCGTCCTCAAACTCGTTGAGTCCTAACATAATCGTAAAAAGGGACAAAATCATACTACTCGCCGAGTTCCTTAATCAACTCGTCGAGTCCTATGAACATCATCAGGGTTTCTTCATCGGACTCGCCGAGTTCCCTTATGAACTTGTCGAGTCCCTTGTATATCTAACCTAGATAATTGGTTTCACACTTCTAAAACTCCAAATTACATATCTATATCATTTCCAATGCCCTTTTCTATAAAGTTGGAGACTTGATGGCTTTGCACACCTCAAATGGACCCAAACTCGAGTTATAGCAATCTACTTGCATAAATATGACCATGGCTTGGATGAAAATGGATTCAGGCCTCCTTTTATGACACTAGAGGCTAAATAATATAGGAAGAAGGGGTTACTTTGCATACAACCCATACAAACTAACTCATCCTTCTAAAAAGGGTCAAAAGACCCAAAAACTCAACATACAAAGAGATCTAAGCTATAGCTCACCAAGCTAAGAGCTTTTTACCTCATAAAGCTGCCAAAGATGAGTGTGTTCCATGATCTTGTTCTCTTTCCCCAATATTATTAGCTCCAAGCTCTTGCAACTACCTTCAATGGCACCAAAATACACTCAAAAACTCAAGGAAGAGGCTCGCTAACGATCTAGGTTTTCTGGGGGACAGGGAAGCTGATAAGGGAGGCCCAAAGGGGGTTTAAGATGTTTAAATAGGGTGTAAAACCCCGAAAATAGAGTTTCCCTATGGCATACCTACTCCTCGAGTCCATGATTGGACTCGCCGGGTAGACTCTTTAAATCTCGTGTCCTTTCTGCCATCTACTCAACAAGTTAGGGCTACCAACTCGTCGAGTAGCTCAACTAATTACCTGAATAATTTAAATAGTTGTGTACCAGGAACTGGGCGTTACAATTCTCCCCCACTTGTCTTAGAATTCGTCATCGAAGTCAGCTACATCTGAAACAACTCTGGGTAGTGCTCCCTCATTTCCTCCTTGGGCTCCCACGTCCACTCCGAACCCTTGCGGTGCTGCCACTGCACCTTCACTAGCTCGACCTTTTTGTTCCTCAACTCCTTAGTCTTGCGAGCCAGAATCGCCACCGGTCTCTCTATGTAATTCAGGATGTCATCAACCTAAATATCCTCTAAGGTTACCACTGTTGAATCATCCACCAAGCACATCCGCAACTAGGAAATGTGGAAAGTGTTGTGGATTTAGCTGAGCTCTGCTGGAAGATCTAACTGGTAAGCAACCTGGCCCACCCGGGCCAAAACCCTAAACAGACCAATGAACCTAAGGCGCAGCTTGACCCGTTTCCGAAACGTGATAAACCCTTCCAGGGTGACACTTTCAGGAGGACCATATCACCCACCTGAAACTCCAATTCCGAACGCCGCTTGTCGTCATAACCCTTCTACTGACAATGAGTAGTCTGGAGCCTTCTCCGGACTTGTTGAATCCGCTCTGTGGTCTTGAGTACTACCTCCGTACTCCCCATGAACCTCTGACCGACCTCACCCCAACAGATACGGGTCCTGCACTTCCTCCCACAAAGCATCTTGAAGGGAGGCCGGTCTATACTGGAGTGGTAGCTGTTGTTATTCGAAAATTCCGCTAACAGAAGCTACGTATCCCAACTGCCACTGAAATCTAGCAAGCATGCACGAAGCATGTCTTCGAGAGTCCGAATCGTCCTCTCGCTCTGACCGTCCGTCTGAGGGTGGAAAGCGATGCTGAAATGGAGACGAGTACCCATCTCGTTGTGAAACCGCTTCCAAAACCTGTAAGTAAAACGGGCATCTCGATGTGACACCACCGAGACAAGCACTCCATGACGTGCCACTATCTGTCGCACATAAATCTCGGCCAGCTTCTTGGCCGAGATGCTCTCCTGGATCGGTATGAAATTAGCGTTCTTGGTCAACCGATCCACAATGACCCATATCGAATCGACCCGATGTGCAGTCCTGGGAATCTTAGTAATGAAATCCATAGTGGTATCCTCTCATTTCCACACGGGATTGTCTAACGTCTGCATCTTTCCATGAGGCCTCTGGTGCTCCGCCTTGACCTTCCTGCAAGTCAGGCATCTCTCCACGTACCAAGCTACATCCCGCTTCATGCAGGGCCACCAGTAATCTGGTTGAAGATCTCTGTACATCTTCGTCGCCCATGGATGGATGGAGAACCGGGACTTGTGGGCCTCATCCATTAATACATGTCGTACTCCACCTCAGTACGGTACCCAGACCCTCCCATGCAGGGTCAACAACCCTCAGCTATCGTAATCAAATGAAGCTACTCGGCCCACAATCCTCTCGCACATCTGGCGCTCCTCCTTCAGTCCCTCAACTTGCGCCTCCCTAATCTACTCCAGCAGTGGAGTAATCACTTTCATCCTCAAACAGATATCTCAGATTGGAGCCGCCACCGCCATGCGGCTCAGGGCATCAGCCACTACATTGGCCTTTCCCGGGTGATAAAGGATCTCACAATCGTAATCTTTCACCACGTCTAACCACTGACGCTGCCTTATATTTAGATTCGGCTAATCCATGAGGTACCTTAAACTCTTATGGTCCATGTAAATGGTACACCGGACCCCGTAAAGGTAATGCCGCCAAATCTTAAGGGCGAACACCACAGCCCCCAGCTCCAAATCATGCGTAAGATAATTAGCCTCATGAGGCTTCAGCTGCCTCGAAGCGTAAGCTATCACATGACCTCGCTGCATCAATACTGCTCCCATACTTGTGATCGAAGTGTCACAGTAAACTACGAATTCATCTACTCCCTCTGGCAGGGTGAGAATCGGAGCCTCATACAATCATTGTCAGAGCGTCTCAAAGGTTGTCTGCTGCTTAGAACCCCAACGAAAAACCACCGACTTCTTGGTCAGTCAGGTCAACGGAACTGCTATCTTGGAGAAGTCCTGGATAAATCTCCGGTAATACCCTGCCAGACCCAGGAAAATCTGAATCTCAAGTGGAGACCTTGGAATCTCCCACTGCATCACGACCTCTACCTTAGCCGAGTCTACCAAAATACCTTTATGGTTGACAAGGTGCCCAAGAAATTGCACCTCGCGCAACTAGAACTCACACTTGGAGAACTTCGCGAAAAGTCTCTCCCTCCTCAGTGTCTCTAGCACCTCTCTCAGGTGCTCCTCATGTTGCTCCCGAGTCTTGGAGTAAACCAAGATGTCGTCAATGAATACGATCACAGACCGATCCAGCATCGGTCTGCACACACGGTTAATGAGGTCCATGAACACGACTGGAGCATTGGTGAGCCCAAACGGCATCACCACAAACTCATAATGACCATAGCGGGTCCTAAAAGCTGTCTTCTGCACGTCATCATCTCTAACCCACATTTGTTGATATCCGGACTGTAGATCAATCTTGGAGAATCAAGATGCTCCCTGAAGTTGGTCGAACAAATCATCTATCATCGGGAGTGGGTAATGGTTCTTCACCGTTACCTTGTTCAGCTCCCGGTAATCTATGCACATACGGTGCGACCCATCCTTCTTTACAAAAAGGATAAGGGCTCCCCATGGTGAACTGCTCGGCCTGATAAAATCCTTTTCTAGCAGCTCCTGCAGTTGCGTAGACAACTCCTGCTTCTCGGGAGGAGCCAGCTGATATGGTGCCTTGGCTATCGTAGTCGCACCAGGGACCAGGTCAATCCGGAACTCAACCTGTCTCTCCGTAGGTATCCCAGGAAAATCCTTCGGGAATACGTTCGGGTAGTCTCGCACCACTTGTACATCATCAACTGTTGCATTACTCTTATCCCGGCTATCCATGACATAGGCAACGTATCCAGCGTAACCCTGCTAAAAGTAGCGCCTCGCTCTCGCCACTGAACACAGAATCGGTCCACGTTGTGGTCTCTCGCCCTGTATCACTAACTCTCCCCCACTAGGAGTACGAACCATCACTAGCTGCTATTCGCAGTCGATCACTGCCCCGTTGGGACTCAACCAATCCATACCCACTATAACCTTATTCCCTCGCAGGGGAATATGATCCAATTCCATTGAAAACTACTCATCAAATAACCATAACGTACATCCTCTATGAACCCTCGTGACCCTGACGGTCCTATCCTTTGCAATCTCGACGTCGAGTGGACAATCCAGCTCCCCTGGAGCTCTACTAAATCGCTTGCTAAGTGCAAGCGATACGAAAGATCGGGTAGCACCCGAATCAAACAGTACCATGGCTTATATGTCGTTCACTGAGAACGAACCTATAAACAAACACACAATCATAAGTAATAATCAGAGATAAATAACAGATAATGGAGAAGATACATACTCTTAACCACATCAGGAGATGCTTGTTCCTCCTCTGCTGTCAACTGGAAGGCTCTGCTCTTCGCCACTCGCACCTCGGCCCGATCATGACGACCGTCTGTAATCCTCAATGTAGCAGGGGCGGGTGTCATCATCTTCCCTGCTGCTGCTAAACTTGGGCACCGGGACCTCTTGTGGTCCCTTTGATTGCACTAAAAGCAAACCAGGCCAGATGGTGCTGTGGTAGTAGTGGTAGAAGCAACAATACAATCCCTGCTCACATGCCCTGTTCGGCCGCATTTGAAGCAGCCCGTGATAGGGTTTTGGTTCTAAGAACATCCTATGTGCTCATACAAACCCTAATGCTTGGATCTAGGTTTCTCTATTGTACATGCAAGTTATCCAAGACTATAAACCCTAATTCTAGCATATGAAAATCAATATAACATATAATTAGGTTTATAAGATGTTACCTTGATTTTTATGTAGCAATAACAATCCCAAATCTCCTTGTATTGACTTTGGAAGGCTTAGAGTCACAAGTGTCACTCCTCTAATGGTTCACAAACACCATAAGCAAGAGGATGAAGAGGAGAGAGGTTAGAGGCTGCCCAAAAACGTGTACAAACCCTAGAGAAGTCTTAGCCACGTTTTTTGTCATAAGGGATCTCTTTATATAGGAGGCAATTAGGGTTATCTAACAAGGAAACCCTAATTTGGATGCTTAATCCATAAGCAACCCATGAAGCCCTTTCCTTAAGGCCTTGGACGATTTCATATGGGCTTCCCCCATAGAATTCGTCCACCTTATAATAAAAGGCAATCCATGGCCCAAATTGCAATTATCTTATAATTACAATTCCAGTCCGTTAAGTTTAATTAATCTCTTTTAGTCACAAAAATAATTACCAATTAATTATTGACTAATATTAATTAAACAATATGATTTCTCCTTTAATATATTATTCTCATAATATATTAATAAATCATATTTAATCCTTTCTCTCCATAATTCATCCTATCAAGTTGCTTTGGTGAAGGCAACCCAAAAGGACTATGCACCATCGGGTCAAGTACATACCAAAATAGTTATGGACTTAGACACTAATCCAATAGTCTCCCACTTGGATAAGTCTAATAACTATTATGCGTATGACTTCAGATCCTGATCTGCAATCGTAGCATTCCAAAGCCGCTGTCAACTCTGATCCTATCAGATACGCGTGTCCTTAGATAAGGGATCATATATTCCTCCATTCTAGATATCGTATGAGATATGATTTCAAATCATTCTATTTGTACTATATCTCGATTCCCGATTTATGATGACTGACTAATTGAACAAATCAAATTAGCCCTATCCCGGCCGAGCATTTACGTTTGTCATCACTAAATCATCGAGGGGCCCAAAGATATCGCTTTTATCCTACTTTGGATAAAAGGAACGGATAAACTTTGATACAATGCTTGCTTGCACTCACTCACCGAATCACACACAACAATATGTTTTATAACACCAAGTTACTAGTGCGTTTACATAATATCAATGTGCAACCGATTTGCAAGATACAACTCACACATCTCGGTTTCAAGAATATAAGATGTTATCGTCTCACCAATCACTCGTGATACAATTCAAGGAGTGATCCAAGTGAGCGTGGGTTTAATCCAATGCTCAAATCATATTCATAAGCACTCATGAACGTTGCAACAAACATTTGCTTATGTCTAATACTCTTTTAGACAATCCACACACCAATTCACGATAGTCTTCATTCATATCTACTTCCAACATATGAACGACTGTGGCCCGTTCGAATAATTCGACTATTCTTAATAAACTCAATTATTCTGGAAGTCAAAACATGCAAACGTGAAACACAAGAATAATACTAATCTCATATGGCCTCAAACCTTTGATTATAAATAAAACTCCTTTTATTTATCACCATATCGATTACTCATTATTTGTCGTTTCGGGTAATCAACTTCTTACTTGAATTATTACACTTGTCCCATGCTCTTAGCATGCACACAATGTTTACCTATGGTTCTTACTTTTGTGAAATAGATCAAATTGAACACATTTCCAATCATTCTCATTTCACAACTCCAAATCTTTTTTCATAAGTGTGAGAATATCAAATTCTTGTTACTTATAAAATATGCTAGATTCTAACATTCTATGCAATGATCCTTTCGTAATGTCACTGCACCAAAGTCACAAAGACTATTGCCAATGATGTTACAAAGTCTTCTATCGGAGATTGTTACAAGACAATTCCATAGACGTGATGTCTCTCACTCAAAGTACATTCTTTGAACATCCTTTTGCATAAAAGTTTCTAATCTAGTCATAGATTTTCAATATTCAATTCCCAATATGGATACGCTTCCATATTTTCCATATAACAACTTATTCTTAATAGAATCTTATCTATTCATAATGATGTCGATATGGTCCATCCAATATGGAAACATTTCCACATTTTCCATATGACGACTCATTCTTAATAGAATCTTTTCTATTCATAATAATGTCCATATGGTCCATTCAATACCATGCTTCCAACTACTCACAAGCAACCAATCCTTGTCAAACTTTGGATTGTCCTTTGATAGTTGTTTAATTATTTTAGTCAAAACCAATTCTAGTCCCTTTTCCCTTTAAATGCGCTTGACATTTGGAAATTTTTTTAGAATGGTCAACCATTACAACATTTGCAATCGATCCTATACCCGAAGCGTATGGGACACGACGCATAATGTTTTATTTGCTATGTTCTCAAAATTCGAATTGTGAAGAGGAATGCCGTAATCACAATCAAAATTTTAAGAACACACTATGTACCTTTAACTAAATTTATTAACATTTCTCAACCTAATCCTTTAGATTTGAAATGAAGCATAATATTCTATCCCTTAATTATAGCAAAACAACTTTACAACCCTTACGTGCCTTAATAATCATATAATCATAACATTTATGCTCCCACTATCATGATTATTATTATAAACATAACACTTATGCTCCCACTAGCTTCGACATGTATTCAGAAACAACTTAACTTTCAGAAAAACAATACTTATTGAATTTCTTAAGTTCATGTTTCTAATACTTAGTGCTTTGATAATCTTTTATCAATGCTTCTTGAACTTATACACCTTTGCCTCAGATAGTTCATATGTGTGTCTAAACAATTAAGACTAATTGTCAAACCTCACAATTCAAATCATGGAAAGGGATACCATAACCATAATCGAATTAGAGAATGCAATTTTACAATCACTATATTCTTAAAATCTTTCTTAGTGAAAGCATTTCCTCACAGTCATTTTCATGAAGGAGGAAATCTTATGACACTTAGATTTAAACGGTGTATTTGTTCCTATCCATGTGAATTTGTCAAAACCAAAGTTTACAACAAATTCAAACTCATATGGATCGAACTTTCTTAATCTTGATTTCTTTGCCTTTATGGTAGCACAGCTGCCCACCATGTCTTCCAAGTAGTTAAACAGCTCACCTTTTCTTATCAATGTACTTTCCATTGATCAAGGTCCTTGCCTTTTATGCATTCAAATGAGAACTCATAGGACTCACATGCATAATTAACTTGATTGGAACGACACAGAAACAAAATAATGTCAACACGATAGGTTGTAAACCTCAACTCATGTGCTAGTGATGATCGATAAGGTTTATTTGATTTGTTCTTGAAACCTTTCAAGATCATTAAGACTCTCACTGACTCCTTGACATATAAGATTCTCTTGTCAATAAACATTTCTTGACAAACAAATATTCAAGAGTTAGTGTAGTTTTATCAAAACACTTCATAAATTGGACCTAGTTGGTCTTTGTCTTATCCAAGACATCACAACTTTCCACATTTGATTAATGTTACAAACCTTCTTAATACTTTTCAATCAATGTCACAATCTTAACTCTAAGACTTGTTTTGGAACGAAGTATGATTGACTTCTTGATTTAACCATTTCTTCAATTCTTGATTTCTCTTCTTAAACATACAATTGTGCTAAGATTTACTTAGAGAATGCAATTTTACAATCACTATATTCTTAAAATCTTTCTTAGTGAAAGCATTTCCTCACAGTCATTTTCATGAAGGAGGAAATCTTATGACACTTAGATTTAAACGGTGTATTTGTTCCTATCCATGTGAATTTGTCAAAACCAAAGTTTACAACAAATTCAAACTCATATGGATCGAACTTTCTTAATCTTGATTTCTTTGCCTTTATGGTAGCACAGCTGCCCACCATGTCTTCCAAGTAGTTAAACAGCTCACCTTTTCTTATCAATGTACTTTCCATTGATCAAGGTCCTTGCCTTTTATGCATTCAAATGAGAACTCATAGGACTCACATGCATAATTAACTTGATTGGAACGACACAGAAACAAAATAATGTCAACACGATAGGTTGTAAACCTCAACTCATGTGCTAGTGATGATCGATAAGGTTTATTTGATTTGTTCTTGAAACCTTTCAAGATCATTAAGACTCTCACTGACTCCTTGACATATAAGATTCTCTTGTCAATAAACATTTCTTGACAAACAAATATTCAAGAGTTAGTGTAGTTTTATCAAAACACTTCATAAATTGGACCTAGTTGGTCTTTGTCTTATCCAAGACATCACAACTTTCCACATTTGATTAATGTTACAAACCTTCTTAATACTTTTCAATCAATGTCACAATCTTAACTCTAAGACTTGTTTTGGAACGAAGTATGATTGACTTCTTGATTTAACCATTTCTTCAATTCTTGATTTCTCTTCTTAAACATACAATTGTGCTAAGATTTACTTAGAGAATGCAATTTTACAATCACTATATTCTTAAAATCTTTCTTAGTGAAAGCATTTCCTCACAGTCATTTTCATGAAGGAGGAAATCTTATGACACTTAGATTTAAACGGTGTATTTGTTCCTATCCATGTGAATTTGTCAAAACCAAAGTTTACAACAAATTCAAACTCATATGGATCGAACTTTCTTAATCTTGATTTCTTTGCCTTTATGGTAGCACAGCTGCCCACCATGTCTTCCAAGTAGTTAAACAGCTCACCTTTTCTTATCAATGTACTTTCCATTGATCAAGGTCCTTGCCTTTTATGCATTCAAATGAGAACTCATAGGACTCACATGCATAATTAACTTGATTGGAACGACACAGAAACAAAATAATGTCAACACGATAGGTTGTAAACCTCAACTCATGTGCTAGTGATGATCGATAAGGTTTATTTGATTTGTTCTTGAAACCTTTCAAGATCATTAAGACTCTCACTGACTCCTTGACATATAAGATTCTCTTGTCAATAAACATTTCTTGACAAACAAATATTCAAGAGTTAGTGTAGTTTTATCAAAACACTTCATAAATTGGACCTAGTTGGTCTTTGTCTTATCCAAGACATCACAACTTTCCACATTTGATTAATGTTACAAACCTTCTTAATACTTTTCAATCAATGTCACAATCTTAACTCTAAGACTTGTTTTGGAACGAAGTATGATTGACTTCTTGATTTAACCATTTCTTCAATTCTTGATTTCTCTTCTTAAACATACAATTGTGCTAAGATTTACTTAGAGAATGCAATTTTACAATCACTATATTCTTAAAATCTTTCTTAGTGAAAGCATTTCCTCACAGTCATTTTCATGAAGGAGGAAATCTTATGACACTTAGATTTAAACGGTGTATTTGTTCCTATCCATGTGAATTTGTCAAAACCAAAGTTTACAACAAATTCAAACTCATATGGATCGAACTTTCTTAATCTTGATTTCTTTGCCTTTATGGTAGCACAGCTGCCCACCATGTCTTCCAAGTAGTTAAACAGCTCACCTTTTCTTATCAATGTACTTTCCATTGATCAAGGTCCTTGCCTTTTATGCATTCAAATGAGAACTCATAGGACTCACATGCATAATTAACTTGATTGGAACGACACAGAAACAAAATAATGTCAACACGATAGGTTGTAAACCTCAACTCATGTGCTAGTGATGATCGATAAGGTTTATTTGATTTGTTCTTGAAACCTTTCAAGATCATTAAGACTCTCACTGACTCCTTGACATATAAGATTCTCTTGTCAATAAACATTTCTTGACAAACAAATATTCAAGAGTTAGTGTAGTTTTATCAAAACACTTCATAAATTGGACCTAGTTGGTCTTTGTCTTATCCAAGACATCACAACTTTCCACATTTGATTAATGTTACAAACCTTCTTAATACTTTTCAATCAATGTCACAATCTTAACTCTAAGACTTGTTTTGGAACGAAGTATGATTGACTTCTTGATTTAACCATTTCTTCAATTCTTGATTTCTCTTCTTAAACATACAATTGTGCTAAGATTTACTTAGAGAATGCAATTTTACAATCACTATATTCTTAAAATCTTTCTTAGTGAAAGCATTTCCTCACAGTCATTTTCATGAAGGAGGAAATCTTATGACACTTAGATTTAAACGGTGTATTTGTTCCTATCCATGTGAATTTGTCAAAACCAAAGTTTACAACAAATTCAAACTCATATGGATCGAACTTTCTTAATCTTGATTTCTTTGCCTTTATGGTAGCACAGCTGCCCACCATGTCTTCCAAGTAGTTAAACAGCTCACCTTTTCTTATCAATGTACTTTCCATTGATCAAGGTCCTTGCCTTTTATGCATTCAAATGAGAACTCATAGGACTCACATGCATAATTAACTTGATTGGAACGACACAGAAACAAAATAATGTCAACACGATAGGTTGTAAACCTCAACTCATGTGCTAGTGATGATCGATAAGGTTTATTTGATTTGTTCTTGAAACCTTTCAAGATCATTAAGACTCTCACTGACTCCTTGACATATAAGATTCTCTTGTCAATAAACATTTCTTGACAAACAAATATTCAAGAGTTAGTGTAGTTTTATCAAAACACTTCATAAATTGGACCTAGTTGGTCTTTGTCTTATCCAAGACATCACAACTTTCCACATTTGATTAATGTTACAAACCTTCTTAATACTTTTCAATCAATGTCACAATCTTAACTCTAAGACTTGTTTTGGAACGAAGTATGATTGACTTCTTGATTTAACCATTTCTTCAATTCTTGATTTCTCTTCTTAAACATACAATTGTGCTAAGATTTACTTAGAGAATGCAATTTTACAATCACTATATTCTTAAAATCTTTCTTAGTGAAAGCATTTCCTCACAGTCATTTTCATGAAGGAGGAAATCTTATGACACTTAGATTTAAACGGTGTATTTGTTCCTATCCATGTGAATTTGTCAAAACCAAAGTTTACAACAAATTCAAACTCATATGGATCGAACTTTCTTAATCTTGATTTCTTTGCCTTTATGGTAGCACAGCTGCCCACCATGTCTTCCAAGTAGTTAAACAGCTCACCTTTTCTTATCAATGTACTTTCCATTGATCAAGGTCCTTGCCTTTTATGCATTCAAATGAGAACTCATAGGACTCACATGCATAATTAACTTGATTGGAACGACACAGAAACAAAATAATGTCAACACGATAGGTTGTAAACCTCAACTCATGTGCTAGTGATGATCGATAAGGTTTATTTGATTTGTTCTTGAAACCTTTCAAGATCATTAAGACTCTCACTGACTCCTTGACATATAAGATTCTCTTGTCAATAAACATTTCTTGACAAACAAATATTCAAGAGTTAGTGTAGTTTTATCAAAACACTTCATAAATTGGACCTAGTTGGTCTTTGTCTTATCCAAGACATCACAACTTTCCACATTTGATTAATGTTACAAACCTTCTTAATACTTTTCAATCAATGTCACAATCTTAACTCTAAGACTTGTTTTGGAACGAAGTATGATTGACTTCTTGATTTAACCATTTCTTCAATTCTTGATTTCTCTTCTTAAACATACAATTGTGCTAAGATTTACTTAGAGAATGCAATTTTACAATCACTATATTCTTAAAATCTTTCTTAGTGAAAGCATTTCCTCACAGTCATTTTCATGAAGGAGGAAATCTTATGACACTTAGATTTAAACGGTGTATTTGTTCCTATCCATGTGAATTTGTCAAAACCAAAGTTTACAACAAATTCAAACTCATATGGATCGAACTTTCTTAATCTTGATTTCTTTGCCTTTATGGTAGCACAGCTGCCCACCATGTCTTCCAAGTAGTTAAACAGCTCACCTTTTCTTATCAATGTACTTTCCATTGATCAAGGTCCTTGCCTTTTATGCATTCAAATGAGAACTCATAGGACTCACATGCATAATTAACTTGATTGGAACGACACAGAAACAAAATAATGTCAACACGATAGGTTGTAAACCTCAACTCATGTGCTAGTGATGATCGATAAGGTTTATTTGATTTGTTCTTGAAACCTTTCAAGATCATTAAGACTCTCACTGACTCCTTGACATATAAGATTCTCTTGTCAATAAACATTTCTTGACAAACAAATATTCAAGAGTTAGTGTAGTTTTATCAAAACACTTCATAAATTGGACCTAGTTGGTCTTTGTCTTATCCAAGACATCACAACTTTCCACATTTGATTAATGTTACAAACCTTCTTAATACTTTTCAATCAATGTCACAATCTTAACTCTAAGACTTGTTTTGGAACGAAGTATGATTGACTTCTTGATTTAACCATTTCTTCAATTCTTGATTTCTCTTCTTAAACATACAATTGTGCTAAGATTTACTTAGAGGATCAATTGAGATATGGTTCTTAATCATTAAGACCTATCATAAAGCATAAAAGGTACTCTCCCTTCTTCTTAGAATGGAGAAACTTTTATCTTTCTGCCTACTTGATTCTTCTTATTCGTTCTGCTATTGATTTAAACTTTTTCAATCAATTCAGAATTACACTTAATCTTGTAAGTATAATCATATTTACTAAACCTTTAGTAAATCATGAAAAATATATTTGTTACTCTTATGGTGGACTTGATCAACACGCAACTTTGTGTATTCGATCTCCAAGTCCTTCACTTGACACTTTGTCAATGAATTTGTCTAATTTTCAAATATGAAATTTCTCATTCATCGTGCAACCAAGTTGCATGATTTCAAGTTTCTGTCCAATTGAAACTTGGGCGATGAGAAACTCTCCCTATTTGGTAAATTCTCTATTTTCCATAAATAACATAATAAGAACCAAATCCATTATTGCTAATAATAGAAACATTTTAACATCAATTTTTCATACACGCCATTGCAAAGATAATATAAAAATCAAAATTTATTTTATGCGGAAAAATTTGTCCTTACAATGCAACTCATTGAAAAACTTATGCTAATATATTTTTCTTAGCAATCTAATTCTAACTCTAAGTAGTAGCTTAAGAATCTAATCTTCGAGAAATGCGATCGAAATCCATTCCTTCATGGTTAGATTCTGCTCACTTCTTCCTTTAAGCTCCCTTTCTTTTCTTCGATTCTACAAAACATCAATTGTAATCTTATCACATTATGTATTAAGAATCTAGAATAGAAACTTAAAAGAGTTAGTTAGTGGATTTTACCTATATTAGAGCCATACGTTTCGACTCTCCCATCTGTTAGATCTCTTAGGTAAATGGGACAGCTTCGTCTCCAATGCCCTTTCTCTTGGAAATAAAAGCAAATTGACTCTTTTGGAACATGACATGGAACTACTTCAGACATTGCCTTTCTCTTATGATCAAACTTTTCGAACATAGCATGTCTTTCGTTGCCATTGTCTATATCCATAGAGGTCTTGAAGGCAGATTCACCGATCAACTTTGCTTTTCTATTGCGCTAAATCATTGCTGATTCAGCAGCAATAAGCATATAGGTGAGATCTATAAGGGTCACGTCGCAGTTCATCATATAGTACTCTCTTACGAACTCACTATATGATTTAGGAAGTGACTGAAGAACCCAATCAACAACCATCTCCTCACAGATAACGGATCCCAACATTCTTAACCTATCAATGTGTGACTTCATCCCTAGGACGTGTGCACACACCGACTTTCCTTCTTCATGTTTACTTGCCAAAAGGGCTTGAGTGAGCTTGAACTTTTCAAGCCTTCGAACTTGTGGGTTAGGGAGAATAATTGGAGGAGGTGGAGGAAGTGAAGCATGATTTCTTGTTCCTTGATCGAATCGTGGAATATCATCTTCATGTGGAATGCTTGTTCCACGGGATTTGGGAAAACCATAGTTGTCGAACTTTGACATCTACAATACGGGAGAAAACGAATTCAAGTTAGTTGATTGAACGAGTCCTTAGCAAATCACCCAAATGAGATACTAAGGCTAGGACCCAACACAATATTCTACAACTCGGGAGAGGGATGCCATAACCCTAATTGCAGAATATTTGAAGGTAAGTGAATGACGATTCACTAATTTCCACCACGAAAAACGAAAAAGAATTTAAGTTTTAAATCTATGAAAACTCCTAGATCCTTTGAGATTCATTGAACTTTCAATGGCATGTTTGAATCTCGATATGCCCCTCTTGTTTGTGACTGGCATGCTGAGGATCACAAAGCGGGTGTGAATAACCATGCAAACTACATGGTGCCCTCACATGTTACAGTCACCTATTCGATGTGCCGGTAAACCACACACGCTCCACCGAACTATGACAAACATTGAGTCACCCTTTGCTACCTTTGCTTAGAACCATTTAGTGTGCTGGTAAACCACACACGCTCCACTAACGTCTTCGCAAGGGCACAAAGTGTAATTTCATGGAATTGCATCAATTCACTTTTGCCTAAGTAACTAAGATTGGGATTTTTAAAAACATTTAGTTACTTTAATAATTCATTATACTTATAATGGAAGGTTTCGTCCTATCCTACCCGTTCGGCTAACGACCCTCCACTAGTCAAGAGTGCGGTAGGTAAGAGTGGATACCCATTCAATCGCCATTTTATAGGCAATTTCCTTAAACACCCCTTACAGACCAACTTCGTGAATGAGGCCTACTAACGGTAAGACTGACTTTTACTCATACATATATAATGTTAGACTTTTAATGTTATATATAGTATAGGGTGTATTTTACACTTTTAAAATATTAGGTGGTTAAATTTAACAATTATACTTTTAATTCAATTAAATTGTAAACCAAAACTTTTATGGATTTATTAAACTTCTTTTAATTATACACCTTAATTAATTAATAAAACCATAAGGGTGTGATTTGAACTTTTTCAAAACTATACTAGAGTTTTAGAATTTAACATTCCTAATTAAACTTTTAATCAACTTTTAAATTCCAAAACTTGAGGGAAAGTTTTGAAACATTTCAACACAGTAGGGTTTAGAATTTAAATATACATCAAATTAAACTATTAATCAAAAATTTAAATTCCAAAACTTGAGGACAAGTTTTGAAACCTTTTTCAAAACATTAGGGTTTTAACTATTTAAATTTCAAAACAACAAAACTTTTGGGTTCAAAATTAAACTATAAAACCTAAGGGGAAAATATGAAACTTTTCATAACAACAATGATCAAATAACAAATAATCTAAATTAACATTTAATCACATAATTATCCATATTTGATTTATTTAATGATTTCTTGCAAAACCATTTATCAATTTAATCAAAATAATTAATCAATTATCACATAAGGAAACAAATATTTTATTAATTGATAAATATCTTCAATTAGATCAAGAATATAGTCAAATATATCATAAAATTGGATTTATATTGATCTAATGTGATAAGGTAACTATCCAAAAGCAAAAACAGCAAGAAATCCCGAGATATGCTCCATCTGACGAGTTGACTCGTCGAGTCAAGCTTGGACTCGTCGAGTCTGCATGGACTCGGCGAGTTCAGCTATGGACTCGGCGAGTCCAGCCTCCAGAAGATCAAAAATCGAATTTTTTGAACATGCAATGCATCAATACAATTGAAACCAGTCTAGGCTCTGATACCACTGATGGGTTTTGGTTCTAAGAACATCCTATGTGCTCATACAAACCCTAATGCTTGGATCTAGGTTTCTCTATTGTACATGCAAGTTGTCCAAGACTATAAACCCTAATTCTAGCATATGACAATCAATATAACATATAATTAGGTTTATAAGATGTTACCTTGATTGTTATGTAGCAATAACAATCCCAAATCTCCTTGTATTGACTTTGGAAGGCTTAGAGTCACAAGTGTCACTCCTCTAATGGTTCACAAACACCATAAGCAAGAGGATGAAGAGGAGAGAGGTTAGAGGCTGCCCAAAAACATGTACAAACCCTAGAGAAGTCTTAGCCACGTTTTTGGTCATAAGGGATCTCTTTATATAAGAGGCAATTAGGGTTATCTAACAAGGAAACCATAATTTGGATGCTTAAGCCCTAAGCAACCCATGGAGCCCTTTCCTTAAGGCCTTGGACGATTTCATATGAGCTTCCCCCACAGAATTCGTCCACCTTATAATAAAAGGAAATCCATGGCCCAAATTGCAATTATCTTATAATTACAATTCCAATCCCTTAAGTTTAATTAATCTCTTTTAGTCACAAAACTAATTACCAATTAATTATTGACTAATATTAATTAAACAATATGATTTCTCCTTTAATATATTATTCTCATAATATATTAATAAATCATATTTAATCCTTTCTCTCCATAATTCATCCTATCAAGTTGCTTTGGTGAAGGCAACCCAAAAGGACTATGCACCATCGGGTCAAGTACATACCAAAATAGTTATGGACTTAGACACTAATCCAACAACCCGAACTCCCTGCCCTGCACGTCCCCTCGTGCGACCTGCCACACTTGCCGCAGCGGCCTCGGCCCTTCTGGCCCTTCCCTCGGGAATCTTTCTTGGGCTTCTTTCCTGAGCCCTCCATGCCAGACACTGCCTTTGGCTTACTCTTCCTCTCAATCTCTAAGTCAATCTCCCTCTCACGAGCCCTCACTATCATATCCTACAACGTATTGCAGCTGGAACGGCTCACAAACTGGCATATATCACTCTGCAACATCTCATGGTACCAGGCCTTATTTATCTCCTCATCCGCACATACTACGGAAAAAGAAGGACCCTTTCCCTAAACTTGGTGGTGATCTCCGCCACAGTCTCAATCGTCTACTGGAGGTCCTGAAACTCTCTAGCAAGCTGCTGCACCTCAATAACAGGTGCGAACTCGGTCCTGAATCGGGTCGTGAAATCAATCCAAGTCATCACATCTAACATAGTGTTATCACCAATGGATCTCCCAACCTCCTTCCACCAGTCACGTGCCCTGTCCTTCAGAAGACAGGACACAAGCCTAACCTTGTCCCCCTCGGGACATCTGCTGGTGTGGAACGAATTGGCGACTTCCGCCAACCACCTGGTACTCGCAATGGGGTCCCGAGCCCCATGGTAGTTGGGGGTTCCACAAGCCCTGAACTCCCTGAAAGTGAGTGTGCACGACCCCATCTTGGCCGCCATCTAAGTGAGGAATGCACTCAACCTCTTATCCAAAAGCTCAAGAATGCCCTGCTTGATCGTGCCAAATATCACATGAGTTAGGTCTAGTATGTTGCGTGTGATCTCTGAGGCGATGAACTCCAGGGTATGCTCGTCTAGATGCTCAGCTCCAGATCCTGAGCCTGATCCCTCACTGGCACCTGAACTGTCGACTGCTGGTCTAGGGCGTAAAACCACCATTCTGAAAAACACAACATAACAACATCAGAATACTGAACATAACTCAAGGGATCTCATACACCACAATTTTCCTGGATTCATCTCAACCTTCCTAGGTTCGAGTACGGATCCTCTGCTTTCAGTAGTACGAGCCCATACTACTTTCCACATCTATCCGTACTTTCCTTAAGAACTGTCTTGACTCCACTAAGTCCCTTCTACTGCTACTGCTTCATGCTCTACTCTCATTCTAGGCTTGCCCTAGGGTAATCACCGTCCCACTCTCTTCCATCAGCTGCATAAGAAGTCCATGTTATCTTCCCCTAACTAGCTTGTGAATACTATTACATATCACTAAGGCTAGATAATTCTTTGAATGAGAGATCCTACCCTACAACGGTTGGACTCAAACAAGAGTTGCACAATAGGGCTAGACCTAACCTTCTGAAATTATTTAATCCTTGCAATATGTAATGTAACATATTCATTTACTAGTTAGTAAAAGATAACTAAGACTCCTAAAAGTACAAAACAAGTAGCATTCGAGCATCGAGTACACATAATCAAGCATATACTACTCTGGCTATCATATTGACTAATCTGTACTAGCATGCAGTTCTCATAAAGCTGAAACACATGTAATATGGACATAAGGCATCCTTCCTAAATCCTTAGTCCTAATCTAGCATGTTGTTATAATAAAGTTGATAATCATAACATAGCATAAACTTGTATGGGTAATTTGGGAGTACTTACTTGAGCTCGGCAGATTGCATGCACCACAACCTTTTTCTCTTTTCAAAATTCTTTTTGCTTTTTCTAAAACTCTTTCCCTTTTTTTTCAAAATTCTTTTTTTACAAAAAATTGATTTTTCCTTTTGAAAATTTCTATACCAATTCCTTAGTTTGAGTTCAGACACACCCAAAAGTGTGCCCAAATCCCTCAAACCATGGCTCTGATACCAACTTGAAACGTCCCAAAAACATGACCCAAAAAATTCGTTTCCAAATCATTATTTAAAATCATAAACCATCCAAAGTCATAAGTAAAATCATAAATCATGTATCATAAAACATCATAGCATCTGTCTCAAAGCAAAATCTCATAACAAACATCAGAGTAACTCCTAGGCTGAAGACTGTGGTGTGTGTCATGCGATCATCCCGAGCCCTTCCCTTTGCTAGTGGAAGTACGTGAAACCAAAAATGAAACCGTAAGCTAAAGCTTAGTGAGTACCCCCCCTAAACTACCACATACCATACACATATAACATATAACTAAGAGATACGGGCCTCGCCCACACTCATCTAACTAGGAGATACGGGCCCCGCCTACACTCCGCTGACTTTGAGATACGGGCCCCGCCCACACTCAGCTACATCGAGATACGAGCCCTGTCCACACTCTACTATTATGAGATACATGCATCGCCCACACTTAACTGCTGCGAGATACGGGCCCCACCCACACTCTGCTACTAAACAAACATACAAGCATCACACAGACAACAAATATAACTAAATCTACCAGTCAGGCATATATTCGTGAACAATCTAAACTGTGAGATACGGGCCCCGCCCACACTCGGCTACTATGAGAAACGTGCCTCGCCCACACTCAACTACTAACATACCATACTACAGGCCGGACTTAGTGCCTTAGACTCGTTCCTACTGGAGGGAAAACTCACCTCGTACGACTGACTGTTGGAAACACGAGTGAGGAATCCCTGTATGCTGCTCCGGTGACTCTCCGACTATCAATTCCATAACAACAATTAATCAACATCTGATAATCCTTATTAGGGTAAAATGACCATTTTACCCTTGGTCAAAGTCAACATCCTGGCCGAAGTCAACCTTCCAAGTTGACCTAACTCGCCAAGTCATCCTATTGATCACCCGAGTTCTAAAACTCAGAAACCCTAAAATTCACGACTCGACTCGCCGAGTCACCCTATGACTCGTCGAGTTCCCAAACTAACCATCGTCGTGACTAAACGAACTGACTCGTCGAGTCCTAGCATAATCGGAAAAAGGGACAAAATCATACTACTCACTGAGTTCCTTAATCAACTCGTCGAGTCCTATGAACATCATTAGGGTTTCTTGATCGTACTCGCCGAGTTCCCTTATGAACTCGTCGATTCCCTTGCAGATCTTACCTAGATAACTGGTTTCACACTTCTACAACTCCAAATTACATATCTATGTTGTTTCCAAGGCCCTTTTCTATAAAGTTGGAGACTTGATGGCTTTGCACACCTCAAATGGACCCAAACTTGAGTTATAGCAATCTACTTCCATAAATATGACCATGGCTTGGATGAAAACAAATTCAAGCCTCCTTTTATGACCCTAGAGGCTAAATACTATAGGAAGAAGGGGTTACTTTGCATGCAACCCATATAAACTAACTTGTCCTTATAAAAAGGGTCAAAAGACCAAAAAGCTCAACATACAAAAAGATCTAAGCTATAGCTCACCAAGCTAAGAGATTTTTACCTCAGAAAGCTAACAAAGATGAGTGTGTTCCTGGATCTTGTTCTCTTTCCCCAAGCTTGTTAGCTCCAAGCTCTTACAACTATCTTCAATGGCACCAAAATATACTCAAAAACTAGGAAGAGGCTCTCTAACGAACTAGGGTTTCTGGGGGACAGGGAGGCTGATAAGGGAGGCCCAAAGGGGGTTTAAGATGTTTAAATAGAGTGCAAAAACCCGAAAATAGGGTTTCCCTCTAGAAGACCTACTCGTCGAGTCCATGATTGGACTCGCCGAGTAGACTCTTTAAATCCCGCGTCCTTTCTGCCATCTACTCGATGAGTTAGGGCTACCAACTCGTCGAGTAGCTCAACTAATTACCTTAATAATTTAAATAATTGCGTACCAAGAACGGGGCGTTACAAGGATAGTTCATTCCAAGTTCATTTTAGTCTTGCCTTACTTGAGAACAAGTAAGGTTTAAGCTTGGGGTGATTTGATAGTTTCATTTTATTTACTTCTTTTTATAGTTAATTTTAGCATTTTTCATTCATAATTTAGTTAATTTCCATGCATATTTTCCTTGTTCTTGTTTTATGACCATTTCGGGTACTTTTTAGTTTTGTGAGCTTAATTGCAGATTTTAATGTGTTTAGCGGAGCGGGATCTTTAAGAGGCGATTGGACTTAGAGGATGTCAAGGATCTTGGGATTTATAATAATGGAGTTGATGCTTGGAGTGGACTTGCTTATTAATTGAAGGCTTGGAAGAAATAAACTTTAAATTTGCAAGATACGGGAGAATATTCGAGCGTGCGTAGATTATTAATCAGATGATTATGTGAGCTATGGATCATTTGGAGAAGCCAAATTCGGCTTAAAATGAAGAAAACTTGAACAAAAATGGGCTAGGAGTTGATTGGACTCGAACTGGGCCAAGTGGGCTAAGCTGTGGAGGCCCAATTCTCAAAGAACCCACAATATGATGCCACCCACGCACGACACTGCAGGGTAATTTTGGGATTTCATATGGAAGGCTATACGGGGAAGGTTGGCGTACATCTTTTACACACTCTTGCACATCCAATTTTGAAACATTTCTCTGGAGATTTTGGAGCATTTTGAAGACAAAGAACACCTCAAGAACTTCATTATTTTCATCTCTTAATCTTGTTGAATGTTTGGTACAATCTTTTATTATATTGTTTTCTTGAGTTTAGACATGTTAGGCTAAACTAAACTTAATTGGCTTTTGTGGAATCCTTTGAACTTTTGTGGAATGTTGAAGACTTCATGAACTTGTTCTTGAATCCTTATGAAAATGTTTTGTGTTTTAACATATCATTACTACTTGTATGTTTTTATTCATGAGTTTAAATATATTTATGGTGATTAGTTAGCTAATTTCTTTATCAAGTAAAGGATCCTCAAATTAGCAAGCAACAAGTGATTTTTGTGTTAGTTCTACTTCACACAATCATAAAATCATTTTCTCCAACATGGTAGTAGAAGCATTTGACTCATCTTGGATTTGGTGATTTTTTTGGTTCTTAATGCTAATTTATTTTCACTAATTACATGCTTAATGGAAATTGTGACTTTGACTAAGGAAATTGTTATGAGCTTCTCTAACCATTTTAATAACTAAGAAAAGTCTAGGTAATCTCAAGCTTCTTGAATTACTATAGCCAATTTAAGGATTTAAAACAAGTATTACACCATTGGATTCTAATGATATGTTCATCAAAAGTCAAAGTGAGGAAACGTTAAGTCAACCATTTTTCTCTTATTGATTTTACATCAAACTCTCATTTTTGTTGAATTGTCCATTTAAATCTTATTTTAATCATAGTTTTATTTCAAGTATTTAAAAACACCAAAACTCCCCATTTTTTTCTTATTGTCATTTTACAAGTACTTTTGCAAAGAGATTTTTCATAGAGTTATTAAATTGAACCAATCTTCGCGGATTCGAACCCTTTACCACTATACTCTATTTTAGTGTAAAACCTTTAGGGTTATTAGTTTTGTTGGCCTCGACAACCACCAGTTAGGCACATCAGTACGATAATACTTTGGTTAGGCATGATAGTATAATAATACTTTGGTTAGGCACGATAAGTCACAACTTATTATTTCACACAACTCTCACTAACCTATCACATCCTCTATCTAACACAGCCCTATCAAGGCCCCTTATTTATTATTTCATACAACCCTTCACTACCCAATCATATTATTAAGTATAATATACGATTAGATCAAGTAAAGATCATATCATATTGTACAAATATATAAGACACAACAAAAATAGTGTGCATATCATTAAGCATTTAGAATACTTGTATATATGTGTAAGTTGAAAGTAACTATGCACTCACTTGATAAAAATGGATGCCTCGAAATTTCGTTAGATATTCACCTCGATACTTTATCTTTTCCTCTTATGTGACCTAGGTTCACATTACTAAGTCTTGGTCGTATATTCCTGGCGACTAATGATTGTCTAGAATCCTCACTAATCTCAATGTCTACATCAAGATTTATCAAGTAAGGAACAAACAGGTAGGATCATATCGGAGGTAGGGTCCGTTTGGTATAGAGTATACTGTTTGGAAATCTTACTTTAAACACCTTGCTTAATCCAACCTAAACATCACTCCTGTAAGTAAATCAATCAGTATAATGACTTTGTAATCACTAATAATTCTCAATTATAGGTTCATAATAACGACTATGATTATAATTATAAGTTACACTTACAGTAGAATAAGTGTAGCTCAACTTACGGAGTATTCTGATGAAAACCAGGAATTATGCAGGCAAAACTCTTACCCGAGAGCTTCTAATTTCCAGATATTTGAGACCACATGGTCTTGCTGAAGTAACTGGGAACTAGGGAGTAAAAGACTAGAGATATAGGAGAAATTCCAGAGATGATCTGAAGGAATGGGGGTGAGAAATAAGGCTGCAAATCGGATAATATATAGGGCCAAAAAGTGAATGTGAGGTGGTCGGAGCGCGTCACACAAATGGTCGGCAAGTTGACGTGGCCTGATCATAGTGTGACATGTGGTAGAATCTTAGTGGTTACCAGATATGTGTCGCACATGCTGGCTATGTGTGCGGCTACGCGCGGAAAATTTTATTTTTAAAAAAATTCATATCTTGTTCATATGAGATCCATTCTCGACGCATTTTATATCCACGCGTAGCTAATAAGCAATCTATCAAAAATTCACTTTTTACGATATGCAGAGCCGTGTCGTGTCGGTTTAATTGTGAAACTTCGAATAATCATAACTTCTTCATACGAAGTTGGATTTTAAAGTTCTTTATATGTATGGAATCCTTGTCTTATATACTATAATTTTGGTTAATATCATTTATCCTAAATAATCTTTTATGAAAAAGTCATATTTATCATTCATTATATCTTAATTGTCTAGTATGAATCTACATGCATTACAAATTATCAATTTCATATCCATCTTTGGTATGCAAGCTAAAAAAATCTCTTTATGGATTGAAGCACACATCCTGTCAATGGTATGTCAAACTATCATCTTCTTTATACTCTAAAGGATACAAGCATTCTCAAAATGACCATTCATTGTTCTTGAAAACAACTCCAGATCTTATCATCATAGTTGCAGTGTACGTAGATGATATACTGATCATAGACAATGATTTACAAGAACTTTCCTTATTAAAGGAGTTTCTTAATGATACTTTCAAAATTAAGGATTTGGGGAATATTGGTTATTTTCTTGGATTAGAATTCAATTATGTCCAAAATGGAATAGTTGTTCACCAACAAAAGTTTATAAGAAAGTTGTTATCTTCATATTTTATGACAGATTATCACTCTGTAATCTCTTTGTTGCCTTCAAAGCTCTCTACTTCTAATGATCAAGATATCATTCTTCTCGATCCAACTGAATACATAAAGCTCATTGGCAAACTAAACTATTTGATACGTACTCGACCATATTTATCATATTCAGTTCAACATCTTAGTCAGTTTAATCAAAAGCCAACTCAGTCACATTTTGATTCTATACTACATGTATTTCATATTCATATTTATCATATTCAGTTCAATATGTGCTAAATTGGCTTGGCTTAGTCAAGTATTTCACGATCTACATGTCACAAATACCACTCCAATTTCATTAAAATGTGACAACCAAGCAACAATTTATATAGCAAAGAATCTAATTTACCATGAGCATACAAAGCACATTGAGATAGATAGCTATTATTTTTGACAAAAACTTCAAGAAGGATTAATATCTTTGACACATGTTTCTACTACCAAGCAATTTGATGATGTTTTTACTAAACAACTCGTTGGTCAACATCATCTAGAGGTCATTCGCAATTTGTGTTTGCTTTCACACCCTCCAAATTGAGGTGGTGTTAGAACTAACTAAGGGCAACGTTGCCATTTTGTATTTATAATTAATTGGTTAGTTATTAATCAGTTAGCCTTGGTAGTTAAAGAGTTAGTCCGATTTTTTCTTTCTCTTGTATAAACATTTATTTGTTGATTCGAATAATGAGATTTGACATTTTGAGATCTTTCTCTCTATCATTTCATTTCATATTTTCTCGTTCTTCATGAAGCTGCAAACTCAAATCTTTTTCCAGGAGGTGTCGAATCTCACTTGGTTAAGTTATTAGATGTTCCTATCAATTAGGTCCGTCAGGAATAGCATCATCAGTTAAAACCAACAACTCGAATGTTAAAGTGGCCGTTAGCTTGCGTGGCGATAGTGTTGTTCATGATAAAATAAGGTCTTTTTTTTCTCCAAAATATATCAACTCATGTGTCCAAAATGCAGTTTCTTCATTAACGAGCATGGTCAAGCAATATAATTTGGATGGTATCGACATCGACTACGAACACTTAAGGTCACATGATTAGAATTTGTTGAATGTATAGGAAGGCTTATAACAATTCTAAAGAAAGACTGGACCATCAAATTTGCTTCTATCGCCCAGGGCCGGCTCTATGTAGAGGTTTTTTAAGCTAGGGCTTAGGGCCCCCAATTCTAAAGGGTCCCATATTTTCCAAAATTCAAAAGTTTAGTCCATTAAAAAATCCAATCCGGTAACCACAAAATAAATGAAGTGGAAGAATAAATCAACGATCGCAGCTAGGGGTGCCACGATCGTTTGCACTCCTAATCGCAGCATTCATGAAACTGAAACGACATTGCATTCTTCTACCGATTCTATTTTTTGCGACATATTATTCTTCTACCGATTCTATTTTTTGCGACATATTCATCTCAGCTGTTTTTGATTTCTGAGTATAGTAAAGGCTAAAAGGCCCCAAATTTTTGGCTTGCTTAGAGCCCTTAAAATAATTGAGCCGCCCATGCTATCGCCCCCTATGAAGACGAAGGACCAGTTCATAAAAATTACTTGGCTTTATGGAAGAAATATGGACATGTTATTGATTATGTGAATTTCCAGTTTTATGAGTACGTATTGTAATAAGCTGGATCACAACATCATGACTTCTTCAGATTTAAAAACATCATGTATTTCTACGAAACGATTCTACTCGTACTCCAATTAATTATATAGGAGATTAGGATCTGATAAAAAAATTAATGGAAACTGACGATCAAGATAAATTCATCAATCTCCAGGTTTATAAATAATAAATAATATCATGAAGCAACAAAAGACAAGCAAGACAATAATGGCAGGTTTTGTATACTTGTAAAGGTTATGACAAAAACTTGGTGTCTGTGGCAATGAGGCGTTGACTACATGGTTTTTGTACTCTTAGGCGGAAGCTCAAACATGAATAAAACAAAAAAGCTTTCATTAACAAATAAATAGAAATTACATGGGATTTGGAATAGATTTTTAACCTACTGTATTATTCAAGACAGAAAATATACAATTAATTAACATATAATATAACAACAGTAGAAGCACACTTACGCCACTTTAATTAACATTAATTAATCTGATCACATCGTAAACAATATAAGTATATGTCAGAAAGCTCCTCTATATAACTGTTGGCTTCTTATTTCTGTTCAACAACCTTCAAGCTTCAACATAATCTGGTCTTTGAAGTTTGATCATTATGGGCTTCTCCAAACTTTTCATTGCTCTTCTCATGCTACAAGTGCTTTTAGCGGTGGCATCATCAACACAAGAAAATATTAATGCACCAAAATCAGACCTATTCCGTGAATATATCGGAGCAGAATTCAACGGTGTGAAATTTACAGACTTACCCATCAACCCGAATGTGGAATTCCATTATCTACTTGCATTTGCAATTGATTATACGACTTCATCTTCTTCATCCCCCACGGATGGTAAATTCAATGTGTTCTGGGATACAGATAATCTCAGCCCTTCTCAAGTCTCTTCAATCAAGAGTCAGCATAGCAATGTCAAAGTAGGTTTGAGCTTAGGAGGAGACAGCGTGGGAGGAGGAAGCTGTTACTTCAGCCCTTCATCGGTGGATTCGTGGGTTTCAAATGCTGTTTCTTCCCTCACTAAGATCATCCAAGAGTATAACTTGGATGGGATTGATATCGACTACGAGCATTTTCATGCAGATCCTGATACCTTTGCTGAGTGCATCGGGAAGCTTGTAACAACCCTCAAGAACAATGGAGTCATCTCTTTTGCATCTATAGCTCCATTTGATGATGATGAAGTTCAAAGCCACTACTTGGCTCTTTGGAAGAACTATGCCCACGTCATAGACTATGTCAATTTCCAGTTTTATGCATACGACCAGGGGACCACCATCTCACAGTTTATCAAGTACTTTCAGACACAAAGCTCAAACTATAAAGGTGGTAATATCTTGGCTAGTATGTCCACCGATGGAAGTGGAGGTTTATCACCAGAGAATGGCTTCTTCACTGCTTGTAATCGGCTAAAAAGTCAAGGGAAGCTTGGTGGGATCTTTGTATGGTCTGCAGATGATTCCAAGGCTTCAGGTTTTCGCTATGAGAAGCAATCACAAGCTTTGCTAGCAGCCCCTCGTTAGTATGTATGTATATATATATTTTGTTGTGTTTCTATGTGGTTGTAAAAGCGTAGATGTACGTACAATATGATTATCTACTAGTGAAATTATACAAATATATATTGTTTGTGAATTGTGATCATAGGTTCAAGTAAATTAAACTTTAATCTGGTAGAAGATATGCATCCACTGTTGGATAAATTAGGGTTTTAGTTGGAGATATGGATACCACTTGGATCGTGACAACATTTTCCGAACTGATATTTTTACCATATGTCTGGGTTACAAGAAATTCAGCCTAAGATAATCGAAGAGGACACTTACGATTCTAGGCACAGAAATAGTAAGACAAATTGCTAGAAAGATTCTAAGAGTAATTGAATAAAAACGAGAGCTAAATTTTGTGTGTCTCTTCTCAAAAGGAAGAGTCGTTTATATGATAAACGAGATTAGGGTTTCATTAGGGTTAGGCCGTTATGAGTTTTTGTAGAAGCAAGTTAGGAAATCCGAAATTTAATGAGGATTTAGGGTTTCCAAAAACCAGGGGCGGCTCAACTAATTTGGGGGCTCTAAGAAAACAAAAAAATTGGGGCCCTTCAAGTAAGCTGACAGTTTCGCACTTGAGACCTTTAGTTTTATAAACCAATGCTTTTACCACTAGGCCAAGCTTCAACTTGTCTTTGTAACCCAAGAAATATATGTATATATACATATGTAATAGAACAAGATTTAAAATTAGGGCCCTTTAGAATTAGGGGCCCTAAGCTTTTGCTTAGTTTTGCAAAGGGTAGAACCGGTCCTACCAAAAACTAACGAGTTTCATTAGTTTTGCCATAATCATCCTCAAGAATTTGAATTTTCCACTATGTTCCCATATGTAAAATTCGTAGAGGTTTTGGGGCGCTGCCCCTAGACCCCACCAAAGGGTCGCCGCCCCTTTGGAAACCCCGAACCCAGGGGCGCTGCCCTAGATCCCCAATTTGTCGTCAAACCGGCTTCTATTTCGATCTTATACATGCGTGCACTCCACACAAACTCGTACATAAATTATAGTACAAATTATGAAACCCCTTAGCTCACACGTTAATTCCAATTACATAAAATGACATGGTGACACTAAAATCACCAACATCCACTTGAGGTTTGTTGAAATTCTCGTTGTCGATCTTTGTTATAAGTATGATGGGTACAAGAAGCAATAACATTAACCAAGAACATGAGTATTTGGGTGGAAACTATCCTTGCTGGAAAAACCACAAGGCACACAAATTTGTATTAATAAATCGTCTTGGAGAACAAGGTATTACATGGCATAGAAACTCATTATTAGAAAAGAGAGTAGAACACAAAAGAATAATTAAAATTATGACTAATAGACTTCATTTATAAGCCTTTTACAAATAAAAGGAAGTAATGCATCGGCACCCTTTGTATTGGAGATACTAGATATGACAAAAACCTTTTTTCATAGACAATGTGGATTTAATCTTCAACATGGTTTCTCTTCTTTTTCTTTAAGGTGACAGCTCAGCACATGATTTAAACCAACGATCCTTCATTAATTAACAAATTCCACAATGGAATTTTCAAATTTCTTTTCACTCTGAAATCTTTATTAATTATGGCATCACCGAAATCAGTCAAATTTCATGAATATATAGGATCGGAAGGCAATAATGTAAAATTTTCAGAGGTGGAGCTAGGAATTTTGGTATGAGGTACAAACATATATTGTCAAGATTCAATATAGTAAATGCAAAGAGTTTCTTAATTTTTAAACTCGTAAATTAAAAAAAAAAAAAAAATAAGTAAAAGTTATAATTGAATCTGCCTATTTGTCATTTCTTGAAATTGATCAATGATATCTTCATCACGAACACATAGACACACATCTTTCTCAATAAAAGTGACTAAACGGTTGTTTAAAACTTGATTGTCCATGTTATTCCACAGCTTATTTTTGACATGTGTAATTCCAGAAAAAACTCTCTCTGTTTTTTGTTGTAGCTATCGGAAGAATCAACACTAACTTTATAAGCAAAAACACGAGTGGATAAGTCACATGATTGTTTGGATCAACAAGCCTCATCGCAAGGGAACTAACGATGTGTATATTTTGGATCATTTAGAAGCACCCTCGTTAGTATGTATGTATATATATTGTTGTGTTTCTATGTGATTGTAAAATCATATATGTATGTACAATCTGGTTATCTACTAATGAAATGATACAAATATATGTTGTTTGTGAATTGTGATCAAAGGTTCAAGTAGACTTTAATGTGGTAGAAGATATGCATCCACTTGAGGTTTGTTGAAGTTCTCGTTGTCGATCTTTGTTATAAGTATGATGGGCACAAGAAGCAATAACATTTACCAAGAACGTGAGTATTTGGGTGGAAACTATCCTTGCGGGAAAAACCACAAGGCACACAAACTTGTATTACTAAATCAAGTTGGAGAACAAGGTATTACATGGCATAGAAAATCATTAATGTGAAAGAGAGAAGAAGAGAATGGAATAATTAAAATTATGACTAAAAGACTTTATTTATAGCCTTGTGCAAAGAATATCCTAAGACTACTAAATAAAAGGAAGTAATGTATCGACACCCTTTGTATTCATGTGGAGATACTAGATATGACAAAAACTGTTTTTCAAACAATGTAGATTTAATCTTCAAACATGGTTTGTCTTTTTTTTTTTTTTTTTTTTTAAGGTGGCAGCTCAGAACATGATTTCAACCAACGATCCTTCATTAATTAATTAATGATCCTTCATTAATTAATTAATGATCCTTCATTAATTAATTAACAGTTTCCATGTAGCACCTGGTTCCTGATATGTAAGATTTATCTGAGTATTTTGTATTTTGGCCTTGGACTCGGCGAGTTGGAGGCCCGACTCACCGAGTAGAGACGAGACTTGGGACGCGGTTAAGTTGGCGACTCGGCGAGTCCATATTATGGACTCGGTGAGTCCGCGCTGTCTGATGAAACCCTAATTTCCAAGGGTTTGCACCCTATTTAAACGACCATTTGCGCCCCAACTCTGCCCCCTTCACCCTCAGAAGCTCTCCATACATTCTAGCCCTTGTTCTTGTGAGTTTGAAGCCTTTGGTGTGTTCTTTTGAAGCTTTGGAGTGAGAAGGAGAGGAGATCAAGAAGAAGAAGAGGATGTCAAGCACCTTTGAGTAATCTCAGAGTGTTCACTAAGGTATGGCTCGTTTCCCCCATGTTTTCATACTTATGGCTCCATTAAAGCCCTTTTTGATTCGTTTCCAACCTTATGTATGCTTGTGGACTCGTAATAAGCTGGGTAACTTCTAGATCTAGGTGAGATCGAGCTCCAGGAGCTTGGATCTACTGCCTTTATGGACCCATGTTGCATGTACACCCTAGATCTACTCTTTTGGTGCATTTTGAGCCCTAAAACCCTCACTGGTGAATATCTACATGTAAAGTTGGAAACTTTACATGTTATTCATGCTCTAGGAACCCAGATTTGTGAATAACATAAGCTGGATTCAAGGAAAATCGACCATATAGAGACTGCATGGTAGCGACTCGGCGAGTCGTTCATCTGACTCGGCGAGTCTGCTCGCGAGTCTCCGAGTTTGTCCCCTTTTCGTTGTGTCGAGTAGAGTAGTGAGTCACGGGGTGTGACTCAGTGAATTGGAAGCCAAACTCATCCATGAAGGAACTCGGCGAGTCAATTCCCTGACTCGGCGAGTTCAAGGCAATCTCCTTAGATCAAGATCAGACTCGGCGAGTTGTTCATATAACTCGGCGAGTCGTAGCATAAGTGTTCATCGGATGAAGATGAACTCGGCGAGTTGTTCATACAACTCGGCGAGTAGGATGAAGGACTTGAACATCAGTTTGGAAGGAGAACTCGTCGAGTCAACGCCTAACTCGACGAGTAGAGATGGGATCCAGGTCAGTCAATTGGACAGGGACTCGGCGAGTTGGCGAGCCAACTCGGCGAGTCGGGTCAACTGAAAGTTGACTCTGACTTTGACTTCGGGCATGATCAGGGGTAAAATGGTCATTTTACCCAAAGGACAGTTAGCAGTGTTTGATTGAGTATGTTGTGGGAATTACAGTCGGAGGATTTCCGGAGCAGCAGCAGCAGCAGTAGACAGTCAGTTCCTGATCAGATCAGCAGCTACTTCGAGGTGAGTTACCTTCCAGTAGCGGTGGGTCTACGACCACAATGTCGGCCCACCAGTAGGAGTTGTATGTAGATGATTGTCTCTGTGATATTCATCTAGGGATTACTACTACCTGTGTTATGTTTATGTGCTAGTATGGTATGATGCTATGTGCTAGTGACAGTAGGGGGAGATAGTCCCCGAGATATCCGATCAGTAGGGCCGAAGGGGTAGTCATACTCAGCCATGTTAGATAAATTATGATCTTGTGATACATGTTATGTGGTAGTAGTATATGGGAGAAATAGTTCCCCAACATCCGGTCGAGAGGACCGAAGGCGACGCCAGCACCCAGATATGCTAGGCAATATCCGGTCGAGAGGACCGAAGGGGAGGCCAACACCCAGGTATGCTAGGCAACGTCCGGTCGAGAGGACCGAAGGGGTAGGTCGGGCACCCAAATATGCCTGACAATATATGTATGTTATGTGATTATATGGTATGTGGTACAATGGGGGAACTCACTAAGCTTTGTGCTTATAGTTTACAGTTTTGGTTTAAGGTACCTCTTCATCAAAGGGGAAGGAGCTAGCGCGGTAGCAGCACATCATGCACACACACTGGTTTCCGCATTTACTAGATTTCTCTGGGATTTATACTCTGATATTTCGATTGGTTGTATGATTTGGCTTTTAGACATGGTTTACGTTGTGATGTGGTTTGATCAAACAATGTTTTTAACTATTAATGTTTTCTAAAGTAATGTTTTAAAAAACGAAATTTTTGGACGTGAAAATTGGGTCGTTACATTCCAAATGGGATTCTTGAATGGGGTAGGTAGGTTAAGGAATGTCATTGTCATTCATCTTCTTCTCATATACATAAAACTGGAAATCAAAGATATGAATTTATTCGATGATATGAATTGCTACATTAAACTTAGCCCAAGCCCAAAAATATCATATGAATAAAAGGTGCTCGAACCAAGTTCTTAGACCATAGCCCAACGGAAAATGAAAACCAATAGAAAAATACACAACTAAAAACGTTTTCTTATTTTTCAAAAATAGTAAATGAAAAGTGAATAAGTTTTAACTAAATGCGTTTTCTAATTTTCTAAAGAAAAATTAAAACAGAAAAGGAAAATTGTTTTTTCGTAACTAAACACAACCTTAGGGTGTGTTTGGTTGTGGAAAATTTTCCAATTTTGAAAACATGTTTGTTTGATTCAATTTTCAAAAAAAAAAATCCAAGAAAATGAAAATGTTTTATTTTATAAATTGTACTTAAATTAGAAAAGTGATTTTTAGAGTTCTCTAAAGTTTTTCTAAATTTCTAAAATGAAAAATTAAAATTATACTAGTTTCAAACAAACACGTTATCTAAAATTTTCAGTTTCCAAGAAAAACATAAATTTTGAGAACACATTTGGTTTTTTCGGGTTTCCAAAGTTTTCTAACAAAATGAAAATTTTCATTTTTTCAAATTATATGTTAATTGAAAATGTGGGGTTTTTTTTTTATTTTTTTATTTTTTTTATTTTTTTATTATTTTTATTTTTTTATTTTCAATAGTTTTCAATTTCTTAAATATAAACCCAACAACACGCCTACCCCTCAATCCAACACCCACACCCACCTCTACCTTACCCCACCCCCACCCACTCTATCTCAATCCACACATCTACCTCACCCCCACCCTCCACCTACACCCCAATCCCCATGTTTTCTAATTTTCTAAAATGAAAAGTGAAAAGTAATAGAAAATGTACGATCAAACATGTTTTCTAATTTTCTAAAATATAAAATAAAAACTCCACTAGCTCAACCAAAAACGTTTTCTAAAATTTTCGCTAAAACTGAAAAGAAAAACTCAATTCCATTTTTTGAAAATGTTTTCTAGGAAAATAAAAACAATGGTGGGGGTGTTTGGTTGTGACGGCAACAGGGTGGCGACGATGGTGGTGGTGGCAGCAGCAATTATGGCAGTGATGGTGATGGCGGCGGCGTTGGTAGTAGTGTTGGTGATGCGGTAGTGGTGGTGGTGATGGTAGGTCGGTGATTGTGGTAGTGGTGTTTGGTGGGTGGGTGGGTGTGTGTGTGTGTGTGTAGGTATGTGTGGGGGTGGGTGTGTGTTTGTAGGTGTGGGGGTAGGTGTGTGTGTGTGTATGTGTGGGTATAGGTAGGGGTGGGGGTGGGTGTGGGTGTGTATGTTTGTGCGTCTATGTGTGTGTGTTTATGGGGGTGGGTGTGGGTGTGGGTGTGTGTTTGTAGGGATGTATGTGGGTGTGTGTAGGGGTGTGTGTGTTTGTGGGTGGGGCTGGGGTGGAGGTGGATGTATGTATGTGTTTGTGGGAGCGTGTGTGTTTGTGTGTGTGTGTGTGTGTTTGTTTGTAGGGGTGGGAGTGGAAGTGGGCTTGGGAATGGATGGGTGTGGGTAGGTAGGGGTGTGGTGGGTTGGGGGTGTTAAGGTGGGTCTAGGTAGAAATGGGTATGGTGGTAGTGGGTGTGTTTATATTTGACAAAATTGCAAGAATGGTCCCTACGGTATGTCAAAACTAGCAAGAACAAATTTGGACTCGCATGGGTGGTCCAAAAGTTTCATTTTGTTGCAAGTTTGGTCCAATTTGGTTTGATTTTTATAAAATTACGATTTTGCACTTTGTATTTTCCAGTTTTTTATTACATAAATAAAAAAAATGCTCTCTCTCTCATGTTATCCATCCTAGATACATCTTCTTACCCATCTTCTTCTTCTTCTTCCTCAAGAACATCTTTCGTTACCACCACCGTTCAACCACCGCAGTTCGCCACCTCATCTCCACCTATATCAGTCCAGATGAACACACACATACACACAAGAAATTAGATGAACGCATACACACACACATGAAATCTGATGAACACACACAGATCAACACTAACATCCATCAATTTTTCAACAGCTTCAATAAAACACACACACAATTACTTAGAGAGCGAGAGAAGGAGATTAAACACACACGCGCACACACACAAACTCGAACAAAACCAATTATTTGGCGCAGATGACGGAGAATCAGAACGTCACCACCACCACGACTTGGAAAATGAGATAGAGAGACGAAGGACTGTGTACAAACCCTTCCTCAGAGAGAGAGAGAGAGAGAGAGAGAGAGATGAGTATTTTATTTTTTAGATTTTTGTAATAAAAGAATTGAAAAATAAAAATACCAAGGACAAAATCATCATTTTATTAAAAAAAAAACAAAAACAAAACAAAATGGACCAAACTCGCAACAATGATTATCGGTTTTCCAAAAAATTTCAATTTCTTTGTAATTTTAGAAAAGTAAAAATTTTCATTTTCCATGAAAAATTTAGAAAAATAGACGAACTAAGCGTATGGTTAACCAAAATGGTCCAAGATGACATAAAAATAAAAATATTTTTCTATAAAATTGAAAACACAAAGTGTATGTTATAAAAAGTGGATGATTTTGTATATATAGTTGTACTGGTAGAATATTACTTATCATATCTAACTCTAAATAATTACCCTTTAAATTTTCAATTCCCAATATGATTACATACCATATATTTAACATTATATTATATTAAATCATCATTAATATTATTGGTTGGGTACAGTTTATAATGGTTCGGTTTTTTATTGTAACCATAACCAAACCATATATATTTGGTTAATCAAAATTAGAAACCGAGTCATATCTTTAAGTAATGGTTTGGTTATATCAATTAATTTGGTTATGGTTCAGTTTTTTGGTTAATATGCTCACCCTTACTTTTTGGTTGTGAGAAATTGTTTTTATTTTAAAAAAAATGTTTTTCGAAAATAGAGTTGAGTTCTAATTTTCAGTTTTCAATAAAAAATTTAGAAAATGCATTTGGTTGGAACCGGTGGAGTTTTAATTTTTCATCTTAAAATTTTGGAAAGCTTTTGAAAACTGTAAAAAAACACTTTTCTAATTAAATACAATTTGGAAAACTGAAAATATTCATTTTCTTAGAAAACTTTGAAAAACTGAACGAATCAAACACGTTTCAAAATTTCCGTTTTTCTTGAAAAACTTTCCTAGAAAACTAGAAATTTTCCACAACCAAACGCACCCTTAGGGTGCGTTTAGTTTTGGAAAACTATTTTAATTTTCTAAAAAAATGTTTTCAAAAAATAGAGTTGAGTTTTCATTTTCAGTTTTCAATGAAAATTTTAAAAAACACGTTTGGTTAGAAGCGGTGGAATTTTTATTTTCCGTCTTATAAATTTGGAAAACTATAAAACTCGTTTTTCTAATTTACATACAATTTGAAAAACTGAAAATTTTCATTGTCTTAGAAAACTTTGAAAACTGAATGAACCAAACGCGTTTTCAAAATTTCTGTTTTCTTGGAAAAAATTTCACAACTAAACGCACAATTGGGTTGCGTTTAGTTACGAAAAAACAGTTTTCCTTTTCTGTTTTTCGTTTTCCCTTTTCAGTTTTTGTTTTTCGTTTTCGATTTTCATTGGAAAATTTAGAAAACACGTTTAGGTAAAACTTAATCATTTTTCATTTTAAGTTTTAGAAAATTAGAAAACGTGTTTAGATGTGTATTTTTCTATTGATTTTCATTTTTAGAAAACGGTAGTGGTGGTACGGTGGGCGTGGGGACAGTGGCAGTGGTGGGGGGCAGTGGTGGTGTTGATGATGGCGACGATGGTGGTGGTGGCAGTGGCAGCGATGGTGGTGGCGACAGGTGGTGGTGGTGGTGGTGGCGGAGCCAATTGTGGCAGTCGTGATGATGGCGGCGGTGGTGGTGCTAGTGATGAGGTAGTGGTGCTGGTGATGGTGATGGTAGGTCGGTGATTTTGGTAGTGGTGTTAGGTGGGTGGGTGTGTGTGTCGGTGGGTGTGGGTGTGGGTGTGGGGTTGGGGTTGGGGTGGGTGTGGGTGTGAGTTTGTGGGGGTGTGTGTGTGCGCATGTGTGTTTGTGGGGGTGTGGGGTTGAGTATGGGTGTGTGTGTGTGTGTTTGTGGGGTGGGGGTGGGTGTGGGTGTGTTTGCGGGGGTTGGTGTCTTTGTGGGGGTTGGTGTGTGTGTGTCTATGTGTGTGTGTGTGTGTGTATGTGTGTGTGTGTTTGTAGGGGGTTGGTTTGTGTGTGTATGATAAAAATCTAAACAGAACTTACAAGGGATACCCATTTGCCAGAAAGCTCTTCAAATCTGTTCTTTGATGAAAATGGGCTTCTCTGAGCTTTTCATTCTTCTTTTCACTCTACACTCTCTTTTAGCAATGGCATCAAGACAACCTACTGCACCAAAATCATACCTGTTTAGTGAATATATAGGAGCAGAAGATAACAATGTAAAATTTTCAGATGTACCCATCAACCCAAATGTGGAGTTCCATTACATACTTGCATTTGCAATTGATTATACAAATTCATCTTCTCCCTTTACCAACAAATGGTGAATTCAAAATCTTCTAGGATACTCATAATCTCAGCCCTTCACGAGTCTCTTCAATCAAGACTCAGCATACAAATGTCAAAGTAGCTTTAAGCCTAGGAGGGGACACTGTGAGAGGAAAAACTTGTAATTTTACGGTTTCATCAGTGGATTCATGGGTTTCTAATGTTGTATCTTCACTCACTAAGATCATCCAAGAGTATAATTTGGATGGGATTGACATAGACTATGAGCACTTCGTTTCAGATCAAGTTACATTTGTTGAATGCATTGGGAAGCTTATAACAGCACTCAAGAACAATGCAGTCATTACATTTGCATCTATAGATCCGTTTGATAATGATGATGAAGTTAAAAGAAACTACATGGCTCTTTGGAAGAGTTATGCCCATGTCATAGACTATGTCAATTTCCAGTTTTATGCATATGACAAGGGGACAACTGTTTCGCAGTTTATGAGATACTTTCAGACACAAAGAGATAATTATGGAGGTGGAAATATCTTGGCTAGCATCACAACCGAAGGAAGTGGAGGTTTATCTCCAGAAAAAGGTTTCTTTACAGCTTTTAATATGCTTAAAAGTCAAGGGAAACTTGGTGGGGTCTTTGTATGGTCTGCAGATAATTCAAAAGCTTCAGATTTTAAATATGAAAAGCAATCACAGGCTTTACTAGGAACACGCCACAAGAATTTTAGTGTGTGATCCTTCAGCTTACAGTTACAATATCATGCTGCTTTTGTAGACACATCACCATAATATTGTACATATTGATGTTGTATCTTATCCCATGAGTTCAATCTTAAAGCTAAGTAAACTCAAAAATCATAGCACTTGTGATTCCACTCGTTTGTAGACTTGTCTAGAATCCATGATACGATAAATCATTTGATTGCAAATGTAAATGTAGTCATGAAATGCACCTACTTAGTCAAGATTCCCCTAATAAATATTCAAGTGCACTACAAAGTTGTACATTCATGAATAATGTCCTTTCGTGAGTTATGTTTTGAAGAGAAGCAAGAATGAATCTCATAAAGTCATTAATATCAGTAGAATCTGATGTGGGATTTGTTGTAAATGAGTAAAGGGAAAATGAATCAGGAGGGTAACCAACTGTTACGTTTGTTCTCATTTGGTCCCTTTCCTTTTTTTTGTACTCAATATATCATCGAACTTGTTGTTTGTGTTCACCATAACCCTTTGACCGGCTATCACAGGTCAAAAGCCGGTCAAAAGGGCTATGGTAAACACCAACAACAAGTTCGATGGTATATTGAATACAAAAAAAGGGAGACCAAATGAGTACAAACGCAAAAGTTAATTACCCTCAAGAGTCATTTTCCCAATTATTTATGCTCTCTAAAATCATAAATAAAAATTAAATAACTTAAGTCATTTATTTATGAAACTCAGGTTGTCAATATAAGAATCATATATTGAATTGTTTTTAGGTTTGTAAAATTGGGATCGACATCCTAAAATCCTACAAAGTAAAACATGATTTTAATTTATAATTTTTAAACAAAAAATATTTCCAACGTTTAATTTTTTGTTCAAAAGTTATAAAAAACTTCAAATTTTAATCATAAGTCACAACACAAAATGATAAACGGTAAATTGGTAAAGGGCAAAAGACATAAAGTGCTAAAAATAATTTTCATTAGCAAAAAAAAAAATCAAGAGAAGGTAGGATCGGATCGGATCTCGATCCTAAAAATTTACAATCCTACCCCAAATATGACCCGGATCGTTTTTCATACCTATAATCGTACGATCCTACGATCAGGATCGCAATTTTGATAACCATATATAAAACGTTTGGTGATAACCGTGTTGGTTGACATTAAGCTTATAAAAATAATAATAATTAATCATGTAAACAAATATATTTTTACATAGTTTGTACATCTGATCATTTAAAGTATCTAACTTGATTAGCGAAAGGGTAAAATGGTCTTTTACCTGGGAGTCAGGATTAGTTGATTTTAAGTGATTGTGGTTTATGACCCAATTATTAATTTAGGTTTTTATTTGATTGGTTAGTTTGGGGATTCTCCGGTTCAGCAGCCCGAGCATCTATTTGACTGTCAGCGGATTGAGATGAGTTTGCTCACTATATTATAGGATATTAGGGATTTTGACCCTATTCAAGCAATTCTGACACCACCAAAGTGTTTATTTTTCCAAACTCTATACATCCCACCGAATAAAACCTCAAAATCTCACCAAAAATTTCGCCGGAAATTTTGAGCCACCACGAGCTGCCGCCTGATTTTTCGCAAAAATTAAGTTGAAAGATTATTTTATAGAACAAGTATTGCATTTTGGCACCCATGAATAACGACAAAGCTTGGGTTCTCGGTAGCGGGTTGCGGGTTCAAGTTCAATTTTTAGGACAAAAACGAGTGAATCGGGTATCTTCTTTCCTTGGCTTTCATTACATTGCATTGTTCTGATACGATAATTGCTACCAATTATGCTTTGAAAATTGCTTAGGATCGTTAGTTATTGCCCAGTTTATTTAGAAAAATTGGTTTGAGAATGGTTGAAATTGGTTAATTTACTTGGGAATTTAATTAAAAAGTGTTTAACCTTTGGTTGGATTTGTTCATTTTGACTAGAAATGTTGTCGAATTTTTGTTGGATTTGTCAAATGGAACCGAGTGGTGTTGTTTAAAACCGTTTTGAATTGTCAAAAATTGGGCGCAATTGTTTATGGGAATTTTTGTGTTCGGTTTAAATATAGTTGTATTGTTTTGAGAGTGGTAAGAGATGGATTACTTTGGTGGATTGTTTTTGATATTGTAGGTCTTGAAAATGGGCAAAACTACAACTCGGACACGCTCCCATGAATCATACGTTGATCCTAATCTGCAAAAAGATGTTGCCGGTACATCGTGCAAAGCATCCGGTAGACGAAAAAAGGGGAGGAGAAGAGGAAAGCGATCCTTCCCTCTTAAAAGCGAAGATCAAAACATATAGGTCAAACCTCCGCGGACGCCCAATCCGACCCACAAAGTATTACTTCAAGGAGTCAATGAATAAGCTTGGGGTACACATCGGTGTGTAATCTATGTTTTGTGGTATGTCTTGGGGTGATTTTCTTAACCTCTGCGATAGGAACTACGAAGAGCCCACGATAGAATTCATGTCCACTTTCGCCACTAATGATGAATCTGAAATCCTTACCTTCCAACTACAGGGTCAAAGTTATCGGCTCACGTACTGACGACTGAACTTGATTATGGGATTACATCGCACAAACGACATAACTATCCATTCTCAAGAGTATGCCAGCTTCATGTGTTTCTCCAACGTGGAGTTTTAGTCGCAAATGACCGGTCTCGACACGTTCAACCCGAGTCGCAAGAGGGACAAGCACATAGTCCATCCTTATTGGCGCATTGCACACCGTATTCTCACCACCAGTATTTTTGGTCGCCTTGAACTTGGTCAAATAAATAGATGCGAGCTCTTCTTCCTAGCCTGCATGAGATATCACGGAAAACTTGATTTCTCCACATTTCCCTCGATAAATGCAAGGCCGTTCGCCAGCGTACCACCGGAGAAATCCATATCGGGGGGCTTATTACCATCAAAGGTCGAGCCATCAGCCTAGACTTCCGTGCCCCCAATTACTTCCCGTTGACCACTACCAACCCAATTTTCTACTAGATTGTTTCACTCTTGCGCGGTAGAGATGTTGGTTAGTCAGGGAAATGACTCGTACAACTGGCTTAACGGTGAGAAACACTCGGTTTACATCCTCCCAATCTGGGTTGGTGATTTATTCTCACCGACTGACCCCGACACTTGGCTTCCCCTGAGGCGGAGAACCATTTTGACCAACCTTCGGTGCAGCAGCCGATGTATCATCATGACCACTTCCACGCCCCTCCATAACATTTTGACCAACCTCAGTATCAGTCGCAGCAACAGGGGGGACCCGAAATCCCAACATATTCCCCCCATACATTCTTTGACCAGTTCGCCACGATGTTCTCCACCGTTCAGAGCATCGACACTCAGACACAGGAGAACACCCGAGCCATTCAGGATGTGGCGACTCGTGTTGGTAGATTGGAGCAGTCCTTTCCATCCACTTCCCGCCAGATCCAGGACATGTGGGATTACCACTACCGTCTCGGACACTTTCCGCTCCGATTTAGGTCATTTTTGCTCTTACCTTAAGCATTAAGGACAATGCTTGTTTTAAGCTTGGGGTGGGGTATTTCCTTTTATATTTTTTGCATGCATTTTTTATCTAGGTTGCATAACATTTTAGTTTTAAGTTAATTTGCATTCATTTTTTTGTTTTATAAAATTCCAAAAAGATTTTATTTTTTTCTTTTCTACTTTTTATTTTTGCATAACATTTAGCTTAGGGCATTAGCATTCATGCATTTTTGTTGTTTGTTTATTCTCACCCCCTTGGATGCCATGGAACAGGTTCATAGTTATTGTATCATTATTTGTCCAGAATCTTGTTGTTATCTCACACATCGAATCGGGACCATTAGGTTGCAGTTTGGGACTTCATACTTGGGATCAACTGTTGGAGCTTAAAGGGGTAAGTGATCATGGCCAGGTAGTTTTCATGAAGAATTATGGATGCAATACTAACAACTGTAGGACATACTATAGCGATTGATGTTTTTAGCCTTGCGGTCCATACCGCTGAGAGGATCACACTTGATCATGTTTGAACCGTTAAGATGAAGCATTAGTGCTTGTCCCCGAATAGAATCCATATTTGGTCTCTTTACATCACCATTTTTTTTGCGGTTTACTTATGATTTTAGAGAGTCTTTTAACCCTCTTTTGGTCATTTTCAATATATTTGGAAAATCACAAGTTTGAAAATGAGTCTACATCTTTATGCTCCACACATGGTCATTTTCGTAATTTAGACCATCCGGATTATTATTATTATCTTTCAGTTCCACTTACATACTGTTGGGAACCAAATTTCGAGTAAAAAAAATTCTTGATAAAATTTTTGATATGTTAGTGCACTACCTTCAAGTATGTGTATTTAAAAAAACGAGAAACTCAATCAAATTCCAAGCGGCGTTTATCCTAGATGGGTGACCGGTTCAATTATTGAACAATTTTTCCTATATTTTGGTCACCCGGCGTTTGATATTCATTTATATAGGTATGTTTTATTGTATTTAGATCGAGTTGTTTTCACAAATTGGTGATGTTAGGGAGGCTGTCAAGTTGGATTCTACGGGAGTTTTGGGCCAACAATTAGTGAATTGATTCCTACAACGGTGCCCAAGCGATGAAACCCAATCACACATGAGAATAGCCGATAAACGTGAGATCACGCAACTTTCGTGATAAGAGTGTACACTAAAATAAGAGCTCCACAAGAGCCCGTCGATTTGCTTTCCCCCTACTACATATGTTCTTCATTGTATGCATGTTCCATTAAGGTTGTGACTAACCATCCCTCCTTACTCACCTAGACGAGTTGTCCTGGTTGTGGTTTATGATTCTATTGTCATCGGATGAAAAAGTCATGAGATAATAGCAAGATTAATTATGACCATGTTGACTAACTGTTATCAGGTTCTATGGTTTTATCCATTCTTTTTATTTTTCTTAGGATTGAAACGTCCCAAAAATATGACCCAAAAATTTCGTTTCCAAATCATTATTTAAAATCATAAACCATCCAAAGTCATAAGTAAAATCGCAAATCATGTATCATAAAATATCATAGCATCTGTATCAAAACAAAATCTCATAACAAACATCAGAGTAACTTCTAGGCTGAAGACTGGGGTGTGTGTCATGTGATCATCCCGAGCCCTTCCCTTTGCTAGTGGAAGTACCTGAAACCAAAAGTGAAACCATAAGCACAAATATTAGTGAGTTTCCCCCAAACTACCACATACCATACACATATAACATACAACTAAGAGATACGGGCCCCGCCCACACTCAGCTACGTCGAGATACGAGCCCCGCCCACACTCGACTACTATGAGATACAGGCCTCGCCCACACTCAACTATTGCAAGATATAGGCCCCGCCCACGCTTCGCTACTAAACAAACATATAAGTATCACACAAACAACAAGTATAACTAAATCTATTAGTCGGGCATATATCCGTGAACAATCTAAACTGTAAGATACGGCCCCCGCCCACACTCAGGTACTATGAGATACGGGCCTCGCCCACACTCAGCTACTAACATATCATACTACGGGCCAACCTTGGTGCCTTAGACCCGTTCCTACTGGAGGGAAACTCACCTCGTACGACTGACTGCTGGAAACACAAGTGAAGAATCCCCGTATGCTGCTCCGGCGACTCTCCGGCTATCAATTCTATGACAACCCGAAATTTCCATCTTGTACAACCGTTCAATTCAATCAAATCCAGACTCGATTCGACTATCTATTAACATTGTCTGAAGTCTGTTTGAGAGTTCTAAGCCTAGTACCTTAAAGGTTAGGGTTTAGAAATGTGTTCCTTAAGTTCATCACTTTTCAAAAGGGCCAAACACTCCTTCATGAGGAGTGTACGACCGTACACTTGGGTGTGCAGCCGTACACCCCCCTTCAAGAACTTTTCACTCCTTCAAGCCAAGAAATCGATTCTCTCTCAACTATCATCGGATTTTTCACCTAGATCTTCAAAATGTAAGTGTTACTTCCCTTGATTTGTTGATCCATTACACTATCTAGTGAATATCCACGATTTCATCCATGAAATTACTTCTTTTGGTTAGATCTTCAAGAAACACCAACAATACCAAGAACACACATTAGTTCTTGGACCTTAAACACCCCTAAAGGCTTATAATTCGTAAGTATCTCTTCCATCTTATCGTAAGGCTTGAGAATCACTCCTTTTCTAGCCTTAAATCATCATATTATGCATGAACTCAAAGAGTGTACGGCCGTACACCCTTCATATGGTTGTACACACCTTATTTAGTGCATATTTGGCCTCAAACTCGTGATATACCCGAACACAAGGTCAAGAACACTTAGGGGATGCTAGATATAGCCTTAGACCACCCTTTTTGTCATGTTCTTCAAGGAGCGTACGGCCGTACACTCCATGGACGCACACCCTTAGCCGTACATACATTAGTGTGGCCTTAAAACCCATTTTATGAGATCCTTGGTACTTCTAACACTTCAATCTAAGTGTTTCCTAGTTCATAGAGTGGTTTTCTTGCATGATTAGTTGTATAAACACTAATCATATCCATATATGTATCATTATATGCTTATTAGGATCCGTTTGTGCTCAAGGTTTCACTTGACACTTAGCATCCAGTATCGATCTTACATTAGCATCACTCACTACAAGTGAGTTCATACCCCCCTTAACTTATCTTTTAATGATTTTAAATGCTTTTTTTTGGGGGGGGGGGGGGGAGAATACAAGTAGAACTATTATAGTTATTATATCAATCACATGTGATTAATAGCTATCAAACAAGTGGATTTTCTTATACTTCAATTGTTTTATCAAACAACTCCTCAAAACAATTTATAAACTAACATCAAGTCATCTATTGCCATTCAAATGGTTAAAACTCTTTTATATGTTAAACTTTTATTAAACTCTTTTAAACTTCTATATTGTTAAAATCATGTCTATAAGGATGTAGTTATATAAGTAAGATTGAAAGGACTTAGGACTAATAACTCACTTTATTTCATTTTCCTTGTTTGGTTGTGGACTTAGGGTATCCGATTATTTTTCCGAGTGTCGTTTGAATCTTAGTTATATATTATGTATATATGTATAGATATAAAATTTCTTCCATCAGTTCAGCACCTTTGGGTAGCAAAGGTGTACAAACATACTCAGTCATTTAAAGAACATTACTAGTAAACTATAATGTGTATAGTTTAGGGATTTACTACTCGCTACTTCTAGTATAAGGAAACATACAAGAGTCTTCGAGCGTCGTGTTTTACTAGTCGATCAAGTATGGTTACAATAATATCACATTTTACCTTAATTAACAAACTGGTTTAAGGTAGTTAGTATGTTGGTAGTCACTTATATACAATACTACAATACATCGTTATTTTCCCATTTTTTCACATTGTGATCTTCTCACATAAACGGAAATGTAAACTATATTTTGGTAAAGATAGTCATACTTGGGAAAGATACACACTTTTACAAACAAACAACACACAGAACATTCGGGCCTTGGTAGAAAGCTACATTTAGTAGAAAATATAGGATTTTCTAAGAGGTACATACATTTATTACAAACACTTACACACATTTACATCAAACATTTTCTTATAAACAATGACACTAAAATACTTATGAACTAACCAGCTTTAATGCTGATCTACTCTTTCAAAATAACTTGTATTCTCATGTTACCAGTAGACAGGTACCAATGACCAGGTTTTAAGAATATGAAGCTTTCAAGACTTGTCTTTATTTTGATTATTCATTTTTGGTGTCTTATAAACTATACACAGAACACACTTGTATTAAAATTATATTATTAATGTAATGGATGATGTTGTTGCTTGTTTACTATTATGCATTGTTGTGATACTATACATGACGTCCTCCGCCCCAGAATGTTTCCGCCGTTCAGGTTTTTGGGTGTGAAAAATTCCATAACAACAATTAATCAACATCTGATAATCCTTCTTATGGTAAATTGACCATTTTACCCCTAGTCAAAGTCAACGCCCTGGTTAAAGTCAACCTTCCAGGTTGACCTAACTCGCTGAGTCAGCCTTATTGACTTGTCGAGTTCTAGAACTCAAAAACCCTAAAATTCGCGACTCGACTCGCCAAGTCACCCTATGACTCGTTGAGTTCCCAAACTAACCATCGTCGCGACTAAACGAACTGACTCGTCGAGTCGTCCTCAAACTCGTCGAGTCCTAACATAATCGTAAAAAGGGACAAAATCATACTACTCGCCGAGTTCCTTAATCAACTCGTCGAGTCCTATGAACATCATCAGGGTTTCTTCATTGAACTCACCGAGTTCCCTTATGAACTCATCGAGTCCCTTGCGGATCTAACCTAGATAATTGGTTTCACACTTCTACAACTCCAAATTACATATCTATGTCGTTTCCAAGGCCCTTTTCTATACAGTTGGAGACTTGATGGCTTTGCATGCCTCAAATGGACCCAAACTCGAGTTATAGCAATCTACTTCCATAAATATGACCATGGCTTGGATGAAAATGGATTCAAGCCTCCTTTGATGACCCTAGATGCTAAATAATATAGGAAGAAGGGGTTACTTTGCATACAACCCATATAAACTAACTCATCCTTCTAAAAAGGGTCAAAAGACCCAAAAACTCAACATACAAAGAGATCTAAGCTATAGCTCACCAAGCTAAGAGCTTTTTACCTCAGAAAGCTGCCAAAGATGAGTGTGTTCCTGGATCTTTTTCTCTTTCCCCAAGATTGTTAGCTCCAAGCTCTTGCAACTACCTTCAATGGCATCAAAATACACTCAAAAACTCAAGGAAGAGGCTCTCTAACGAACTGGGTTTTATGGGGGACAGGGAGGATAATAATGGAGGCCCAAAGGGGGTTTAAGATGTTTAAATAGGGTGCAAAACCCCGAAAATAGGGTTTCCCTATAGCAGACCTACTCCTCGAGTCCATGATTGGACTCGACGAGTACACTCTTTAAATCCTGCATCCTTTCTGCCATCTACTTAACAAGTTAGGGCTACCAACTCGTCGAGTAGCTCAACTAATTACTTTAATAATTTAAATAATTGTGTACCAGGAACGGGGCGTTACAATTCTCCCCCACTCGTCTTAAAATTCATCCTCGAAGTCTACTACATCTGAAAACAACTTTGGGTAGTGCTCCCTCATTTCCTCCTCGGGCTCCCACATCCACTCCGAACCCTTGCGGTGCTGCCATTGAACCTTCACTAGCTCGACCCTTTTGTTCCTCAACTCCTTAGTCTTGCGATCCAGAATCGCCACTGGTCTCTCTACGTAATTCAGGCTATCATCAACCTAAATATCCTCTAAGGGTACCACTGTTGAATCATCTACCAAGCACATCCGCAACTAGGAAATGTGGAAAGTGTTGTGGATTTAGCTGAGCTCTGCTGGAAGATCTAACTGGTAAGCAACCTGGCCCACCCGGGCCAAAACCCTAAACAGACCAATGAACCTAAGGCGCAGCTTGACCCGTTTCCGAAACGTGATAAACCCTTCCAGGGTGACACTTTCAGGAGGACCATATCACCCACCTGAAACTCCAATTCCGAACGCCGCTTGTCGTCATAACCCTTCTACTGACAATGAGTAGTCTGGAGCCTTCTCCGGACTTGTTGAATCCGCTCTGTGGTCTTGAGTACTACCTCCGTACTCCCCATGAACCTCTGACCGACCTCACCCCAACAGATACGGGTCCTGCACTTCCTCCCACAAAGCATCTTGAAGGGAGGCCGGTCTATACTGGAGTGGTAGCTGTTGTTATTCGAAAATTCCGCTAACAGAAGCTACGTATCCCAACTGCCACTGAAATCTAGCAAGCATGCACGAAGCATGTCTTCGAGAGTCCGAATCGTCCTCTCGCTCTGACCGTCCGTCTGAGGGTGGAAAGCGATGCTGAAATGGAGACGAGTACCCATCTCGTTGTGAAACCGCTTCCAAAACCTGTAAGTAAAACGGGCATCTCGATGTGACACCACCGAGACAAGCACTCCATGACGTGCCACTATCTGTCGCACATAAATCTCGGCCAGCTTCTTGGCCGAGATGCTCTCCTGGATCGGTATGAAATTAGCGTTCTTGGTCAACCGATCCACAATGACCCATATCGAATCGACCCGATGTGCAGTCCTGGGAATCTTAGTAATGAAATCCATAGTGGTATCCTCTCATTTCCACACGGGATTGTCTAACGTCTGCATCTTTCCATGAGGCCTCTGGTGCTCCGCCTTGACCTTCCTGCAAGTCAGGCATCTCTCCACGTACCAAGCTACATCCCGCTTCATGCAGGGCCACCAGTAATCTGGTTGAAGATCTCTGTACATCTTCGTCGCCCATGGATGGATGGAGAACCGGGACTTGTGGGCCTCATCCATTAATACATGTCGTACTCCACCTCAGTACGGTACCCAGACCCTCCCATGCAGGGTCAACAACCCTCAGCTATCATAATCAAATGAAGCTACTCGGCCCACAATCCTCTCGCACATTTGGCGCTCCTCCTTCAGTCCCTCAAGGCATCAGCCATTACATTGGCCTTTCCCGGGTGATAAAGGATCTCACAATCGTAATCTTTCACCACGTCTAACCACTGACGCTGCCTCATATTCGGATTTGGCTGATCCATGAGGTACCTTAAACTCTTATGGTCTATGTAAATGGTACACCGGACCCCGTAGAGGTAATGGCACAAAATCTTAAGGGAGAACACCACAGCCCCAGCTCCAAATCATGTGTCGGATAGTTAGCCTCATGAGGCTTCAGCTGCCTCGAAGTGTAAGCTATCACATGACTCGTTGCATCAATACTGCTCCCAAACCTGTGATCGAAGTGTCACAATAGACTACGAATTCATCTACTCCCTCTGGCAGGGTGATAATCGGCGCTTCACACAATAGTTGTCTGAGCATCTAAAAGGTTGCCTGCTGCTCAGAACCCCAACGAAAAACCACCGACTTCTTGGTCAGTCAGGTCAACGGAACTGCTATCTTAGAGAAGTCCTGGATAAATCTCATGTAATACCCTGCCAGACTCAGGAAACTCTGAATCTCAAATGGAGACCTTGGAATCTCCCACTACATCACGACCTCTATCTTAGCCGGGTCTACCAAAATACCCTTATGGTTGACGAGGTGCCCAAGAAACTACACCTCGCGCAACCAGAACTCACACTTAGAGAACTTCACGAAAAGTCTCTCCCTCCTCAGTGTCTCTAGAACCTCTCTCGGGTGCTCCTCATGCTGCTCCTGAGTCTTGGAGTAAACCAAGATGTTGTCAATGAATATGATCACAGACCGATCCAGCATCGGTCTGCACACACGGTTCATGAGGTCCATGAACGTGACTGGAGCATTCACCACAAACTCATAATGACCGTAGTGGGTCCTAAAAGCGGTTTTCTGCACATCATCATCTCTGGCCCGCATTTGTTGATATCCGGATTGTAGATCAATCTTGGAGAACCAAGAAGCTTCCTGAATTTGGTTGAACAAATCATCTATCCTCATGAGTGGGTAACGGTTCTTCACCGTTACCTTGTTCAGCTCCCGGTAATCTATGCACATATGGTGCAACCCGTCCTTCTTCTTTACAAACAGGATAGGGGCTCCCCATGGTGAACTGCTCGGCCTGATAAAACCCTTGTCTAGCAGCTCCTGTAGCTACGTAGACAATTCCTGCATCTCGGGAGGAACCATCCGATATGGTGCCTTGGCTATCGGAACCGCACCAGGGACCAAGTCAATCCGGAACTCAACCTGTCTCTCCGGAGGTATCCCAGGCAAATACTCCGGGAATGCGTCCGAATAGTCTCGCACCACTGGTACATCATCAACTGTTGCCTTACCCTTATCCCGGCTATCCATGACATAGGTGACGTATCATGCGCAACCCTGTTGAAAGCAGCGCCTCGCTCTCGCCGTTGAACAAAGAATCGGTCCGCGTTGTGGTCTCTCGCCCTGTATCACTAACTCTCCCCCACTAGGAGTACGAACCATCACTAGCTGCTATTCGCAGTCGATCACTGCCCCGTTGGGACTCAACCAATCCATACCCACTATAACCTTATTCCCTCACAGGGGAATAAGATCCAAGTCCACTGAAAACTACTCATCAAATAACCATAGCGTACATCCTCTATGAACCCTCGTGACCCTGAAGGTCCTATCCTCTGCTATCTTGACGTCGAGTGGACAATCCAGCTCCCCCGGAGCTCTACTAAATCGCTTGCTAAGTGCAAGCGATACGAAAGATCGGGTAGCACCCGAATCAAAGAGTACCATGGCTGATATGTCGTTCACTGAGAACGACCCTATAAAAAACACACAATCATAAGTAATAATCAAAGATAAATAAGATATAATGGATAAGATACATACTCTTAACCACATCAGGAGCTGCTTGTGCCTCCTCTACTGTCAATTGGAAGGCTCTGCTCTTCGTCACTCGCACCTCTGCCTCACCCTGACGGCTGTTTGTAATCCTCAATGTAGCAGGGGCGGGTGCCATCACCTTCCCTGCTGCTGCTAAACTTGGGCACTGGGACCTCTTGTGGCCCCTCTGCTTGCACTGAAAGCAAACCAGGCCAGATGGTGTTGTGGTAGTAGTGGTAGAAGCAGCAATACAATCCTTGCTCACATGCCCTATTCGGCCGCATTTGAAGCAGCCCGAACTCCCTGCCCAACACGTCCCCTCGTGCGACCTGCCACACTTCTTGCAGCGGCCTCGGCCCTACTGTCCCTTCCCTCGGGAATCTTTCTTGGGCTTCTTTCCTGAGCCCTCCATGCCAGACACTGCCTTTGGCTTCCTCTTCCTCTCCATCTCTAAGTCAATCTCCCCTCTCACGAGCCCTCGCTATCATATCCTCCAGCGTCTTGCAGCTGGAACGGCTCACAAACTGGCAAATATCACTCCACAACATCTCATGCTACCGGTTATTATTTATCTCCTCGTCCGCAAATACTACGGAACAAGAAGGGCTCTCTCCCTAAACTTGTCGCTGATCTCCGCCGCAGTCTCAGTCGTCTACTGGAGGTCCTGAAACTCTCTATCAAGTTGTTGCACCTCAATAACAGGTGCGAACACGGTCCTAAATCGGGTCGTGAAATCACTCTAAGTCATCGCATCTAACACAGTGTTATCACCAATGGCTCTCCCAACCTCCTCCCACCAGTCACGTGCCCTGTCCTTCAGAAGACAGGACACAAGCCTAACCTTGTCCACCTCAGGACATCTGTTGGTGCAGAACGAATTGGTGACTTCTGCCAACCACCTGGTACTCGCAATGGGGTCCCGAGCCCCATGGTAGTCGGGAGCTCCACATGCCCTGAACTCCCTAAATTCAGTGTGCGCGGCATCATCATGGCCGCCATCTAAGTGCAGAACGCACTCAACCTCTTATCCAAATGCTTAAGAATGCCCTGCTTGATCGTGCCAAATATCACATGAGTCAGGTCTAGTATGTTGCGCGTGATCTCTGAGGTGATGAACTCCATGGTCTGCTCGTCTAGCTGCTCAGCTCCAGATCCTGAGCTTGATCCCTCACCAGCACCTGACCATAACTCAACATAACAACATCAGAATACTGAACATAACTCAAGGGATCTCTTACACCACAAGTTTCCTGGATTCGTCTCAAACTTCCTAGCTTCGAGTACGGATCCTCTGCTTTCAGTAGTACGGGACCATACTACCTTCCACATCTATTCGTACTTTTCTCAAGAAATGTCTTGACTCCTCCAAGTCCCTTCTACTGCTACTTCTTTACGCGCTACTCTCATCCTAGGCTTGCCCTAGGGTAATCACCATCCCACTCTCTGCCATCAGCTGCATAAGAAGTCCATGTTATCTTCCCCTAACTAGCTTGTGAATACTATTACATATCACTAAGGCTAGATAATTCTTTGAATGAGAGATCCTACCCTACAACGGTTGGACTCAAACAAGAGTTGCACAATAGGGCTAGACCTAACCTTCTGAAATTATTTAATCCTTGCAATATGTAATGTAACATATTCATTTACTAGTTAGTAAAAGATAACTAAGACTCCTAAAAGTACAAAACAAGTAGCATTCGAGCATCGAGTACACATAATCAAGCATATACTACTCTGGCTATCATACTGACTAATCTGTACTAGCATGCAGTTCTCATAAAGCTGAAACACATGTAATATGGACATAAGGCATCCTTCCTAAATCCTTAGTCCTAATCTAGCATGTTGTTCTAATAAAGTTGATAATCATAACATAGCATAAACTTGTATGGGTAATTTGGGAGTACTTACTTGAGCTCGGCAGATTGCATGCACCACAACCTTTTTCTCTTACTTGAGTACGGATCCTCTGCTTTCAGTAGTACGGGACCATACTACCTTCCACATCTATTCGTACTTTTCTCAAGAAATGTCTTGACTCCTCCAAGTCCCTTCTACTGCTACTTCTTTACGCGCTACTCTCATCCTAGGCTTGCCCTAGGGTAATCACCATCCCACTCTCTGCCATCAGCTGCATAAGAAGTCCATGTTATCTTCCCCTAACTAGCTTGTGAATACTATTACATATCACTAAGGCTAGATAATTCTTTGAATGAGAGATCCTACCCTACAACGGTTGGACTCAAACAAGAGTTGCACAATAGGGATAGACCTAACCTTCTGAAATTATTTAATCCTTGCAATATGTAATGTAACATATTCATTTACTAGTTAGTAAAAGATAACTAAGACTCCTAAAAGCACAAAGCAAGTAGCATTCGAGCATCGAGTACACATAATCAAGCATATACTACTCTGGCTATCATACTGACTAATTTGTACTAGCATGCATTTCTCATAAAGCTGAAACACATGTAATATGCACATAAGACATCCTTCCTAGATCCTTAGTCCTAATCTAGCATGTTGTTCTAATAAAGCTAATAATCATAACATAGCATAAACTTGTATGGGTAATTTGGGAGTACTTACTTGAGCTCGGCTGATTACATGCACCGCAACCTTTTTCTCTTTTCAAAATTCTTTTCTTTCTCAAAAATTCTTTTTGCTTTTTCTAAAACTCTTTCCCTTTTTTTCAAAATTCCTTTTTACAAAAAAATGATTTTTCCTTTTGAAAATTTCTATACCAATTCCTTATTTTGAGTTCAGGCACACCCAAAAGTGTGCCCGAATCCCTCAAACCATGGCTCTGATACCAACTTGAAACGTCCCAAAAACATGACCCAAAAATTTCGTTTCCAAATCATAAACCATCCAAAGTCAAAAGTAAAATCATAAATCATGTATCATAAAACATCATAGCATCTGTCTCAAATCAAAATCTCATAGCAAACATCAGAGTAACTCCCAAGCTGAAGACTGTGGTGTGTGTCATGCGATCATCCCGAGCCCTTCCCTTTGCTAGTGGAAGTACCTGAAACCAAAACTCAAACTGTAAGCACAAAGCTTAGTGAGTATCCCACAAACTACCACATGCCATACACATATAACATACAACTAAGAGATACAGGCCCCGCCCACACTCATCGAACTAGGAGATACGAGCCCCGCCCACACTCCGCTGACTCTGAGATACAGGCCCCGCCCACACTCAGCTACATTCAGATACGAGCCCCGTCCACACTCGACTATTATGAGATACAGGCCTCGCCCACACTTAACTGCTGCGAGATACATGCCCCGCCCACACTCCTCTACTAAACAAACATACAAGTATCACACAGACAACAGATATAACTAAATTTGTCAGTCAGGTATATATTCGTGAACAATCTAAACTGTGAGATACGGGCCCCGCCCACACTCGGACACTATGACAAACGTGCCTCGCCCACACTCAACTACTAACAGATCATACTATAGGCCGACCTTAGTGCCTTAGACTCATTCCTACTGGAGGGAAAACTCACCTCGTATGACTGACTGCTGGAAACACGCGTGAGGAATCCCTGTGTGGTGCTCCGACGACTCTCCGGCTATCAATTCCATAACAACAATTAATCAACATCTGATAATCCTTATTAGGATAAAATGACCATTTTACCCCTGGTTAAAGTCAATGTCCTGGTCAAAGTCAACCTTCCAGGTTGACCTAACTCACCAAGTCAGCCTATTGACTCGTCAAGTTCTAAAACTTAGAAACCCTAAAATTCACGACTTGACTCGCCGAGTCACCCTATGACTCATCGAGTTCCCAAACTAACCATCGTTGCGACTAAACGAACTGACTCGTTGAGTCGTTCTCAAACTCGCCGAGTCCTAGCATAATCGGAAAAAGGGACAAAATCATACTACTCGCTAAGTTCCTTAATCAACTCGTCGAGTCCTATGAACATCATTAGGGTTTCTTGATCGTACTCGCTGAGTTCCCTTATGAACTCGTTGATTCCCTTGCAGATCTTACCTAGATAATTGGTTTCACACTTCTACAGCTCCAAATTACATATCTATGTTGTTTCCAAGGCCCTTTTCTATAAAGTTGGAGACTTGATGGCTTTACACACCTCAAATGGACCCAAACTCGAGTTATAGCAATCTACTTCAATAAATATGACCATGGCTTAGATGAAAACGGATTCAAGCCTCCTTTTATGACCCTAGAGGCTAAATACTATAGGAAGAAGGGGTTATTAAGAGGCTCTCTAACGAACTAGGGTTTATGGGGGACAGGGAGGCTGATAAGGGAGGCCCAAAGGGGGTTTAAGATGTTTAAATAGAGTGCAAAAACCCGAAAATAGGGTTTCCCTCTGGCAGACCTACTCGTCGATTCCATGATTGGACTCGCCGAGTAGACTCTTTAAATCCCGCGTCCTTTCTTCCATCTAATCGATGAGTTAGGGCTACCAACTCGTCGAGTAGCTCAACTAATTACCTTAATAATTTAAATAATTGCGTACCAGGAACGGGGCGTTACAAGGATAGTTCATCCCAAGTTCATTTTAGACTTGCCTTACTTGAGGACAAGTAAGGTTTAAACTTGGGGTGATTTGATAGTTTCATTTTATTTACTTCTTTTTATAGTTTATTTTAGCATTTGTCATTCATAATTTAGTTAATTTCCATGCATATTTTCCTTGTTGTTTTATGACCATTTCGGGTACTTTCTAGTTTTGTGAGCTTAATTGCATATTTTAATGAGTTTAGCGGAGCGGGATCTTTAAGAAGCGATTGGACTTAGAGGATTTCAAGGATCTTGGGCTTTATAATAATGGAGTTGATGCTTGGAGTGGACTTGCTTATTAATTGAAGGCGTGGAAGAAATGAACTTTAAATTTGCAAGATACGGAAGAATATTCGAGCGTGCGTAGATTATTAATCAGATGATTATGTGAGCTATGGATCACTTGGAGAAGCCAAATTCGGCTTAAAATGAAGAAAACTTAAAGAAAAGTGGGCTAGGAGCTGATTGGACTCGAACTGGGCCAAGTGGGCTAAGCTGTGGAGGCTCAATTCTCAAAGAACCCACAATCTGATGCGGCATCCCACACACGACACTGCAGGGTAATTTTGGGATTTCATATGGAAGGCTATATGGGGAAGGTTGGTGTGCATCTTTTACACACTCTTGCACATCCGATTTTGAAACATTTCTCTGGAGATTTTGGAGCATTTTGAAGACAAAGAACACCTCAAGAACTTCATTTTTTTCATCTCTTAATCTTGTTGAATGTTTGGTACAATCTTTTATTATATTGTTTTCTTGAGTTTAGACATGTTAGGCTAAACTAAACTTAATTGGCTTTTGTGGAATCCTTTGAAATTTTGTTGAATGTTGAAGACTTCATGAACTTATTCTTGAATCCTTATGAAAATGTTTTGTGTTTTAACACATTATTACTACTTGTATGTTTTTATTCATGAGTTTAAATATATTTGTGGTGATTAGTTAGCTAATTTCTTGATTAGGTAAAGGATCCTCAAATTAGCAAGCAACAAGTGATTTTTGTGTCAGTTTTACTTCACACAATCATAAAAACATTTTCTCCAACATGGTAGTAGAATCATTTGACTCATCTTGGATTTGGTGATTTTTTTGGTTCTTAATGCTAGTTTATTTTCACTAATTACATGCTTAATGGAAATTGTGACTTTGACTAAGGAAATGTTATGAGCTTCTCTAACCATTTTAATAACTAAGAAAAGTCTAGGTAATCTCAAGCTTCTTAAATTACTATAGTAATTTTAGGATTTAAAACAAGTATTGCACCATTGGATTCTAATGATATGTTCATCAAAAGTCAAAGTGAGGAAACTTTAAGTCAAGCATTTTTCTCTTATTGATTTTACATCAAACTCTTACTTTTGTTTAATTGTCCATTTAAATCTTAGTTTAATCATAGTTTTATTTCAAGTATTTAAAAACACCAAAATCCCCCATTTTTTTCTTATATTCATTTTACAAGTACTTTTGCAAAGAGATTTTTCATAGAGTTATTAAATCGAACCAATCTCCGCGGATTCGAACCCTTTACCACTATACACTATTTTAGTGTAAAACCTTTAGGGTTATTAGTTTTGTTGGCCTCTGCAACCACCAGTTAGGCACATCAGTACGATGATACTTTGGTTAGGCATGACAGTATAATAATACTTTGGTTAGGCACGATAAGTCACAACTTATTATTTCACACAACTCTCACTAACCTATCACATCCCCTATCTAACACAACCCTATCAAGGCCCCTTATTTATTATTTCATACAACCCTTCACTACCCAACCATATTATTAAGTATAATATACGATTAGATCAAGTAAAGATCATATCATATTGTACAAATATATAAGACACAACAATAATAGTGTTCATATCATTAAGCATCTAGAATACTTGTATATATGTGTAAGTTGAAAGTAACTATGCATTCACTTGATAAAAATGGATGCCTCGGAATTTCGTTAGATATTCACCTCGATACTTAATCTTTTCCTCTTATGTGACCTAGGTTCACATTACTAAGTCTTAGTCGTATATTCCTGGCGACTAATGATTGTCTAGAATCCTCACTAATCTCAATGTCTACATCAAGATTTATCAAGTAAGGAACAAACAGGTAGAATCATATTGGAAGTAGGGTTCGTTTGGTATAGAGTATACTGTTTGGAAATCTTACTTTAAACACCTCGCTAAATCCAACCTAAACATCACTCCCGTAAGTAAATCAATCAGTATAATGACTTTGTAATCACTAATAATTCTCAATTATAGGTTCATAATAACGACTATGGTTATAATTATAAGTTACACTTAAAGTAGAGTAAGTGTAGCTCAACTTACAGATTATTCTGATGAAAACCAGGAATTATGCAGGCAAAACTCTTACCCAGGAGCTACTAATTTCCAGATATTTGAGACCGCATGGTCTCGCTAAAGTAATTGGGAACTAGGGAGTAAAAGACTAGAGATACAGGAGAAATTCCATAGATGATCTAAAGGAATGGGGTGAAAAATAAGGCTGCAAATCGGAGAATATATAGGGCCAAAAAGTGAATGTGAGGTGGTCGGAGCGCGTCACACAAATGGTCGGCAAGGTGACGTGGCCCGATCAGAGTCTGACATGTGATAGAATCTTAGTGGTTACCAGATACGTGCCGCACATGCTGTCTATGTGTGCGGCTACGCGCGAAAAAAATTATTTTTTAAAAAAATTCATATCTTGTTCATATGAGATCCATTCTCGACACGTTTTATATCCACGCGTAGCTAATAAGAAATCTATCAAAAATTCACTTTTTTACGATATGCAGAGCCGTGTGGTGTCGGTTTAATCGTGACACTTCGAAGAATCATAACTTCTTCCTACGAAGTCGGATTTCAGAGCTCTTTATATGTATGGAATCCTTGTCTTATATACTATAATTTTGGTTAATATTATTTATCCTAAATAATCTTTTATGAAAAAGTCATATTTATCCGTTATTATATGTTAATTGTCTAGTATGAATCTACAGGAGTTAAATTATCAATTTCATATCCATCTTTGGTATGCAAGCTAAAAAAATCTCTCTATGGATTGAAGCACGCATCCCATCAATGGTATGTCAAACTATTATCTTCTTTATACTCTAAAGGATACAAGCATTCTCAAAATGACCATTTATTGTTCTTGAAAACAACTTGTTGAAATATATATTCTCTTATTCAAACTTAACATTAATTAAGAAAAGGTAAGGTTTGTATTTTTTTACTATTCTATAGGGTGTATTGTGAAATGTAGTGTGCAGGTGTGATCTTCGGGTTTACACGCGGACCTTATTCGGGTGTGGGTGCTCCATGGAGCTACTTGCTCCGAGAGTATTTAATGTGTTAATCGTGTTCAGTTGCATAAGCTCTCTAGATATTTTTAGTGTTCTCTCTTTCTCTCTATATTAGGGTTTCTGTAAGGGTTTCGTTCCAGAGCTTTTGATCTGTAATAACTTGTTATCATGTTTTTGTTTGAGTGTAAGAGAGTTTGATGTAGTGAGTTTTCTTTTGTATTTGTTTGATGTAAACCAACTGTTTCATAGTGAATGAAATGTTGATGTTGGGAAATTGTTGAGTTTATCTTTTCGTACATGGTATCAGAGCTTAAGGCTGCTTCATCTTGTTCATCGGTGTTTTTCGAAGGATTACGACTCAGAACAACGTTTTAAAAGGTTGCTTCTAACTCTTTTTCTTTTCTTTGGCTATTTCTGGTTGATCGATCGATTTAGGGTTTTATCTCTTTTCTTTACGATCTTTATGATCTTGGTACTGTGAGAGTTATTTGTGGTTCATTGCAGGTGTTCGTGGCTGATACTTGTTTTTATCGCTTGATAGTTGAACATTGATGACTTTACAAATGAATCTTCTTCAATCGATTAATTTGTTTAGTCTGAAATAACTCACTAGGGGTCGGATTTCATCACCGATAAACCCTACGTTGAGAACGGACAAACAGAGTCGATTCGTCTTCGTCTCGTCCTTCAAAGCACTGTGAGGGTTTTCTTGTTCCCTATTTTCTCTTTTATATCTTGTGATTGGGAGATCCTGGTTGTTTTGTATACACCAATTGTTTTTTTTTTGTTTTTCCTTTGACTCTGTATTGATTGTCTTGGGCCCCGAAAAACGTGGTGACCATCTAGACTCTATGTCAATACATGAGTCTGATTTCTATCTGATTTTGTATTTCTTGTTTTCCTGATTAATTGGTTGTTTTTTATTGAGTCAGTCTTGGTTGCTTGAAAGATCATATTGTTTGTTTGTTTGTTCTTTGTGTTGTTCTTATGGCTGGTCCTACTAAGTCTCCCGGTGGTAGTGGAAAGGATGATCAAGTTAATTTTGATGATCCTTTTTTTGTTCATCCTTCTGATAATTTTGTTGCTATTATTGTTACAATAAAATTAACTGGTAATGAGAATTTTAGACTATGGAAAACTTCTATGTCTAGAGCACTTAAGGCTAGAAATAAACTTGGTTTTGTAGATGGTACTTTTCAGAAAACTAAGGTAGATGAGTCTAAAAGTTCTAAATGGGATAGAGCTAAAGTTGTAGTTTGTTCTTGGCTTCTGTCATCTATATCTGATTCCATCTATCAGAGTCAAGCTTATTCTGATGTAGCTAAGGATATTTGGAACAGTCTTTTTGAAACCTATAATAAGTCAGATGGATCTGTTGTTTTTAATATTCATCAACAGATCAATACTTTAAAACAAAATGGAATTTCACTTTCAGACTACTTTAATAAACTTGACTCTCTTTGGAAGGAATTTGATGGTATTACTAGTCTTACTGAGTGTACATGTGAAGCATCTGTTAAACGTAAGGATCATTCTAATCTTATGAAACTTATGCAGTTTCTTAGCGGTCTAGATGATTCATATAGTCAATTCAAGAGTCATATTCTTCTCATGGAACCTTTACCTAATGTCAAAACTACTTTTTCCATATTGTCTAGAGAAGAGTCACTTCAAAGAAATGGTTCTTTGTCTTCTCTTTAGCCCTCTAAGTCTCAGCCTACTGCTTTCAATAGTAGGTTTAATTATAGATTTAACTCAAGCAACTCTAATAAGAGTAAAAATCAAGTTGTTCAATGTAAAAATTGTGGTATTAAAGGTCATTCAATTAAGAAATGCTATAAGATAATTAGGTATCCAAAAGATTTTAAACAAAAAATTGAGTCAAACAGTCAAAAGGGTTTTTCTGCTAATTCTGTGACCACCACTTCTGTGGGTTCTAATGCTCCTATCTTAACTAATCCTGTTGGAGATTATGAGTTTCATCAGCTTACTAAGGAACAATACATCAAGTTTTTGCAATTAATAAATGATAAACAAATCTGTGAGGAAGCACCTGCAAGTGCTAACATGGCACGTACTTGCTTGTTTCAAGCTTTTAATTCTTCTTTTGGTTGTCAAAAATGGATTGTTGATTCTGGAGCCAATCAACATATGATTGCTTCTGAATCATTTCTCATGAAACTGTGGATGTGTCTAAATTGAATCTTCTTGTAAGTCACCCTAATGGTACTTCTGCTAAGATTGAGAAGATTGGTAATATGAACATATCTAATTCTTTAACTTTGTTTGATGTTTTTGTTGTACCAGATTTTAATGTGAACTTTTTGTCTGTTCATAAAGTTTGTAAAGATAGTAATTGTGAGGTCATTTTTAATGAGCATAGTTGTAAAATTCGGGGTTTACAATCAAAGGAGATGGTGGGGAATGGTAAAGAATCTGGAGGTCTCTATTATATGAATAGTGTGCCGTCAGGTAATTTTCTTAATGCTAATCATTCCTCATCTGTTTGTTGTGTGTATAAGTTTACATGGCATAATAGGCTTGGACACCCCTCTGACCAAGCTTTAGTATCTCTAAAACATAAACTTAATTTTGAAAATGTTGTTCTTCCTCCTTGTGATGTGTGTCATAGGGCTAAACAAACTCGAGATTCTTTCCCTGTTAGTCAACATGTCACATCTAGTCTTGGTGAATTAATTCATCTAGATGTGTGGGGTCCTTATAGAGTGATCACATCAGAAGGATTTAGATATTTCTTGATCATTGTGGATGATTACACTAGAGTTACATGGGTTTATTTGTTAAAGACTAAGGAAGAAGTTTTTGGATGTGTTTCTGTGTTTCTTAATATTTTGCTCAATCAATTTGAAGTTAAAGTCAAAACTGTTAGGTCGGATAATGGAACTGAGTTTTTGAATCATAAGATGAAACAATTGTTTGAGTCTAAAGGAATTTTACATCAAACATCATGTGTTCATACTCCACAACAAAATGGTATTGTAGAAAGGAAACACAGACACATTTTAAATGTTGCAAGGTCTTTAATTTTTCAATCTAGTTTACCTTTGAAATACTGGGGAGAAGCTGTTTTAACATCTGTTTTTTTAATCAATAGAAAACCTACATCAGTTTTAAATGATGCTTCTCCTTATGAATTGGTCTATAAATCTTCTCCTATATTTGATAAACTTAGAGTTTTTGGATGTTTATGTTTTGCAACAAAACTAAATAATTCAGATAAATTTTATGAAAGAGCCGATAAATGTGTTTTTCTTGGTTATTCTTCTGATAAAAAGGGATATAGAGTACTTAGTCTTGATACAAATCTTATTTTTGTTTCCAGGGATGAAAAGTTTTATGAATCAGTGTTTCCTTTCAAACTGAAATTTTCATATGTGAATGATAAATTGAATGTTCATGTGTGCTCTAGTGATCCTTTTTCCTATGATGAGTCTTTGTATTCTAGTTCTTTACTTGATAATCCTAGTAATGATAACTTTAGAAATGTCCATCAGTTGGATGGTGCTAGTGCAGACCAATACTTGGATGAGACTAGTTCCTTTGATGTCAGCAACCAGTTTGGTGAGACACATGTGCCTTCATTTGGTGAGATGATTCCTAGTTCTTCTACATTGACTGAGGAAAGTGTTCCAAATAACACAAATCCTTTTGATGATCAGTCTTCTAGGACTACTAGGTCTGGACGTGCTATACATTTACCAACTAGGTTTAGTGATTATGTTGTTGAAAGGAAGCATAAATATGGGATTGAAAGGTCAATTAACTATTCTTATATTAATAATGAAACTTATTGTTTTGTTTCAAATCTTAATAAAACATTAGAACCAAAAACTTATAATGAGGATGCTTTAGACCCAAATTGGGTAAAGGCAATGAATGGGGAAATGGAGGCCCTATATAGAAATAATACCTGGGAAATAACTGATCTTCCTAAAGGAAGAAAATCTATTGGTTTTCGTTGGATTTATAGAATTTAATATAAGTCTAATGGTGAAATAGAAAGGTATAAAGCTAGACTTGTAGCAAACGGTTATAGTCAAAGGGAAGGTATTGATTACGAGGAGACTTTCTCTCCAGTAGCTAAAATGGTCTCTATAAGAATAGTTTTGTCTTTAGATGTTCATCATTCATGGCCTTTATATCAGCTTGACATAAATAATGCTTTTTTGTATGGTGATTTGTCTGAAAATTTTTATATGCAACTTCCTGAAGGATATCATTCTAAGAATGATATTAGAGTTTGTAGACTTATAAAGTCTCTTTATGGTCTTAAACAAGCTCCCAGAAAGTGGAATGAAAAATTATGTCAATCTCTTTCAACTTTTGGTTTTAAACAAAGTATAAATGATTATTCCTTGTTTGTTAGAAATTATGAAAACACAGTGGTAATTTTGCTGGTTTATGTGGATGATATTGTCATTACTGGAAATTATGTTTCAGAGTTGGAAAAGGTCAAAGTTTTTTTGAAGTCACAATTTTTTATAAAAGATTTAGGAGAGTTAAAATATTTTTTGGGGATTGAAGTTATTAAAACTGAAAAAGGATTGTGTCTAAATCAAAGAAAATATTGTTTGGAATTATTAAATGATTTTGGAATGCTTGCTTGTAAACCACTTAAAACTCCTCTTGAAGCAAATTTAGTTATTAAAAGAGAGTCTGATTTGGATAGTTCTGATTTTATTGTTAATATAACTGAGTTTCAAAAGTTAATTGGCAAATTAATCTATCTAACTATGACTAGACCAGACATCTCTTATGTTGTTCAAATTTTGAGTCAGTATATGCATAAACCTTATAAATCTCATCTCAATATTGCTTTTAGACTCTTAAGGTATCTAAAAGATTGTCCAGGAAAGGGAATTCATATAACAAAAACTGATTGTCTAAATCTTAAAGCTTTTGTAGATGCAGATTGGGCAAAATGCTTATTTAGTCGTAGATCAGTTACTAGTTTTCTAATATATTTTGGAGGATCTTTTGTATCCTGGAAAATCAAGAAACAAAGTATTGTTTCTCGTTCTTCAACTGAATCTGAATATAGGGCTCTAGGATCTGTGGCTTGTGAAGTTTTGTGGATCTTGAAATTGCTATTTGATGTTGGAATAACAGCTTTAACTCCTGTGAATGTTTTTTGTGACAATGAATCTGCTATTAAGCTGGCTTTGAACCCTGTGTTTCATGAAAAAAAAAACTAAACATTTTAAAGTTGATCTTCATTTTATTCGTGAAAAAATTGAAAAAGGTATTTTCAAAATAAATAAGATTGAGTCATCAAATCAAACTGCATATATTTTGACTAAAGCTTTGGGTGTTAGTCAACATGACTTTTTCTCTAGTCGACTTGGTCTTATTAATGTTTTTAAAAAAACTAAGTGATTAATTTAATATAATTAATGTTTAGTTTGTGGGGGGTGTTGAAATATATATTCTCTTATTCAAACTTAACATTAATTAAGAAAATGTAAGGTTTGTATTTTTTTACTATTCTATAGGGTGTATTGTGAAATGTAGTGTGCATGTGTGATCTTCGGGTTTACACGCGGGCCTTATTCGAGTGTAGGTGCTCCATGGAGCTGCTTGCTCCGAGAGTATTTAATGTGTCAATCGTGTTCAGTTGCATAAGCTCTCTAGATATTAGTGTTCTCTCTTTCTCTCTAGATTAGGGTTTCTGTAAGGGTTTCTGTAAGAGTATTTAATGTGTTAAGGGTTTCGTTCCAGAGCTTTTGATCTGTAATGACTTGTTATCAGGTTTTTGTTTGAGTGTAAGAGAGTTTGATGTAATGGGTTTTCTTTTGTATTTGTTTGATGTAAACCAACTGTTTCATAGTGAATGAAATGTTGATGTTGGGAAATTTTGAGTTTATCTTTTCGTACACAACTCCAGATCTTATCATCATAGTTGCAGTGTACGTAGATGATATACTGATCATAGATAATGATTTACAAGAACTTTCCTTATTAAAGGAGTTTCTTAATGATACTTTCAAAATTAAGGATTTGGGGAATATTGGTTATTTTCTTGGATTAGAATTCAATTATGTCCAAAATGAAATAGTTGTTTACCAACAAAAGTTCATAAGAAAGTTGTTATCTTCATATTTTATGACAGATTGTCACTCTGTACTCTCTTCGCTGCCTTCAAAGCTCTCTACTTCTAATGATCAAGATATCATTCTTCCCTATCCAACTGAATACAAAAAGCTCATTGGCAAACTAAACTATTTGGTACGTACTCGACCAGATTTATCATATTCAGTTCAACATCTTAGTCAGTTTAATCAAAAGCCAACTCAGTCACATTTTGATTCTATACTACATGTATTTCATATTCATATTTATCATATTCAGTTCAATATGTGCTAAATTGGCTTGGCTTACTCGAGTATTTCATGATCTACATGTCACAAATACCACTCCAATTTCATTAAAATGGGACAACCAAGCAACAATTTATATAGCAAAGAATCTAGTTTACCACGAGCGTACAAAGCACATCGAGATAGATAGCTATTATGTTTGACAAAAACTTCAAGAAGGATTAATATCTTTGACACATGTTCCTACAACCAAGCAATTTGATGACGTTTTTACTAAACAACTCGTTGGTCAACATCATCTAGAGGTCATTCGCAATTTGTGTTTGCTTTCACACCCTCCAGGTTAAGGGGGTGTTAGAACTAACTAAGGGCAATGTTGCCATTTTGTATTTATAATTAATTGGTTAGTTATTAATCAGTTAGCCTTGGTAGTTAAAGAGTTAG